>NW_027397083.1:6530450-6771804 GCF_003265705.2 Callorhinus ursinus | reverse complement strand
TTCTTTCTTTCTTTCTTTCTTTCTTTCTTTCTTTCTTTCTTTCTTTCCTTCTTCCTTTCTTTCTTCCTTCCTTCCTTTCTTTCTTTTTCTTTCTTTTCTTTCTTTCTTTCTTTCTTTCTTTCTTTCTTTCTTTCTTTCTTTCTTTCTTTCTTTCTTTTTCTTTCTTTCTTCTTTCTTCTTCCTTCCTTCCTTCCTTCCTTCCTCCCTCCCTCCCTTCCTTCCTTTCTTCCCTCCCTCCTCCCCCTTCCCTCCTTTCTCTCTTTTTCTTTCTTTTCTTTTTTTTTAAAGATTTTATTTATTTATTTGAGAGGGCGAGAGAGAGCACGAGCAGGGGGGAAGGATAGAGGGAGACGGAGAAGCAAATTCCCCGCTGAGCAGGGAGCCCGAAGCGGGGCTCAATCCCAGGACTCCAGGATCATGACCTGAGCGGAGGCAGATGCTTAATTGACTGAGCCACCCAGGCGCCCCTCTTTCTTCCTCTCTTCCTTCCTCCCTCCTCCCTCCCTCCCTCCCTTCCTCTCTTTCCCCACCTTTTTTTTTTTAAAGTAAAATGTGCTCCCCTTCTGACTCCGTAGGTCACATGCCTGTCCATTTCCACCGAAGTAGGGACTCTGTTGTTGACTAATGCCAGCATTTCTGAAGGAAGGAGAGAGGAAGACAGAGGTGGTGAGCAGAGGTGGGGGAGTGCCGGGTCAGCCCAGGCGCCGAGCACCTGGTGAGGAGAACATGCATTGCGGGGAGGGCTTGGCGGGCGTCAGGAGACAGCCGGAGAACCACCAACCACCTACAGGTGGTTCCTCTAGGTGGTGCCCAGAGAACCTAGGACCAGCCGCACCTCCACTAAGGAAGCTCTGCACTCCGGGAGAAGAGTCAGGACGGGACACCTTAGTATCTTCATCTGTCAAATGGGGACCAGGCTGATTCCATAGGCTAGCGTCTGAGAACCCGCCTGGCAGATAGAACAGCGCTCGCCTTTCCTGTCTCAGAGCTGGTCTCTGAGGTCGGAGCTCCTGGGAGACCTCGCAGGGGAGAAGCACAGAGCTGTCTGCACTGTGGGCAAAGGGAAGGCAAACGGCTTGCTAGCTGAGGGGTTGGGGTGGGCGGTGGGGGCTGCAGTGCATGGCTGTCAGCTGAGATCACCACCTCCTCTCTTCCAGCTGCCTGGGGATATTATGAAGTTGCAGAGACAGGGAGAGGAAGCTCAAGCTTGGGGGCCTCTTTGGGGGGCTAAGGAGGGGAGCAGAGAAGGAGGATGTTAATGAAAAAAACATTTCTCGTTCAAGGTGACTGAAAGGTTTTGAGGCTGGTTGGGTCAGGGTCTGGCTGTGGCTAAAAACAAGTCCCCCAGATGTGAAGGAGCCAGGCTTGGGACAGCTGCTGAGGGGGAGGCCATTGCAGGCCCAGCTGACTGACCCTCTTGGAGCTACCGACCTCTGAAGACCCCTGACTCTGGACAGACACCTGAGACAGGGCAGCTTTGAGGTCCTGGGAGCGGAACATCTGGATGCACGTGGCTTGTCCTGCCCATGGTCTTCCTCTGGCTTTGCAGACTCCAGTCCGCCTTACTGCCTGTCTCTGGATTATGTGTGGGCACGGGGAGGTGAAGGTGCTGCTGGAAGCTTCCAGCCTGACCCAGAGATGACAGAGGCCAGGCCCAGCCTGAGAAATGGAAGAACCTGCCAAGACAGGAAGCCTAAGATGGGTTTCTTGGGGAAACTCCTAACTCAACTCCTAACTTTGCCTCTAGATAATTTCTAGACTGGCACAGAATGTACTATGTCCTCCAGGCGTCTGAATAAGGGCCCCTCCCATGAGAGAAAACCAGCTTTCATAGCCAGAGCTTGTCTTTGAACGTGACCGACGGGTAGCCCTTCCCATTTCACAGCTGGGGAACTGAAGTTCGGAAAGATGAGGACCGGACACTAGCCAGCCGAGCGAGGGGTGGGGCCGAGACCGGATTTCGGAACCCAGCGTAAGGAGCCCTTTGCAATGTATGCCCCCTCTGCCCACTTTCTTCTAGATGTTGGGGAAACTCCAGAAGGCCTAGGGGACACTAAAGGAATAGATCAAAGCCACGTGGAACCAAGAATAGGCCCCGCATCATGCTGGGACCCCCATTCCCTCCTCGAAGCCCGATTTCAACATGACTGGCCGTCATCCCTCCAGCAGGGAAAGAGGCCCCTGTAGTATGTTTTAGGATCACACAGAGCACACTTTATTCCTTGAAAAATGGTTTTCCTTGGGAGTGAAGCACTGCAGACAGATGCATCTTTCACCCCTGTGAGCCCCGGGAGGGTGGGGACCCGCCACCCCTTTCCTGACCCCGTCAGCGTTTGTAAGGACCCAGCTGCTTGAGAAAGTTGCAGAAGATGCTCAAGATTGTGAGCTGGTCCCGTGGGGATGCCCAGTCTCTGGAAGTTCCCCTGTTGGGCATCTGAAGGTCTTTACAGGCCAGATGGCGTCTTTGCTCCTCTCTGACTGGTGAACCATTTTCTCTGGAAGAGACCCCGGGGGTCATCTCAGCCAACTTCTTTCGGGCCCAGGTGGGTGAACGGAGGTGCCCAGCGCAGGAGGGGCCCTGCCCCAGTGAAGCCTGGAGGGGGGCTCCTGACCCTGGCTGGAGGGCCTTCCAGGAGCCCACACTGATTTTTCCGGAGAAGGGCCAATGTGGATGGAGCAGGAAGTGGATAGGCAGGAGCCTGCGTACAGGTTCAGAAAGGGGGCAGCCCCCGGAATATTCAGAATATGCACAGTGAGGTGGCTTGCCCAGGTCACATGGGCCCGGGAAATGGAATGGGACAGGGTAGGCCACAAACTCATGTCTGTCCTTGACCCTACACTTCTCTCGAAAATAGCCAAGTAGTGCTTAAAAAAATCCAAACTGCCCATTTGCGTTCACTTTCGCCCACTTCAGACACTCCGTATCATCCCTCCTTCTTTTCTGTTTTAAATTGAAGTTGTAAAACCCTAGCACCCTAAAAAAATAAAAACAAAACCCCAAACAATCCTCCAAGTCCAGAGAGATAGGATGGGCTGGGACACCAGCCTCTCGGTGTCTTCTAAAGTACAGGACTCCCGTATTTCTGTTCAGAAGCAGAACGGCTTTTTTTTTTTTTTTTTTTTGTCTCAGACAATGTGGTTCTAATATATATCAACAGAGCCAAAGAAAAGGCTTTTTTTTTTTTTTTTTAAGAAGTTAACTTCATTTCAAGAACTTGTGTGTTTCTCATTAGTAACGCTGTCTTTTGAAATCCGGCCCAGGGAGGCGATTCCAGTTGAAATCAAAACTGATACGCGAGGGTTTGACTCAAATGCTGTTCTGTCCCTTGCTCGCTGCCTTGCTGGGGCTGCTTGTTGGAGGGATGGGACAGGCAAGGCCAGCAGCCAGCTCTCTGCTCCCCAGCCCATGGTCCCAGGCTGCCGTGGCTGTCGGTGGGGGGGAGGCTGGGGAGCTGGGCAGGCGGGGTGGGGCGTCTTTCAACCTGGTGAGCTGCTCACCTGAGGCAGGGAGCTGAGGTGAGACCTTGAGGCCTGGGAGGAGGGAAAGCAAGCCCCCAGGCCTGGTGACCTAGACACCGGGGGCTTATGGAAGCCAGAGGGCTCCGGCCACGGCCAGAGCCACGAACTGAGTAAGTATTACGTGATAAGTCATGATCAAGTAGTCCCAGGAGGGGCCACACTGCTCTCCAAGTTGTAGGTTTTTCAAGTTGTTCTGAGTGGAAAACTCCCACTTTTTACTTTTTTGGGCCAGCTCCGGCATTTCTCCTCTGTGAGACCAGGCCTTCTGGACAACATTAGGAAAAAAAATCTTTCCATGGTCAGCCAAGGGGCTACTCATCCTTCCTGCTGGTGGAGGCCACTTCCTCCAGACATGTCAGTTTCTGGATGAATAAGGAAGGCAAAGGGCATTCTCTTCCTACTCTCTTCTGCTCCCCTGTCCACGGACCCCAAGTGGGATTTTGTTCCTTAATAAAAAAACCACCTATTCTTAGGAGTATGGATGTTCTTGTTATGTGCACCAAAGGGGTTTGTTTCAAGGATGACAGAAACCAGTAGGATGGTCCCTCACGCCCAGCCCCCAATCCAAATTTCCTCATCCTTCAAAACCTAGCGATGTCCTTCCTTCCATGGGAATCCTTTCTCTACCCACTGCTTGTTGGTGATAATTCTAGCCTCAGGGTTCAGCCTGAGACACTCCCTTTATAATTAATGGGGTGACTCTTTTTTTATGATCAAACTGTTCCTTCTTGCTTGTATTATTTAACTTTCTAGACATCCAGACATTTCTCTCTTGTCCCCTTAGTTAGGGGGTCTGATTTTCTTGAGGACTGAGACTTTTCCATGACTGTAGCCCCAGCTAAAGAGCGCAGAGTTTGCAAATAACAACAGTGATAATTAAAATAACTATCAACCCTATTTTTTTTACGTTAACCTACTATGTTTTAATGTCCCTTTAGTGGCCACTCCCTTAGAAAAATAAAATGAAATATTTCCAAGAGACGAAAAGAATAATTATTGAGCCACTTTCCCTGTAAGGCCCCTTCCAGTGCTAAGCTCTGTGATGCTGCATTCTGTCGGGCAGCCACCTATGCTTGGCCTATGCATTGCCTGGTTTGAAGACTTTGTGGATTTGTTGCTAAATCTGTTCAGTTCTCCATGAATGAGACTGAGGGACCATAGTTTCCCCATGCCCCTCTTCCCAGATTTGGTTCGTGGAAACAGGAGGCAATGTGTTATGGAAAAGAGCCGGGCGCACCTGCCTGGGTTCACCTCCCAGCTCCATCCCACACGTGCAGTGGACCCTGCAGTGGACCCTCTGATCCTCAGTTTCCTCATCTGTAAAATGGGGATCGTTATGGTGCCTTCTTCGCATGGTTATGGTCTAGATGAAATGAGGTCTCAGGAACATTGCACTTGCTACCATTTGTTGAACTTCGCCGGGCCAGGCGCTATGCTGGGCGCTTGGCCCAGAATAAATCTAGAAGCTCAAACATCAGGGATTCCAGCTATTCTATAGCTGTTTCATCAGCTACACCTCCCCCTGGGTCAGCTCCCTCTGTGATATGCTCTGGATTCCCCTTCACAGCCGCGACCCCTGTGTGTACCTACCGTGTATCGTGTGAATGGTTGACAACACTTTTCCCCACTAGAAGCTTCCAAAGAGCCCGGGCCCGGTCTCTTTTTGCTCCCACTACGGACCAGGGCCCACCTAGGTACTTAAGAAACATTAGCCTCCATCTCCCTTGGCTCCCTTTTCTGGGATAAATCATCACTTCCCTTGTTTCCCTGAGAGGAAAGGATCTGAGGACCATCCACAGAGGCCACTGGGTGGGGACTTGACGTTCATTTTGTGGTTTGAGCCATGCAGGGATATTGTCTCCCAATCGAAACCTGCAAGATCCCTGTGCCTTGGATCCTGCCGGAGACTTGGCATTTGATGCCCCACCCCACATCTCCAGCTGATCAGTCCTAGTCTCCCTTCGAGGGGTGTGCTTCAGTGCCACCTCTTCTGAGAAGCCTTTCTTGACGATTACAGGCTTAGAGAACTGGAAAGATCAGCGGTGTTGTCTTATTCTTTGGACCGTGGCTCCCCAGGGACTTGCTGAAGTTTTGACTTCCCAGGGCCCAGGACAGAGACAGTGACCAGTAAGTGCTGATTGAATGAATCCTGTCAAAGCAAAACCAGACCGAGTCACGCCCACACTGCCCAGAAAATGTTAGCACACACCCCTGTGATTTACACAGCTTGTTTCTTTCTTAACTCATTAAAAAAAATTTTTTTTTTTTTTTGTTGAGCACCCAGTGTGGTGCTGGGCCCCAAACTGGGTGCTGGGGAGCCAGTGGTAAATCCGGCAAACTCATTCCTGTGTCCTGGCCATCTTGGAGTTTCCTGTCTAGGTCAGTGGATTCATGGGCAAGGTCAAAATAAAACCAGGGAGTTGGAGGGAAATCACCAGCCCCAAAGTGACCACGTAGCTGCAAAGCAAAGGGTGAAAATGGGTCTCTGTCCACAGAGGTGCACAGGTCCGGCCTCCTCCCTTGGCTGCAGCACCTGAGGGCCCCCGGCGAGCAGACGGGCAGGGACAGGACCGCCCTGCTCCTCAGGCGGGGCTGACCCTCTGAACTCAGGGCAAGGGAGACTGTGTCCACCCAGAACCAGCTGGGGCCGCCCACCGCTGAAAGGTCCTAATTAGCTCATTTCCCCAGCCCCGTGGGCTGCGAGCAAGTTCCCTTCACCTTTTGCCCTGCCCCATCTCACTCAATTTAGCAGTTCAAGGTTCACTGTGGTGTCAGGGTGGGGACAGGGAAAATGTCCCCCACTCCCATGCCATTAAATAAAACCATCCCTTTGTGGCTGGCTCCACCCTGAAGACTTCGGAATCCTTCCCTCCCCAGCCTGGTTCTGATGGCTACATTGAGGGGAGAGTCTGTGGGTCCAGAGACCTGGCTACAAACTCTGTCTCTGCCCTTGGACAAGCAGCTGTGTGATCCTGAGCAAGTGGCTCACCCTCTCTGATCCTCAGGCTCTTCAATTATGAGGACCCTAACACTCACGTCACCTGGTGCCTGGGAGGATGCAACGGAATAAGGCCTGTGAGGCCGGAGGCCCAGGGCTCAGACAACCCTCAGTTCTGGCCCCTACACTCTGCCCGACTTTCCTGGACGGGAAGTCTGCTCTGCTCACCGCTGTATTTCTAGCATCCCAACTGAGCCCCAAGACTGGAGGAAGTCTGGAAAACCATCCTGAAGCTCTAGGATCTTCAGCTCCCTCAGGAGAGGGAGTGGGAATGCACGGTCCTCTGTCCCAGGGGGACATGTGGCGTGGACCAGGGCATGAAACAGCAGTGGGGACTGTAACGAGCCTAGCACAGTGCCTGGCCCGGGGACGGGCCACCGAGTAGGCTTCCTTCTCTTCAGCCAGTGCATGGCAACGTGTTTCTCAAAGTATGCTCCTCAGACCAGGGACCTGGTTGGTTGGCTGCCACCCTAGACCCGTGGAAATGAGAGCTGCATTTTAACAAGATCCCCAGGTGTTGGGGTGCCCACCCAAGTTTGAGAAAGGCCGCTCTACCACGTGCCTTTGAGCTAGTCACGACTTCTCTGTGCTTCTTCCTCCACCGTAAATAAATGGTGGTGATGTTAGTAGCGACTGTCCAGACTTGGCATAAACCAAACAGAGCAAGAAAATCCATTATGGATGAGAAGAAGGGGGTGGCATGTTCCAGAACCAAACTGAAATAAATGCGCTGAGGGCTTTCTGCTGGTCTCTGGGCCACAGCTCTGTGGGTCGCTGAAAGCAGATGGAACCCAAGAGTGGGGCAGGGGACAGACGTTGGGGTCTCCTCCATCCTGTGTTGGGTTGAAAAAGAGAGCTAAGGGAGCACTATGCATCTGGACGGGTAAAATGCCTTCCCCTGCTTCTCTTTATTATGGGTCTGTGCAGGGGAGGTCAGGAATCATGCCCCATCCTGGGTTTACAGGACCTTTCCCTAATAAAGCTGAGGGCTGGGAGGCCCGCGCATTCCAGGGGACGTAATTAAAACCACCGAGGGTTATTTGGAATAACAGACCCATTAGTCGGAAGCACTTGCCATGCTAATTCAAACAAGGTGATTACAGGCGATTAGCGAACCTAATGCCTTCAGTTTAAAACCAGCCAGGGGAGGGATGAGCCAATGGCCTCGGCTACTTCCTGTGGGTGGTGGAGGGGACTGACCTGGGACTGAAATTTCATAAGGTCAGTGCTGAGTGGGGCTCCTGGGCCCCCCACCTGGGTAAGATGTTCTCCCTGTGCAAACTTCTTGCAAGAGGCAAGCTCTCCTGGGGAGAGTCAGAAATGCAACCCCCTCCAGGTCTCCTGAGGACCATTCTGGGCACACCTCACAAGAGCTGGCCCTGCCTACCTCTTCAGCCTCATCCTCTGTGGCCTCCGGAGGGCAGGGGCTGGGTTTTGTGGTCTCTTAATCCTCCAAAGGGAATGTTTATGGATGCACCTATGCACACCTAATAACATTTTACTTAGCACTTGTTATGTGACGAGTACTGTGCCAAGCAGTTGATACACATCGCCCCATTTAATTCATTTGCATCAGCTCCGCTATTGTCCCCATTCGACAGATGTGAAGTGTGAAGCACAGAGGGAAACCCACGCCATGCTGCTGGAAAGTGGTCAGGAGGGGTCCTTGCCCCAAATCCACGTGACTCTCAAGGGTCCCCATGACCTCACTGAATGCTTACACTAAGTGCACGAGGGAGGGACTGTTAATTACTGCCATTCCGTCTTGCAGTCGAGGGGACCGAAGCTCAGAGAACCAAGTAACTGGCAAAAGCTCATGAGCTAGTGTGGTGAGTGGCTGAACTGGGATATGACCCTGATGTTGCTGCTTGCAAACCCCCTGCTTTGAATCTCTTCACTGCAGCACTCTGGAAAGGACACAGAATGGTGGCCAAGCCTGGGAGGGGAGGAGGCCGACAGGGAGACTCATTAGGGAAGGGCATCCAAGACAGAGGGAGCCATGGATTTCAGATCCATGAAATGGGGAGCTTCCAGCTGCCTGTGTTGGAAACCCCCCAATCGACTGGCTTAAACTTACTTAATAAGAAATATTGGGGCACTTGGCTGGCTCCATTGGTAGAGCGTGTGACTCAATTTTGGGGTCGTGAGTTCGAGCCCCATGTTGGGTATAGAGATTACTTAAAAATAAAATAAAAAAAAAGTGAAATAGTTATTATCACCAGCAACAAGAAGTACTGAAGGACTGGTTAATTTAGAGGCTCCACAACATCATCAAGAACACTGGTCACCTTCTTTCCTTCCTCCCTTCCCCCATCCATGAAAAATTACTGGGCGCCGTCTATATGCCAGGCACTCTCCCAAGCCCTGGGGGACAAAACAAAGTCCTTGCCTTCTTGGAGCTTATGTTCCTGTGTGAAAGACTGATGATAAACACACACACACACACACACACACACACACAACCACATATACACACAGTGTACATATTATATAGTGTGCATGTGTATATAATGTATCTATATAATATACATACATATATTATATATAACTATATATAGTGGATATGTATTATACATCCAACACAGTGTGTATATTATATATATACATTGTGTGTGTATATATATAAATATATATAAATATATTTATATGATATAAATAACATGATATCAATTAAGAGCTATTAAAAACCAAACAAACGAGAATAGAGTCATAGAGGGGAGAGAAGTCAGGGAAGTCCTTCTAAGGAGCTGGCATTTGAGCGGAGACCTGAATGAAGTAGAAAAATGACCTCGGTGAGATCTGGGAGAAACGTTCCTGGTGGAGGGGACTGTGTGCAAATGCCCTGAGGTTGCATAGTGCTTGCAGTGGAGTGAGTGAGACCTTTCTGTTGTGCACCCTCCAGGTGAGTCTTCTCGTGGGGTCAAAGTGACTATAGCGATTCCAGGCACCCTGGGCAGACATGACACTGGCCAGTGAATAAGGGGGTGTTTCTTCCCTGTTTGTCACTGTTTTGTATATCTTTGGAGAAATCATCCCTGGGAGTCCCCAGTGGGTTTTTCCTCAATCTTTTTGGCCAGAGACACAGGCCCACGTGTGACCCCATCCTGACAGGAGAATGGAGGACTACAGTGGTTGGTTTAGACCAGTGAGGATGCATCCTTGGAACTGGAGATTCGGAGCGTTTCTTTGAGATGTAGGAGGTTGGGATAGGTATCTCCCTAATAAGGGAGATATCGTGGTTCTGCCACGAAGGAGGAAGGGGGCCGTAAGTAGAAAGGATGTGTACAACCATGGGCCATGACTTTAAAAAGAAGGGGCAGTCCTTCCCTTCACTGGGTAGAAGGCTGGCTTGCTGGTGGTGAACAAGTTTTGACCATGAGGACCAGAGCTGCTGGCTTGGGATGGCAGAGCAATGAGACAGAAGGAGACCGGGAATTATCAAATCAGCCCGGAACGCTTGCAATTTGATGATGTACAGAGAGAAAGGGACAGGAAGTCTGATTCAGGCTCCAGACTCAGTCCTCTTTACAAATCAGGGCTCACATCAGGCTTTACTAGAGAAAAAGTTTTGCTGCTTAAAAAAGACTTTGACGATGCCTGGTGTAGTCCAACCTCCTCATCTGACAAACTGGACACTGAGATCCAGCAAAGGGACGTGACTTGCCCAGGATCACACTGTTAGCTGGTGTCAGAGCCGGGACTAAACTCAGACCCTGCCCAATAGGAGTGGGTTCCAGATTCCTGGATCTTTCCAATCAAGCTCACTCTTTGTTGGGATCTTGAAACTGTGCTATGGAGCGAACTTGGTCGACCCCCAGCCTGATGGAAGGACAGCCTTGTGGTTCCCAGGCATTACCTTCTCATGTGGTCTCACCAGGTTTTACTTCCATCCTCCATGTTCACCTCAGCCAGGGTGTAGACCGGGGCAGGGAGGTGGCTGATCCTGGCTTTTGTTAGCAGGTCTCAAAATATTCGAAGAATCACCTGGGGAGGGTGGGAACACTGATTAGAATGCAGATTCCTGGGTCCTATCCTGAAAGATTCTGATTCAGTGGGTTTGAGGTAGGGCCCAGGAATCGGCCTCAAAATTAAAATCTCCCTAGGGGGCTGTGCTGCAAGTTGCCCCCAGGACACATCCCGAGAAACACTGGCCCAAAGGACTACAGAGGAAGGTTCTCTTTATCTGAGAAAAACAATCCCATGACCAAAGCTGAGGCTTGAGACTGCTCTTCCCCAAGCTGACCCTTGTATTATAGCTGAAGATCAGATTTGCTACCTGGGGAAGAAGGGGGCTAGGGTTGCTCTATTTGAATTCAAACTGTGAAAAGAACTGAGATCCCCACTTCCCTGATGAAAGGTTTTGAAGGGAGCTTAGGGTGCATTGGTTATCCAGGCGCCATGAGTAAAGGACAGAGCTTCTGCCACGTGGATCTCTTTCCTGTATCCTGCTCTCCCTGGCTTGCAAGCCCCTTTCTTCCTGGGCTAGCTCTCTTCTTCATCTCCAGACCCCATGGATTCAGAGATTCTATCTCAATATTTGACTCTCAAAATATCTCCCTGCTCTTGGGGCGCCTGGGTGGCTCAGTCGGTTAGGTGTCTGCCTTTGGCTCAGGTCATGATCCCAAGGTCCTGGGATCGAGCCCCAAGTCAGGCTCCCTGCTCAGCAAGGAGTCTGCTTCTCCCTCTCCCTCTGCCCCTGCTCTCCCTGCTTGTGTTTTCTCTCTCTCTGTCAAATAAATAAATAAAATCTTAAAAAAAAAAAAATCTCCCTGCTTTCTATAGCACAGCCGAACTGAAACAATCAACAAACCCCCCATCTTTGGACAAAATTCGTAGCTGGAGAAGTAAAAACGAAATATGTTGGTGTCTTGAAAATCACGATGTGTAGTTCTATTTCAAAGAACATTTCTCCTCTTGGGTAAGAAGGTTGGGAAGGTGATGGCGTCCCACAGGCTAGTGTCTTCACCGTGCCACATTGCGACTAGCACCTGCGCCTGGATGGCCACCATGGAAGCGCATCGCGGAAGGCCAGACACTTCGGGACAACTCGACAGTGGGCTACATGACGATGACAAAGCACCTGGATATCAATCCTGACTGCCCCATGGTGCGGAGGCCAGCAGAAGGAGGAGGTGGACAGGAACAAGGCCGTCAAGGACCTGTTGGTGCCTCCTTCTCACATTTGAAAGGGCCCTGCTCTCCTCTCGCTTCTCACCTGAGGATGTCCAGACTCACTCCCACTGCATTTGCTGCATGATCAAGCTAGGCTGGGCACAGACGAAAATGAAGTGACAGCAGAGGGACCCGGAGGGGCTGATCCTGACAAGATCCGCCCCCTCGAGGGTGGGGAGGATGCCTCTCACGTGGACAAAGTAGATTAGTTTCTACCTGCAGCACTTGGGCCCTCTGCATGGTGTCCCCATGGCTCCCTTGTAGCCCCTGACTGGCCCTGGTTCGGCTGGTTCCCTCTGCTGATGTCTAGTGGGGTTTTTCCTCCTGTCTTTGTCTGAGGCAGGATACAAAGGGCTCAAGCCCTCTCCCTTCCCATATTTGACAGGGGTCTGGATGTGTATTGTGGGTTTTTTGGTTTATTTTGTTCTGAAATTAAAGTATGCAAAATAAAGAAAATACAGTTTTATAAAAAATAATAACTAAAGAACATTTCCCTGAAAGCAGCCAGGTCCTGAAATTCTTTGCCTTTGGCTTGGATTTCCCAAGCCCACATAGCCATTGCCCTGTTTACCATAATCAGGAATTCCAGGGGTCACTGGCTTCAGGCATGGCTGGATCCGGGGCTCTATATCTATCTCCCTTCCACCTCTTGACCCTGCTTTCCTCTGTGTGGCTTCATTCTCAGGCAGGATTTCTCGCTGTCATGGAAAAGATACCTTCTGGAAGCCTGAGGCATGCATGGTGCTGACAGCTTGGGATCTAAGGAGATACCCTATATGGATCTCTTCCAGCATCCATATACCAAATCTCATGAAAGGACTCTGATTTGCCCTGCATAGGCCCAATTCTTGGACTAATCACTGTGGGCTAGAGGGTGGGGTTCCATGGTCTGTGCCCATCTCGGTCATCTAGGGAGAGGCAGGGCACTGAGATCGTCCCCGATGAGCTGTAGAATGGGGTGAGGATGCCCTAATAGACAGAGGGCCCCTGCAGATTAATAAGAGCTGCCTACCCAGGAAGTGATTGGCCTGATGTCACTCTAGTGTTAAAAAAACAAAGTCTGATTCAATCTAGGGGTCAACCCAAGGTACAGTGCTCATCCCATCATGCCACTGGCCTTTAGCAGACATTGGGAGCCTCCTCTTGGGGCTAAGGTGTCTGTGGATGATGAATAAAATGGTTAGGGTGAAAGTGGTCAAGCTCTTGACCAAGATCCCAGGCAGCCATGATGTAACTGATGAATAATTGCTCTAGAAGATCATTGGGCTCAGCATCAGTGATGGAATTCTGCCATTTACTCTGTATTTGGACTCTGCGGCTTACTTATAATTGTGAAATGTAGTTAACTTCTTTGACCCTCAGTTTTTTCATCTGTAAAGGGGGATATTTTGCTCAGCAAAGACTGGCTTGGCATAGGGGTTGGGGGACAGAGGTCACAGATATGCCCTGGCACTTGGAGTGGACTTGGCAGGAGATGGACTGTGTGGAGCCTCCACAGTGGACTATTACCTGTGGGGTCAGGGAGGATTTGTGAGATTCAGCAAATACAAATATAGGATGCCTCGTTAAATCTGAATTTCAGATAATTAACAAACAATTTTTTTAGTATATGTCTCATATAATATCTGGGATAATCTTATACTAAAAATGTATTTGTCTGAAATTCAAATTTCCTATATTATATCTGGGAAAATTAGGTCAGAGGCAGGTAATTCTGAGGATTTCATTGGTTTAGGTCTATGAACCTGATCCCAGGGCTGCAGCCTATTTGGGGCTCTAGTTACACGAGGAGGAATTTGTCTTTCCCTGTCTCTTGGCTCTGCTTTCTTCTGTTTTGCTTCATTCCCAAATGGTGGGATGCCGGCCAACCAGCAACTCCAGGCTCTCTTTCCCACAGCTTTGCAAACCCGGCGGGAAAAGCATGCCTCCTTCCCATATTTCCAGCAAAAGTTTCAGGCCTGACTCTCATTGGCCCCAATTGAGTCACATGCCCTTCCCTGAACCAGTCACCGTGGCCTGGGAAGATGAAATCTCCTGATTGGCCAGGCCTGGGTCATTGCCCATTCCAGAGCCAACTAGGACTGTTCTGCTTACTCCACGTGGATTGAAAGTTGAGGAGTTCCCTGAAGGAAGGCTAGGGTGCTGTCTGCACAAGAGGAATTAGAACTGGGCCGCTGAAAACAGCAAGTGCCCTCAGTGGGGCATCCACTTCCTTCCGACTGAAGCCTTGTCTTTAGGGACATGTGGGGCAGACTCCGCTAAGCCTGTGCAGCCTCCCGGCACAGTGCAAGCCTTGCCTTCTTGCTGCTTCTGGAGAGGTCTGGGGGTTACAGCCAACGCAGAACTGTGATGAATCCCAGCTCTGTGTGACCTCAGGCCAGTTCTTTAATGCTCTGTGACTCAGTTTCCTCATTTATAAGTCAAGAACAAACAGCAACAACTTATCAATGTTATGAAGGAGTAGAGGGCTGGGGCCTGGGCCTGGCAGGTGGCCAGCACTCCATACGCGGCAACTCTTACCCTTCTGGAGGTTATTGCTCCAGGTGAGATCCTTTTAAGGGAGAAGTGGCAAAGCTTTGGTCTCTGGATTGTAGGAAGGCACCATCTTTCAGTATTTCGGTGGGTAAAATGTTTGAGTGGCCCTAGCCCAACCGCTGTACCTACCTTGAGGCTATTTATGGGAGGGGGGTTAAGCAGGTCCCTCAGAGGGCTAGAACTGTGTGCCTCCCAGCCCCCATGGTGAGTCCATGTGTCAAAGTCATGCGGAGAGGCACATGGACCACAATGGCTCAGGAGGCCTAATGTAAGCCATCTCCTCTGGGATCCATAACTGTCCTTGGCTGATACTTGCAGACTGACCTACAGAGGGAACCCATGTGGGTTTTCCGAGCAGCCAAAAAAGCCCTGAAGTTATCCATTTGCAGTGTACCCCAAGATTGAACTGCCCTACCATGGCTGTGTGCCTTAAGTTTTAGACTTTCATTCTTTTCAAGATATAAATATTCCTGGGAGGGGCTCAACTTTATGCAGTTCGTAACTGTTGACACCTCTTTGTGAATGAAGGAGCTGAGAACAGATTTATAAGGGGAATGAAAGAGGGAGGGAAGGGAGGTGGGTTAAGGTCCTACCAATGGGGAGAATTATTAGCACAGGGAGGCTGTGGCTGCCTCCTCCGCTGGGCACTGCCCCAGAGCGCAGGCTACTCTCACTGCCCTGCTGTGCCCCGTTCCCTAGGATTGTGCCAAGGTGGGCAGCGCATATGGCGAAGGGGGTGAGCTTTGGAAATATTCAGAACAAGGTGAGAATCCTGACGTGGCCTCTTAGACACAGTATTTGGCCTCGGGCTAGTGATTTGACCTCTTAGAACCTAGGTTTCTCCTCTGTTAAATGGGGATCCTCTGCCCCCTTTGATAGGGTTAGTATCGGAATTTGTGAACTATAGTTCGAGACCCTTAGGCCTACCAGCTTAGACTTTCCCCAAAGCAGTTGGATTGCTCTAGATAGTTCCACATTCTCATAGAACCCCACCTGAGGGGATCCCCCACAATTCCTGGGCCCCAGCCTGAACTTCAGAGAAAATCAGGCAGCACATCAGACTCTTAAGTAGAGGCTTATGGGGTTGGGTCCCAGCCTGGACTCCGCCACCAAGTCCCCCAAATCAGGAGGCATCTTTACCTCCAGCACCCCCTCCCCCATCCCAAGCACCACCATTTGCCTGTCAAGGAACTTGGGTCCACGCAGTGCTCGGACAATAGCAGCTTTGTTCTTCATTAAAGAGTCTTAATTGACTGAAGAAGAAAAAAAATCTGAGCTCTTCCTTAAGAAGCTCATAATTTAATAGGTGAAATGTCAGGGAAAATCAATACCAGGCTGTTTCCTGGCGGCCTCATTATGCCGTCCATTAAACAACTTTTATGTTTTGTTTATAGTTGCTCGTCCCCCCCTCTTATTCCACCCCCTGCCTTTTAAAAAAATTTATGATGTTAAAAAGGGACATGGGCTGAGAAACCGAGTTACAAGAAACCTACTGGCTGTCCCTGGCAGGGCTGAGAAAATCTGGCCACCACAGAAGGGAGATGTTCCCAGGAGCAGACTCTGCTGAGGGCCAGGCCCAGCAGGGTGGGCACAGGGTCAGCACATTCTGAACATGTGGCAGATTTGGAGGGGTTTTCTGAGGTAGAAAGGTTCTCATTTATTGGGTGATGGTCAGGGAGGCCCTGAAGGGCCCCAGGGGAACAGAAGAGCAAGTGAACATTCCAACTTTCCCTTTTCCCTCGAGAAGAGAAACTCCAGGCCCCATTGTCTGGCAGGACCTGGTGGGTCAAGAGAGGCACCCATGGGATGTGGTACTGTCTGTGGTCCTGTAAATGAGCAGCTCCACGTGAAAAGGAAAGTCTTAAGAAGTGAGGCCTCTGGCACCATCAGCTGGGTCAAGCTTATTCCTGGCCATGCTCTGTGACCACTTAGGGGGACATCCCGATGTGAGAAAGGACCCAGGTTGAAGATGAGGCTCTCCCCAACCTGGGGGTCTGGGATCTCCATCCAGACAGTAGGCAGAAGTCGATCTCTCTGGAGCTTATTGATGATGCATTTGTGCCCACTACCCCCTGCTTCTGCCAATTCATCAGGGTCCGGACCAGCTCCTGCCAGCCTATTGGAGGAGAAAAGGTATCCTTCCCAGAGAGGGAGGAAGGTCTCTCAGTCTTAGTATAGGTTCCCCAGAAGCTGACCCAGAGACAAGGAACCCAGTACCAGTGGTTTATGTGGAAGCCGATCCCAGGAAACTCCAGCAGAAGAGCAGGAAGCAAGACAGGAAAAAGAAGGGCTTCGGTCAAGGGCGAATTAGCTAGTGGATTACCACTGTGGTGGCAGGGGCTTAAGTATGGAACCTGTAGAACATGCCCCAGGGAAGGACGGATGTCACAGCTTCCCCTCCCTCCATCCTTAGGCACAAGCATGTGGGGATGAAGGGGGGAGGAGATGCGGCCCCTGTCCTCTAGGAGGTCCCTGCCCGTGGAGAACCAGCAGAGGGCAGTTCTACGTTGGGGGCTGGCATGGTCGCTGTGAATGCACCGGCCTGGAGGTTCCCTTGTGGTGTTCCTTACCTGCCAGGGGCCCCGACCTCGGCCCTCGGGCCCTCTAATCCCTCAATTTGTAGAGCAGAAATCATCATTCCTTCCTGTGGCCTGTGCCATGGCTGTAGAGGGGGTCTGGTGCCAGTGGTTAGCTCCTCGTATGGACTGAATTATGGTGCCTGCTCCCCAAATTCATATGCTGAAGCCCTGACCCCCCCAGTGTGACTGACTTTGGAGATAGGACCTTAAGGTTTGAAGAGGTCATAAGGGTTGGGCACTCAACCAATAGGAATGGTGTCCTTTTGAGAAAAAGAAGAGACACTAGACGTCTCTGTCTTTCTGTCTCTCTCTGTCTCTGTCTCTTCCCTCTGTCCACATACAGGAAAGGCCACATGGGGACAGAGTGAGAAGGTGGGCGTCTGCAAGCCAACGAGAGAGGCCCCCCCAGAAACCAGTCTTGACGGCACCTCGATCTCAGGCTCCCAGCCCCTACAGCTGGGAGAACATGAGTTTCCGCTGTGTAAGCCCCCAGCCGGTGGGCTTTCCTGAGGACAGCCTGAGCCGGCGAAGACTCCCCTGGGCCCAGCAACCAGACGCTGTGGGTTTGAATCCTACCTCTGTTTATAGTTAAGCTGCGGGAACTTGGGAAGGTTTTTCTTATTCTCAATTTCCTTATCTGTAAAATGGGAGGAATCATGACAGCCAACCCACCAGGAGGCTGTCCCCCCACAACTCAGTGGCTGGACACAAGCAGCTCTTACTGTGTGCGCGGGAGCCCACACTGCCGCCGGCCACACGTGTCTGCAGTCGGCTGTGGCTGAGTGGGCCGCTCTGCCCATCTGGGCTGGGTCCTCCTGCACCCGGGGGTCCGCGGACCACGAGCTGGTCTGGGTCGGCCTCGGCTGCCTTCACACACATCACCACGGGCCCACACATATGCAGATGCTGCGCAAGCCACCTGGCACACCGCGCGTGCAAGGCAAGGCCTGTTGGCCTCCAGCAGGCAGGCTGGGCTTCCGCACCCAGCAGCGGCCGAGTTCCTCTGGAGCAAGTGGGAGCTGCCCGGCCTCCCGAGGCCTAGGCCTGGACTGCCACTAAGTGGCTTCCATCACATTCTGTTGGCCAAAGTGAGAGTCCCCGGCCAGCCTGGCTTCAAGGGGAGAGGAAATAGACTCCCCTTTGCATGGGAATTGCTACGAAGTCACTGCAAAGCGTAGAGATTGAGGGAGGCCATTGGCTGGGGCCACAAATGCCATCCCTCTACTCCTAGGGTGTTTGGGGGAGGAAATGGGATGCTCAGAAGGGCTCTGGCTGAAATGATGCTCTCCTCCAGTCTTTGTGAATGAGCCAGGAATCTTCACGATAAGACTGGATGCCCCAGGGTCATGAGTCAGAACCCAGTTATTTCAAAGCCACAGTTTCGGCTCACTCAAACCTTCCCCTAAGAGGGTAAACACGGGGGTACACCGTGCTGTCTCTTACACACACACACACACACACACACACACACCCCTAACTGTTGGTAGGCAGACACACACACACATGAGCTGCTCATATGTACCTAGATACACACAGGCACACATGCTCACACACATCTGGACACACAGCTGGAGCACCAGACACACCTCCTTTGCACATGGTGCGGATCCAAGTGGTCCTTTCCTCAGCTTCTAATCTCCACTCAGCCACGTGTCCTCTGGGCTTTTGGCAAGGCCCCTTAGGAGGGCGAGGAGAGGAGAGGGGGCAGGTGGGTGGGTGGCAGGCATGATGGATGTTCTTGTCTGGCCCCAGTGCCAGCCTGAGAGACAGTAGAACCAGGTTGGCATGCGTGTGCATGGGGCAGGACACAGGATGTCGTATAGATGCAAGGCAGGTGGCAGAGGAGTCCTAGCGGGAGAGGTGACCCTCCCCAGCTCTGGGTCCAGGACCTGAGGACCTGATGCTCCCTTTAGCAGCTCCTCAACACAGCAGGCTGATTGCAACTCCCTACACCTGACACCCCCCCCCGGGGGGCTCGACAGTCACGGTGAAAGCCCCCACCACTTTGTGCATCACATGGCCTGTACTGCAGTGTCTTGGCCACAGGCCTCAGCAGCTGTGGCCCAGGGTAGAAAGGCGGGAGGCAGCAGGTTTCTGAGGTTCGGTCCCCCACCTCTGAGAGGGCCTGGCAGGCAGCCACAGACCTTCCCTGTAGGTTGTGGCGATGACTTTTGAAGGATTTACCGTTTTCTGGGTTTCTGCATCTTCGGGGTGACTCTGTCCCAGAATCCAGCCCCTCTGGGTTTGAGATGTGCTGGGGGCAGAGCATGAGGCACCCCAGGAGGCTGAGAAGGTTGTCCATGGCCTGAGGACCCAGGCCTCAGCAGGGAGACACTCAGATTTTCATGTCTGCACCCAGGCCCCTCAAAGAAGGAAAACTTCAGGGTCATGGGGAGAAAGCAGGGGTTGGCAGCTGTGGCTATGGTGAGCAGGTATGTGAGACAACCTGGAATTACCTTTGTGTTCTTGTTCTTGGTATTGTTGGTGGTGGGGGTGAAGGTGTGTTGGATAAACTTTCTTCCAGGGAGCAGCAAACCATGGGCCAAATCCTACCTGCTGCCTATTTTTGCAAATAAAGTTTTATTGGAACACAGTCATGTCCACTCTATTATGTATTGTCTATGGCTACTTTCAGGCTATAACCGAAGAGAGAGTGGTTGGGACAAAGCTCTCATGGCCTACAAAGCTAAGAAATATAAACTATTTGGCCCTTTACAGAAAGTTTGCCTATACCTGAGAATAACGACCTGGGCTCCAGAATGAGAAAGCCCTGGGATTGAACTCCACTTCCTAGCTCCGTGACCTTGGGTGGGTCACTTAACTTCTCTGAGCCTCCGTTTCCCTGCATCTACCTTGTAGGGTTGTGCTGAGGATTGTAGCACTCAGTCCAGTGCTGGGCATGTGGGCATGAGGGTTTGCTCAGTAAATGGCTGTGTTTATTCAGTGTCTTGCTGGAGGCTCCCGTAAGTCAATGTTTGCGCAGGTGCCTGGAGATAAGAATCCCTGGTAGGGGAGCTTGCTAAAAATGCACAGTCCTTGGTTCAAATGTAAATGGGATCGATTCCTTAATTTCTCTTCCTTCCATGTCATTGTTAGTGTATAGAAATGCAACTGATTTCTGAGCATTGATCCTATATCCTGCCACTTTGTTGAATTTCTGTATGAGTTCTAGCAACTTGGGGGTGGAGTCTTTTGGGTTTTCCACATAGAGTAGCATGCCATCTTCGAAGAGTGAGAGTTTGACGTCTTCTTTGCCAATTTGAATGCCTTTTATTTCTTTTTGCTGTCTGATTGCTGAGGCTAGGACTTCTAGACAGTAGGGAGGTTCCTCAAATAGTTAAAAATAGAGCTGCCCTATGACCCAGCAATTGCATTACTAGGTATTTACTCCAAAGATATAAATGTAGTGATCCAAAGGGCACCTACACCCCAATGTTCATAGCAGCAATGTCCACAATAGCCAAACTATGGAAAGAGCCCAGGTGTCCATTGACATGATGATGGATAAAGAAGATGTGGTATATATATACCATGGAATATTATGCAGTCATCATAAAATGAAATCTTGCAATTTGCAATGACGTGGATGGAACTAGAAGGTATTATGCTAAGTGAAATAAGTCAGTCAGAGAAAGACAATTATCATATGGTTTCACTCATATGTGGAATTTAAGAAACAAAACAGAGGATCATAGGGGAAGGGAGGGAAAAATAAAATAAGACAAAATCAGAGAGGGGACAAACCATAAGAGACTCTTACCTATAGGGAACAAACTGCAGGTTGCTGGAGGGCAGGGGGTGGGGGGATGGGGTAACTGGGTGACAGACATTAAGGAGGGCACATGATGTAATAAGCACTGGGTGTTATATACGACTGATGAATCACTGACCTCTACCTCTGAAACTAATACTACACTATATGTTAATTAATTTTAAATAAAATAAAAAATATATTAAAAAAATAAACACCTACTATACAAAAAACAAACAAACAAAAAAAAAAGGGCAGTCCTGAGCCTCAAGCCAAACCTGCTGAGCCAGCTGTGCAGAGCTTGGGGCTCACTGGGCAATATAGCCAAGCGCTATAGGGCCAGTGTGGAGGTGGGTGGTGCTTAGGGCAGACAGCTCGGCCCTGTTTGCTTGGGACCAACCAGGAGAGTCCTGGGCAAACCTGGGTGAGGTGGTCACTGTAAGTGGCTCATTAGAATAGCTCTCCAGGGAGGTGGCCTGGTAGACAGAGGCTTAGACCCCCAGAGTACTGCTCAGTTGAAGAGACTTGCCCCAGGTCACACAAACACTAGAGTGGAGGTCTTCAGAATTCTGCGGCGGGAACGCACCACCATATTTGTCTTAGGTGGCCTTACCCCATCCGCCCTCCTCCCTGCCCTGCTCTACTCATTTCCTTGTTAGGAGTGTTTCCACCATTTTGGGGTCCCACGCCTACCTCCCATGCTCCATCTACACTGACTGACTCTCAGTAAAGGATGAGCAATCAGTTAGTTACACCTTAAAACTAATTTCAGCAAGCAAGCCACCTTCCCCAGGGGCCTCACATTTGAAGCCTCCTGGTTAAGAATCAAAGGAGTGACTTGTTTCTGCTGGGGGAGATATTTATGCAATTAGGTGGCAGGCATTGGAAGGAGATATCTGGATTCACACGGAGCAGTAACACCTACTCTTACAAAGCCTGCCCCAGGAGCCTGGGGCGGGGGGCACCTCAGGGGGTGCCCTCTCACCCCCGAGGGGAGCCGGGGCCCTGGGCCGCCCTGGCCAGCCTTTGTCTTCACTCCCCTGAGGATGGTGAAATCTTAGCTTTTGAGCCAGGAATATTGTTTTGAAAAAATGAAACGCCCAAAGAGTCCCTATAGTTCCCAAACCTCATTTTAAAGGGATTATAGCAGCGGGCTTGTAAATCCTGTTTCTTAGGTGGGGGGCTTAGAGCAGGGCTCAGGCAAGCACTGGGGTGGGGAAAGAAAGGAGGTCATTTCATTTCCTGGAGAGGAAAGCCCAGGTTTCTCCCACTGCCGGGCCTGGGACTGGCTCGCTGCCTACACTGGGGAAACCGGAAGGGGCAGAGAAGGCCCCGGCCTCGGAGTCGGGCAACAGTCAGTCCCAGCTTGGCCGTCAATTCACGCTGACCTTGGAGTTGCCCCATTACCTCCTCTGGGCCTTGGTCTTCTGAGTGACGAGGATTTGAAATTAATGAAGAGTTTTGCCATCCTCCTTTCTTTTCTCATGCTCCCAGTGGGGGTCCCTGTCTCTGGGGCTCCATAGTCAAAGGCACTTAAGAAGTCAGCGCACAGGTGAAGGCCTGACGGAGGGTGGGCAAAGGGAGGACTGGTCAAAATCCTCTGTCCAGGGATGGTGGGGAGCTTTCTGGGGGCAGCTGTGTGGGTGAGAGTCTCCGAAGCTTTTTTCTTTCTCCTCCTCCTCCTCCTCCTTCTTCTTCAGAGAGGGAGAGGGAGGGCGTGAGGAGAGAGAGGGAAAGGGAGAATCTTAAGCAGGCTCCCCGCCCAGCGTGGAGCCTGCCGTGGGCCTTGATCTCACCACCCCGAGATCATGACCCGAGCCAAAATCAAGAGTCGGTTGCATAACCGACCAAAGCCACCCAGGGGTGCCTTCAAAAACTTTAATTAAAAAACTAATAGGGCTGATTTTTTTTGGGGGTGGGAAGGGGAGATGGAATTGGGCAAGCGATTTGACACCTGCCAGGAAGAGGGCCTGGGGGAAGGACAGGTAGAGAAAGAAGATTTTAGGTAAGTTTTGCTGCATCGCTGTGCAATGTAATCCCCTCCACCTCCCACCCCTGCAGAAAAGCTTCAGTCAAGGTTGACCAGCCATCATGGAGTTTTGGGATCACATTAGCAGTTCTTTGGGGGCAAGTATCCGTGCAGAGACAGAACTTGTGGAAAGAACTGGAAGGCCCGCTTCTATTTGGCTGGTATTTCTAGAATACCAGGGATGGTCCAGACCAGTGCCGACCTGAGAGTGGGGGTTGAATCACTAGTGATTCCTGAGATGATGTTGGGTGGCACCCCTGGGAACTTAAGAAAATTGATATTTACTAATTTAAACGGGTCTCAGGAGAAGATAACTCATGTGTCAAACCTGCCATTTTGAGGATTTTTTGCTTAGGACAAGGTCTAAAGAGGTACTTATGTTAATAAACTGTGATTTGGTTCAGAGGGAATGTTAAGGGATGCTCTGACCATGGAAAAGGTCAAGAGCAGCCCTTAGTGGGACAGGACCTTGGGGGACATCAGCTGGCCCACCCCCAAAGGACCTGGCTCTGTGTCCACCCCCACCTGCTAAGAGGTTATAAGCCCCTTCCCCAAACACCCGGCCACTATTTGGGGGGGCAGTAGGGAGAGCTGGGCAAGAATTGAAAAGAATGAGTAGAGAGTGAGTTGATCCTAATTAAGTGTTAAGACGGTTGGGTTGGGATGAGTTTGAAACCAGACTGAACAAAACTCAGCTTCCTTCTCTCCTTCTGCCCCTTTCACACCCCTTCTTTCCTTTCCTCCCTTCTTCCCTTCTACCCACTGGGTGCAGGCTCATAAGGGAGTTTAGAGTAATTTTAGAGAAATAAACTACATATTCTTGGTATCCTTGCCCCACCTAAAGCTGTAGAGCTACTGGATGATCTTCTTGCACAAAGATAATATTAACCAAATTAAATAAATTTTTGGCCCTTTCATGGACAGTCACAACATTACATGTGCAAATGTTAAGATTCTGAGAAGTCCTGCACTTAAAAAGAATACACTTGACTGTGAGCATTTCTCAAGTGCATTTGACTCTGGTATGTTACTTCTGTGCAACACATGTTAATGTCTAGCATAATTGGTTCCTGAAGAACCCGTTTTGGGATGCACCAGACTGGAAACTGGTGAAGGTGCCTTCCATACTGACAATTTAGGCATGGATGATGGATAAACCCCTGGAGACAGCTGCATCCCAGGCCAGCCTCTCCTGGGTGGGCAAGAGGTTTGGTTATGCTGTAGGAGGCTTCCGGCCAAGATCTGTCCCCTACTCCATCCCTGTCTCCACCAGAGAGAAGTCAGAGTGACCCGCCAGTCGTGGGGTGGGGTTTCAGAGCTCCCAAAGAGTTTCCAAAAAATGCCTTCCCTCTGCCCGGGCTTCCTCTTGCCTCTGTTATTAGGATTAGAAAGAGAACAACAGCAATAAAAATACAAAACACCAAACAACAAAAACCCCAAACTGAACAATACCCCAAGCCACATCAGAGGAGCAGTTCCCCTGCTGGCCCCCCGCCTGCGCAGTCGGGATGTCTGGGTAGAGCTCCGAGCTCCACCCCATGGTCAAGAACAGCATATTCTCTGGGGGCCTTGGTTTCCCCAACTCTTCCCTCCTTCTGGGCCACCCTCCTTGGGTGGTGTGAATGAGTCGGAGGGCAGGGCAGGCCCCATGGTGAAATCGCAGCCTTAAGGTGGTGGGAAGCTCTTTATTTAAATACTTTTAAAATTATGAACAACCTGAATACTGTCTGTATTCATCACAATTAGTAAATTCCCATCTGTTCAGCATTTGACAGTTTACAAAGCAGTTATATAGTCATTCCTAAGAGGAGCCCATGAAATTAATAGTGCTTCTCCACTCCATCAATGGGGAACCAGGCACAGAGTGGATAAATACCTTGCCCAAGGTCACAGAGTAGTGTGTGGCATTGCTGGGACTTGAACTTAAGTCTCCTGCTTTTAAACTGGGCATTATTATAGAGCAGAAGATCTAATCCCACCATTGAGAAATTTCCATCCCACTGAGAAGAGGAGGCTTGTTTCATACTATTTTTTGTTGTCTGTTTTTTGGATGTTTGTGAATAAATCAATCTATGGGTATTGTAGACACTGTCTCACTCAGGAGACCTGAGTTCAGAGAAGAAAGAAACCCCTGTGGGATGATGTAGTTAAGAGAGGCTTTCTAGAGGTTGCAGACCCAGAGCTGGGCCTTAAAGAATAACCCAAAACACAAGAAAAGACTCTGACATATCAGTCCCTCACACCATAGTGTAAAATTCATATGGTACTCCATTTCTAACTGTAGGATGAAAATAAGGCTTTCTTATCCATTCATTTAAGAACACTTTGAGCCATGACTGTGTGGAAACCCTAGGCTAGGTGCTGATAGCAGCTTGTCTCATGAAAAAGGTCCCTCAGGATCAAGATATGCCTCTAAATGTGAAGAGGAAGGAGGCAGAGCTCCCACAGCCAGGGAATGATGGAGGAAGAGCTACACCCGACTCTCAGCCTATGCTCCCCACACTCTTCTTTCTATCAAAATGGCTGACCTGTCCTGAGAAGCAGTATCCAGAGCTCAGACAGGGCTGAGGACTCAGATGCTAGGCCTAGGATTTTGGTGGGAGGGGTATGAAATCCAGAGAACCGGGATTTGAATCTCAGGAAGTAGAAGTCTGCAGTTGGAGTGAGAGGGAACAGGTGTCTTAAGTGCCTGGTTTACTAAGAAGGCGGAAGAAGGAGAATTCTAGAGTGCAGCTTAATAAAACCAAAGAAGGTCAAGAGGTGAAGAGGTGGAGCAGGATCCAGGGGAGGCTGAGCCTGTGGACACTGGGGAAAAGAGCTAATGAGGCTCTTGGTCAGGTTGGATAATTAGCAAACGAGTTGTGTTTCTAATTGTATTTCTGATCTCAACCTGCTCCTCTAGTGAGTGAAATGATAGTAGATGGGAAATTGCTCTAAAAAGTAAGATAAACTTACAATGGAAAGTGATTGATGAAACTTCATTAGGGGCCATTAGCTCATCTCTCTGGCATCTATCAGCGTAGGTTGCAAACAGGACACTTGCACCCGAATGTCTTCTTTTTGTTTGATGTTTGCTCACTGCCTGGTTGATCTCTGGCCCCATGGCTTTTAACATTTGTCTGAAAGCTTGATTTCCCATGTGGCTTCTCCAGTTCTGGTGTCTCCTCTGGACTCCGTCTCCATGGCCACCTCTTGATGTCAAGGTCTTCCCTTCTCCTCTCTCAGCTCAATCCAACCCCTGTCTTTGCTGTCCACACTGCATACACACTGGCTTTCCGTCCCTTAAACATACCAAGCATGATCTTATCTCTTAGGCTTTACCCATGCTGTTCCCTCTGCCTGGAATGCTTTTCCCATACCTCATGTGGCTTACTCCTTTTCAGGTAGGGCTAAGTTCAAAGATCGCCAACTCGAAGCAGCCGTTGATGGCCACCCCATCTCAAGAAGCATCCCACCAACACCAGGCACTTCCATTACTCACTGTATGTTCTTAATGGTCTTTGACAATGTGAAATTGTCCTTTCTTCCTCCCTCCCTCCCTTCCTTCCTTCCTTTTTCTTCCTTCCTTCCTTCCTTCCTTCCTTCCTTCCTTCCTTCCTTCCTTCCTTCCTTTCTTTCTTTCTTTCTTTCTTTCTTTCTTTCTTTCTTTCTTTCTTTCTTTCTTTCTTTCTTCTTTCTTTCTTTCTTCTTTCTTTCTTTTCTATTTACTTTTTTTTGAGATGTAATGTCTATTTTATTAAAGATGTATATGGCTTTAAAAGTCAAAGCTTATATCAAAACCCAGCAATCTCCTGCCCCTCTCCTTTCAGCTTCTCAGAAGCAAGCATTTTTACTTCTTTCAGCTGCTGCTTCTAATCTACTTGTATATTTGTAAATAATTTGCTTCTACTAAAAGTTCTAGATTTTTGTGTTTTATTCATAATCCATGGTCCCTCTACTGATGATTTAACTTTTATGCACAAAGATAAATGTGCACACACATGGCAGCCTTTCCCTCCATTGTCCTTGATTTATCACAAATTTTGGTAAAATCCATTATTCAACTCTTTATGATCATAACTATGTAAGTATTGTTCATGGATAAGCCATGTGAAATCATATAATTGTTTGTGTGGTATTACTGGGGAGGGACCCAAGTGCTTATTGGGAGTTAACCAAATCAGTTTCTCTGGGTCTTTCTGAGCATCTCTTCCATCATGTTCCACTCAGTCATAGCCCTTGTGTTTACTGAACACCTGCTATGAGCTTGACATTGTGCAAGATCGTGGAGAGGCAGTAACAGGCAAGGCAAGTAGAGTCCCTGTCTTCAAGGAGCTACAGTCTAAAGGGTGAGTTGTTACAGTCAGGTAGGGTGAACATTTAGAGAAAAAAACCAGACACTACTCTGCAGGGGAGGGGGGACTGAAAAAGTGGAGATTATAGTGACACCTGATGGCCAGTGGAGATTAAGCCATCCTGTTGAGGATGAGCCTGGCTGGAGAGTGGAGTGTCCTGGGCAGAGCGGAATGCATATGCAAAGCCTGGTGTATTAGTTAGCTCTTGCTGCATAACAAATATCCCCTCCCCCAATTAGTGGCTTAAAACAACAGCATCTATTGTCTGAGGGTCAGAAATCTGGTCATGGGGAGGCTGGTTCTCTGCTCTGGGTCTCTCCTAGGTCCTGTCAGGCTGTTAGCTGGGACTGAGCTTATCTGAAGGCTCATCTGGGGATGGATCTCTTCCCAAGCTCACCCAACTGGGTTTTTGCAGGATTCACTTCCTCCTGGGCTGTTGGACCAAGAGTCTCAGTTCCTCCTAAGCAGTTGCCCTGTTGGTTCCTTGCCAGGTAGGTGTCCCCACAGGATAGCTCACAAAATGGCAGGTGGCTTCATCAGAGTGTGCAGGTAAGAGAGAAAGACAAAAGCCACTGTCTTAGCGACCTGATCTGGGAAGTGACAGCCACCACTTTTGCTGGTTAGAGGGTTAGAAGAGAGTCCTGGGTCCAGCCCACTGTCAAGGGGCGGGGACTCCAGAGGCCATGAGTCCCAGGAGGTGGTAACCTCTGATCACTTGGAGCCACTTTAGAAGCACCTTCCATGCCTGGGATGCAAGACTGGGGTGTTTGGCTGGAATGTACATACCTGCAGAGCTGGGACCAAGAATGTGCAGGGGAGAGTGGTGAGAGGGGCCTGGAGAGTTCGACAGTGGCAATGAAGCTTTCCCAGCAGGTGTGTTAGCTCGGGCTGTCATTACAGAATGCCCTAGTTTGGGGGCTTAAAGAACAGACAGCTATTTCTCACAGTTCTGGAGGCTGGGGAGTCCAAGATCAAGGTGCTGGCAGATTCAGGTCCTGGTGAGGGCCCTCTCCCTGGTTTGCAGATGGGCACCTTCTCACTCTGACCTCATGCAAGCTCTCTGGTGTCTCATAAGGGCACCAATCCCATCATGAAGGACAACTCATGACCTCATCCAAACCAATTACCTCCCAAGGTCCCACCTCCAAAACCATCACTTCGGGGGCTAGGGCTTCATGTGTGAAGTTTGGGAGAATACAATTCAGTCCCTAGAGGTCGGTGAGGTTCATGATCAGATGTACAGCATTTGGAAGATCAGCTGGGCTGCTTTGAGAGGTTTAGAAGCATCAGACTGCGGGATGGGGATGAGTTTGGATAAAGGGAAGGGGGCTGAGCAGACCAAAGAGGGGCAGCCAGTGAGGCTAGGAGAAACAGGGGCAAGGGGCCTGGGTGGTGACCTGACGCCAAAGGAGAGGAAGCATTCCAGGAGGTGGGAGCACTGGTCTGGCCACCTGGGTCCAACCTTCTTGTAAGTTGTCACCTGGTAAAAGTATCCATGGCTCAAAATCCCCGAAAAGCAACTGCATGGCTCCAACCCCTTCATTTATAACTGAGGAAACAAGGCCCAGATTTCTGGGGAATAAGACTGTCTGGGGCTGACAGGCCAAAGGCCACTTTTTAGCACCACGGTTTCCAGGTCCTGTCAAGTGAGCAAATCTGGGTTCTGCTCACTCACAGCATATGATGGAAAGCTCATGATTCTGCATGTGAGAGAGGCCAAGAGAGAGACTGGCAGAAATGGAGAGAAATGTCTCTTCCTGAGCCTTCCAGAACATGAGCCGATGGGGTCTCAAGGGGAAACGGAGCCTGTCAGAAGGACCCGCTTTGGCGATATTAATTGTTCTCCTTTTGGGGTTCCTGGCCACAAGTCCCCGTGCCCAGCCCAGATTAAAGCCCCATGTTGCTGCAATCCAGGCCTCCAATGAAGAGATTTCTAACAATGCAAAACCACTAATGAGCAATCCTGATGGAAGGCGCGAGTCCCCCTCCCTGGACCCCCCTCTTGGGTCTTGGCTTTGAAATCCCATCCGGGGGGTGGAGGATGCTGTGGCCCTGACTGGCTGGAAGCCCCTGCTCCACCAGGCTGGTGTTCCAGGACCAGCCAAGGGTGGGGAGCACTCCCTGGATGGAGTTCAGCCCCTCCCTGACCTCCTGCTCTTGGCCACGCTGCGCAGTAAAGCTCACTTTCTTGGCGGGGGTTCGTCTGTTCCAAGAGTCAGATCCCACCCTGGGAACCTCGCTGGCTGGGGCCGCCTTGCCAAGTTGCACAAGCGTTTACCACACGCAGACAGGCCGGGAGCAGGAGGGGGCCCTGGGCTCCCTGCTCCCCAGAAGGAGCAGGAGGAGAAGCCGCCGCTGTCATCCTGTGGTGCCTGCGCCTGGCGGGAGGCCAAGGCGACACCTCAGGGACCTTTTCCCACACCCTCCTGGCCCACCCAGCCTTGCCTTAGAGCTGCCAGGCTGCTGGGCAATAGGACGAGCAGCAGGAAAGTGACGTCCTGGGCCAGTGCCCCACCTCCCAGTTGCGAAGGAGGAATGGACACGTCTTCCCAGAGCCTCGAAGCACGGCCAGTCGCTGAAACAGGATGTGCCCTGACTCTGGACTGCAGGCTGGCTGCCCTCTCAGTGCCTGGGGGATCTGAGACAGGACAGGGACACAAACCAAGCAGGGTGGGGTTGAGGAGGTCTGGTGACCCCAATACTGAGCATAGGAGGGAAACCGTAGTTCACAAGAAGGGGTCACTTGCGAACCCTCTGCGAACTCACGTTTGATGCATGGCAAGAGGCCTTTTGGTCAAGGGACCTGCTAAGGAACCTGTCCCAAAGTAGTTTTCCTGGCAAAGGACCATGGAAGGTTCTAAACCTTCTGAAAGATGCCCCATATGCTCTCAGGTGATTCGGGGGGAATTGAAAATATATTCAATATGTATGTATGAAGCACATTACATTCAGGATCATATTTAATTTTTCCAGAACTCCGTGCCGTAGGTAGTACTATTATCTCCACTTTACAAATGACGACACTGAAGCATAGAGAGGCTAAGGAGTATTTTTAAGGTCTCGTTGACAGTAACTGCCGAGCTGGGGCTCAAGCCCAGGGCTGTCTGCTTGTATGGTCCATGCCTCTCTCCCCTCTCCTGCCTCTCCGCGGGCACCAGCTCCCGATGGCCACGTGCCCCAGAGCAGATGCCCCAGGAGTTCCAGATCCTTCCGATCTTCCGTGCTCCAGCCCCGCCCCCAGGCAATGTAGAGGAGGGGTTCATTGGCAAGAAAGAGGCAAAGTGTCCCCTTCCCCGTTCTGCCAGTTCTGCGGGTGGTGCCTTGAGTCACAGACCACGGCAGCGGTGCTGGAGGCCCTGAGTCTCCGACAGCCCCCGCAGCGCTCTGGTTTGGACCCCGCCTCTCTTGATGTGCCTCTCGTCTTCTGGAAGGAGCTCCTGGCACAGTGCCGAAAGAGCGCTGGGGTTCAGAAGCTACGGAAGGCGCAGCCTCAAACCGGAGTTTCTCTCTGTCGATTTGCCACTCTCGAAGGGCGCGCGCGCGCACACACACACACACACACACACACACACACACACACACACACACCCTGCACGATAGCTTCACGATCTGGGGCAAGTTGACGTCATCTCTCTTAACCTCAGTTTCCACATCTGTAAAATGGGGTGATCTCAGTGTCTAATTCTTAGGGCCGTCGTGAGGGTTCAATGCAATGATGTGTCATTATCATTGTCTTTCCTCTTTGCCCCAAATCAAGCCTGTGACCATCATTCCCCATATACTGTCATCCTTGGGTGGAGGGGGTGGGAGTAAGGCAGGGAGCCTTTAACCCCCGTCCCAGAATCTTAACCCAGGCCAGCCTGGCCATGTGCCAGTTCCAATATAGAAGTTTGGGGGCATTCCTTGTTTTCCTTGACTGCATTATTTCTGTCCTTTTTTTCTGGTAACAGGAGTGAGATGTTTCTCTGGGGAGCCATTGCTCCCTGAGGTTCAAATAGACATGACTTCGTCTGGGTTCCAAAACTGGGTAAGTGATCATACCCACCTGCCCAATCAGAACACTGCATTCTCTAGCCAAGTGATTGGTTCAGGGGTGGTCATGTGATCTGAGATAGGCCAATGAGAGCCTTAGCTGGGACTTCGGCCGGATTTGTCCAGGTCTCTTTCTTTGGGATTGTTACCGGGGTAGAATGTAAACTTGAAGAGGCTGGTGAATATCTTTGACATCACTTGGGGAGAACTTACCTGAACTGGGTGTCATGAACCTACGTGTCTCTCTTCTTTCTCTCAAGAGGGACTCAGAGGAAGAAAAAGAGAGAGACATATGTGTGGCGCTAGACTGTAGAACCCGTGTTCTACAAGGTTCTCCGTTGAAGAGTCTATGGCCCAGTGAATCTGGAAGATTCTATCTGCTGTACCGTGCTAAGCCTCAGAGCACACAGAGCATATGGAAGTTTCTGAGAAGGCCTGAGTAGAAGGAACCTGTTTCTCCTGGTTTGTCACATGTTTACGAAACTCCCTAGAAGATGAGACTCCCATTTCTGTCATTCAACACCTGGCTACTGAGTTATTGCCAGAGATACTTCTAGTGCTGGGGATTCGGGATTCAGCAGTGACGAGGACAAAGCCCCAGCCCGCAAGAAGCTGACATGCTCCCATCACTCTGATTAACACCGTGTAGTTAACCAGAGGACACACCGGGGAAGCTCTGCTTCAGACCAAGCCCTCGGGCCAGAGACGGAACCTGAGCCAACTCCTAAGGATGCACATGGCCAAGGCCTCCTCAGGCCTTTGTCACCTTGCACGTGCTTGTCGGTGTAGCATGGGATTTCCCAGGGATGTTGCCGACCCGCTTTGCCCCCAGCATGCAGCCAGGAAGGGCCCAGAACCTCCCCCTTCCACGGTCACCTCTGTCAGTTCTGAATTTGGGCCAGGAATGTTGTTCTGAATTGTGCTGGTGACACAAGAGCGCCAGGAGCAGCGGGGGTGGAGGGTGCAGGCCAGATTGGGTGAACCCTTTATTGTGGAGTCTGGCTTAGGAGGTGTAAGTACAAGTTCTGATCCTCACTAGCCAGCCTCGCTAGAGCCAGGGGCTTCCTGGGAAGCAGTCACCTCAAAACCTTTTGTGAATGATAGGGCACATAAATACATAGACATGCTAACTTCAGGGGGTTTTTACTTGTTTATTTCCTCCCATACAAAACAACTATAACAACAACAACAAAAAAACCCAAACTATTAAAACACATATGCATTCTTTTTTCCAAAGATTTATTTACTGAGAGAGAGTGAGCAGGGGGAGGGGCAGAGGAGAGAGAGAGAGAGAGAGAGAGAATCCTCAAGCAGACTCCCCACTGAGCACAGAGCCTGATGCTGGGCCTGATCCCACAACCCTGAGATCATGACCCGAGCCGAAATCGAGTCGGTCGTTCAACTGACTGAGCCACCCAGGCGCCCCAAAACACATACGCATTCTTGATGGCTGCATTCATTTTCACTGTAGGCATTTTCATGTGCCCAGGCCAGTGCACCTGCAAGTTTACTTTAAGATCATCAGACTTTACCTTGTTCTTTTCTTTGAATGGATGTAGAGATGTGGCTCCTGGAAGAGCTGAGAGTCAGTCAGAGAAAGCAGTAGGATGTCCTCCAGGCTCCTCGATGGGGCAACGGGGTCGCTCTGTCCCAAGTACATCTGTCAGCTCCAGGCACGTTGCAGCAGGTGCACACTGCATGGGATCAGAAGCCACTGAAGGATTGGCTCTTGGGTGCCTGATTTTCTCTGCAACTAAATAAATTGTTATATATTCATGCAATTCATACATACAATGGAGTACTACACGGTAATTTAAAATGATGTTTTAGGGAAGTCACCACCCTCTCCATACACCCCACCCCAATTCCATCTAGCACCTTGTCTTTTTTCTCTGCCTGGGGTGTCAGCTCCATAAGGGCCATGATCATATCTCACTTCCCCCTCCCATTCCCCAGCGGGCACAGTGCCTGGGGGGGACCCCGTAGATGGACAACACATGCCTGTTATGTGAATACATGGATGGAGCTCGCTGTACAGGATGCTTCCTATTGGGAATCACCCTGGCCCCACAGCCAGTAAAAGTAAAAGCTTCATCTGGTTTCCAAACCCCAGCCTCCTGTTTTCACCAGCAATAATTTGCTGCAAGCCTTGCCAGCAAAGGGCAGACCATTTGGGATGCATAAAGCAAAATGGAATCACGTGTGAGATCTTTGGGGTGGGCTGTGCTGCTCATCCTCAGTCCAGGGGGCCATGGGGGCATGAGACAAGACTGGAGGAGGAGCTGGGTTGGTGAGAGAGAGGAGGTGAGGGAGAACGTGTTTGTCTCCTTGCTCGCCTCCTTGCTCTCCATTTAAGAAATGTGAGGCGGGGTGGACAGTGAGGGCGTGCAGACCGCGCAGATGGTCTGGGGGTCCCCCCTTCTGGTGGGAACTTGCTGATGGTGGGTGATCTCTTGGGCAGCCCCACGGATGGCATGGGCTTGGACACTGTCTTCTCATGCCTAGAGGGCTGCTGAGGGTCCTCGGAGGATTTGTGGGGTTCCATCAAGGTTGTTTGGTGATCTTTTATAAAAAATACTTACTATTGTACTGTTGACTTTCTCTGATTATAAACCAAATGCATGCACATTGTAGAAAAGAATACGATAAAAGCCATCACCCAAAGCTATCCCCAGTACCCTGCTGCCTGCCATGTTTCCTTCTGCTCTTTTCCCCTCCTCCTTTGTTTACCTAGGAGAGGCTGGGGAGGAGCCTGGTTAAGAATATGGATTTTGTAGACTGACAGCCGTAATTACAATCCTGACTCTGCCCCTTGCAATCTGCATGACGTAAGGCAAATTCCCGAACTCCTCTGTTTTCCTGTCCCTACAGGGGGAAGTAGCCTACCAATAGTGCCCGCCTCTGAGAGTGGTTGCAAGGATGTCCCGAGGTAAGGCACACAAAGCTTGGTTTGTGGTAACATTCAATAAATGTTAGGTGTCAAACTCATTCAGTCATTCAACACTTATTGAGCACCAACTGTGTGCCAAGCACTGTTTGAGGAGCTAGGTATACAGAGGTAAAACAAGCACGTTGCCTGGCCTGGGGGCAGTTTACAGCCTCTTCGGGGTGAAGGTGAAGGTGGGGGGCAAACAGGGGCCACATAATATGCTAATGAATTCACACTGCTGTGTCACAACGAGCCTCGTAAGCATCAAGAACAGGGCGATCTGAGGAAGTTCTACGTCAGCACAGGCCTGAAGGACACCTAGGTGCAGTGCGGGGCAGGGCGTGAGGCAGAAAGTGGGAAGGCTCCCCTAGGGCAGGGTTTGGGTGTGCTGAGTTGCTGATAGCTGGCTGATGGAGCTAAGCAAGGGGACAGATGAGCCACAGGAGCGGGCTGGAGGGGCAGCCAGGTCAGGTTACTTGGGGCCTTGTCAGTGTCCTTGACAATTTTTCATACACTTCACAAGCAGACTGGATACTGGATGTAACTCGTAGGCAAATGTGTCTGAAGATACCATATGTGTCCACCTTCCTCCTCCCCACTCTTCTCTCACTTGACCTGGAGCTCGACCTTTCTAAAACATCATTTTAAATTACTGTGTAGTACTCCATTGTAGGCATGAATGTATACCAATTTATTTATTGTCAAGTTATCCCTCCCTTGTTGGAGGTTTGGGCTCTTTCCATCTGGGGGGCAACGGTGGCTGTTCTTTATGCTTCTGACGGCTTGCCAGGGGGACACAGCCCCAAGGCCATCCCACTATGGGGCACAGGGCCCCCCCGTGAACCAGAGGGAAGCAGAGTGTGGAGTTACCTCCCTGCCCAGGCGGACTCGGCCCAGGCCAGTCCTGATGTCATGGAAAGTTGGCTAGCAGCCGCTGGCTCTCACCGGAGCTGGCTGTACGAGGCGGGCATCCGCCCCTTGACCGCAAATTGGAACCCAGACCCTCCACCAGGACATCAAGGGCCCGGCAAGGCCTTCTGGGGCCTCATTGCTCCATCTTCTGCCTCCTCGTTTCATCCCTTTGTTCTGTTCCCGAGGCCCCTGCCCCTCCCCCCAGTCCCAGTTCCCATGGGATGGATGAGCTGGGGAGGGGTCTCTGGTCTGTTACTAATTATTTCCAAACGCCACTTGTGAGCAGACAGGTCAGAAGAGACACCAGTTTTTCTACTGTCCTGCTGCTCAGCCTGCGGAAAACTCATCGCAGGTGCAGTGGCCAGGGACAGGGGCAGGGGCACGAGGGGAGGGGTTCCCTGGAGGGACAAGTCTCTAGGGGGAGTCCCGGAAGACGGGAGTGATGTGGGACCTGGCACAGCTGGTGGGAAGGCCCCTTCCTGGAAGAAATGTACGGGTGCCTCATTCATGTTGTCTTCTCACTTCTAGGGCCATCTTGGGAATGTGGGAACCAGAGGGGCCCTTATGGGCCTGACACAAATTACTTGATAAAAGTTTGCATGAAGGAAGGAGTGAAACACCCTTGGACTCAGAATCACAGAAGGATGAAGACGCTTAGAGACCCCTCGGTTTCATGTTCTTAACTTCTCTTGGGCAATGCACTTTTAGGAGAACCTGATAAAGGTTATGGTCCATTTCTCGGAAGCTGAGTCCTACCGCCACACACTCAAAGCTTTCAGTGTGGCATCTTTCCATAGACCCTCTGACTGTCCAGCCCTCCCATTTTACAGATGGGAAAATGGCTGTCCAGAGTGGTCCAGGAACCTGCCTGAGTCCCCAGGAAGTGGTGGCCAATGTCTTCCTATCCTCCACCTCACCCCAGCCCACAGAGCCCCACATGCTGTGATCCTGGGTCAACCATTCATCAGCTGTGGGATCCTGTCAAGACACCTGAGCCCTCTGGACCCCAGCTGCCTCTGTAGCTGGGGATAAACAGTATTCACGCCCGTGGATCTGTGTTTGTACAAAACAAGCATGGTTGTTGAGTTCCCTGCTGAACAGCAGATGCTAAGGCTGCTCGCGGGGTCCTGCGCTTCCCCACCACACGGACGGACATTAGAGCTTCTGAGAAGGGAAGTGTTTTTCTCAAGGTCCCCACATGAGGTGGAACATAGAGAGTCCTCCCTTGACCCAAACATGAGTCCCACACGACACTGTGTCCATCCCTTCTGTGCTGTCGGAGAAGTCCCCCCATTTGGGGTCAGGGTATCACAGGCAGGCTGTGTGGCTTTGGGTCTTCTGATCTGTTGCATGGAAGGCACGCCAGTTCAAGATTCCCTTCCAGGTTTAGAGCATATGAAGCGGTTTCTTTCCAATGAGGATATTTTCTTACCATCTGGGGTGGTTGTTTCCCCTGGACCAGCTGGCTATGAAGGTGGCAGAGAGAGCACATTGCACAGTCCCTCTAGTTGGAGGTTGGTGGGGGGAGTGGGCGGCAGGGGGTCACAGCCAAGGGTTGCTGTGGTGGCTGGCGAGTGCCAAGTGCCTTGGAGTCTGAACTGCAGCACAAGGGGGTTCAGTGAGGGAAAGCCCCGCTGTCACAATGAGGTGGCCATGAAAAGTGGTGGAGCTTCCCGAGTGGGGATGAAGTGTCAGGTAAAAATCTAGCACGTGGGGCCTTCATACCCTTCAATGCCTTAGTTCCCGTCTTCTTCTAACTGACCTCTTCTGTTCCAACTCCAAGCTCGGTTAGGGCAGGAGTGGTGTGTGCCTTGCCCTCTTGATCCTACGCACGGCCTGGCGCAGAGTAGCTGCTCCATAAATGTTTGTCGAATTAATGAACCGACCGGATTGCAACGGCACAGACTCTGCTGGCCTCAGGCCCAGCCTGAGAGCCTGGTTAGCAAGAGGGCAGTGGCAGCCCCGAACACTGGCGGCACCCAGGGACATCTGGGCGGCCACCAGCCAGCTCCCAAGCCCCTGTGACATGCACTTGGCATTTGGCATGTGGAGGCATCCACTGGGCCACGGAGCGCTTTCCCATGCACGAGGCCCCACTGAGGCCCCAGGGAGTGGGGCATTGTCCTGCCCAGAAAGCTTCCACTTGGGTCATTAATAATAGTGCATTTTATTAAAGGAAAAGCGGGCTTCAAAGGGCTGTGGGTTTATGGGAAGAGGCTTGGATGGAAGTCATTATTCTTGCCGACCCATCCCGCTCCTCATTCTCTGTCTCTTCTGTCTTCCATTCAGCCCACGTTTGATCTCCTGCCTGTGCTTTCTTCTGCTGGCTTGGGGTCCGGGGGGAACGGGCTTTTGTGTCCGTGATGGGAGGGATGGGGAAACACTTTGAACTGGCCTCTGGTCTGGGAGAGGCAGCGGGCATGGTGGGGCGGGGTGGGAGATCTTTGAGAGGTGTCTGGGGGTGTGAATTGAAGGCCGGGGTGGTGGTAAGGACTGGATGGAAAGTTCTCTGTCAGATCAGGTGAAGAAGGAGGCTCCGTTTGCAAAAAGCCTGAGAAAGAGCCAGAACCTCTTTGTTCCACCGTCCCTAATATATGTGGTAGTAATCACAGTGATTAATGCTCAGCTTACTAAGCGCTCACTATGTACCTGGTCTGTACTGGGCAGGGGCCTGGTTTCGTTTTGTCTTCACAACAGCTATTCCCATTTTACAGATCATGAACAAGAGACCCCCATAGCCTGGTACATCTCCACAGTCACACAGCTGATCTCTTTCCTCCACCCACACAGATATACCCAGTATTCCCTTTCTCGGCAGCACGGTTCCTAGGTCCCATGGGAAATACACGGCAGGGAATTCTCCAGTAGGTGCCTCTCCAACAGCGGGTGAGAACACGTGCTGATAAGCCTGTGGCTTGAGGATGAGTTCTAGTCCTTGCTTCTCATTGGTGGAAGGTGGAGATGGAGGATGACCGCCTCCTGCAGGAGAATGTGTGCAAGCCAGAGACTGAGGATCCAGCCTTGGGAGAGAGAAAAGGAGGGAGACAGAGACCTAGGCGAGAACATGAGAGAGATAGAAAAAGAGACATAAAGAGAAAGACACAGATGGTTACACAGAGATGGTGATGGAAAAACAGAGTCGGAGAGAGAGAGGAAGATCAGAGAAGGCCAGAAGCAGAGTATGATAGCAAAAGAAAGGAAGTCAGGGAGAGGAGAGCCACAGGAATGGGGAAAACATAAAGGGAATGGCCTAGGGAGGCCCCGCCCGGCACTGGGTTTTGCCCTCCTGTGACTGCAGGTGTGCAGCAGGCCCCAAGACAGTAGCTGAGAAGCGAAGCCCAGCACACCCCAGAGAGCTGCCCGGACCGAGGACCTGGAAGGCGATCCAGAGATGGGAGGCCTTGGACGGGGGTTTGATGGGGAGAGAGAAACCTGTGGTTCTTTTAGTTAAACCAAAATTATGATTGTCCAGCTCAATTTCAGGAGTGAGCAAGATCCCCCCGAGCAGGCCTCACATTCTCTCCATGATTTATGGAAGCTGGAACATTGTGGTTGTTAAGCAAACATGCTCGCTCAAGTTCAATCATGGAGGGAAGCTGGATGGGGAGCTATTAAGCAGAGCAGCTCTTGCAGCTGGAAAAATAAATCCATGCGCTGAGGCATCACCCAGTGGCATGAGCCTGGCCTCCTCATCCAAAATGGTGGAGGGAGTCCTTCTGTTGTAGGGAACCCTGTTATGAAAGGGAGCCCTGGGCGCCTGGGTGGCTCAGTTGTTTAAGCGACTGCCTTCGGCTCAGGTCATGATCCCGGAGTCCCGGGATCGAGTCCCACATCGGGCTCCCTGCTCGGCAGGGAGTCTGCTCCTCCCTCTGACCCTCTTCCCTCTCGTGCTCTCTATCTCGCATTCTCTCTCTCTCAAATAAATAAATAAAATCTTAAAAAAAAAAAAAAAAGAAAGGGAGCCCTGGGGTGGCCATTGAGCCAAGGTCTCCATTTAAAATCTCAAGGTCACTGATACTCAGACCAGACAAGCTCTTGGAGATGAATAAGAATAGCAGCTGCCCTTTATGGAGCACTGACAATGGGGTCCAGCCTCATCTAGGGCCTTATAAATATTCTCCTACATCCTCAAAATAACCCTACGAGGTAGATCCTATTATTTAACCTACTTATTTACTGTGCTTAACTTGTTCTTTAATGGGGTAGCCCCATTTTATAGGTGGAAAAACTGAGCCTCCTGATTTGTCCGAGGTCATAGCTAGCAAATAGCAAAGCCAAGACTTAAATCCCAGTTCTCTCACTTTCCTGGCCATTGTTGTCCAGGTAGTCATGATGAGATGTTGCAGGTGCTTCCAGTAGGGAAGGCCCAGCTGTGGCCACAGATGCCCCTGTGTGTTGATAGGGGACAAAGGGCTAGCTGGAGGCCATAACCTGGGATTGCAGCCTTGTCTTTCTAGATCCTCGCTTTCATTGTTGGCAACCTGTACCCTTTTGGGGAGATGAGGGGGGATGGGCAGGTGGCAGGGGTGGGTGATGGGCAGCTACTGACTTGTTGGCTCAGTATCTTTTTTTGTTGCCCTTCTGCTGATGCCACATTTTCCTTTTCCTCTGGGGGACCTCTCCCCACCCAGTTCCCTGTAATCCTGGGAGAGATGTCCATCCTCAAAAACGTTCCCCTGCCCTTTCTGGAGGCACATATATGACACTGTCTCTCTGTTAGGAATGCTTCACCTGCAAGTAATGGAATGCCCAACTCAAAGAAACTTCGACACTAAAGACATTTAATTATCTCCCATGAGAAAAAAAATCTGGAAGCAGGAATTTCTAAGTGTGGTGCAACGGTTAAACAATATCATCAAAGACCCAGATTTTGCTCATTCTCCTGGTATTACTGTACTGGATTTTCATCTTTGGGCTTTTTGCCTTTTGTGGCAAGGTGACTGTAATGGTTTCTGCATCATGAATGCATTCTAAACCAAGGATGTGAGAATCTTTCTTCTTGCAAACCTGGCTCTTACCAGAGAGAGAAAAACTTTCCCAGAAGATATCAGAATACTTTCTTTTATATATATAAAATTCAGGTTTTCGGGTGCCTGGGTGACTCAGTCTGTTAAGCACCCACCTTTGGCTCAGGTCATGATCCCAGGGTCCTGGGATCGAGTCCCACGTCGGGCTCCCTGCTCAGCGGGGAGTCTGCTTCTCCCTTGGCCCCTCCCCTCACTCATGCCCTCATGTTCTCTCTCTCAAAAATAAATAAATAAATTTTTAAAAAAATAAAATAAAATTCAGGTTTTCTACCTGGACAGCTATCTATCTATCTATCTTTCCATCCATCCATCCATCCATCCATTATCTATCATCTATTTATGTATCTATCCAAATTAAATTAAAGTTGTCTAGATATAAAATCTGAATTTTAATTTTTGCCATGGATAGTTATAGATAAAAATCCAGTGAGATCTTGCCCTGTGGTGGAAATGAGTACTTGTAGAATTATGTAAAGAATGCGATGTTGTGAAGGTGTGGGAATGGAAGGGGGATGCATGGGGTTGCCTTCCTTAGAGATCTTTTAAAGAAGAACTCTATTGGTTTTCTATTGCTGCATAACAAAGACTGCACGCTTCATGGCTTAAAACAACATGCACATTTATCATCTCAGTTTCTGTGGGCACAACTTAGCTAAATCCTCTACTCGGGCTTCATTCCAGGTATCGGCTGGGGCTGCAGTCTTATCAGAAGATAGACCAGGGAAAGATCCATTTGCAGATGCACTCAGGTTGTTGGCAGAATTCATCTTCTTATGGTTGCAGGACTGAAGTCCTCATCTTCTTGCTGGCTGTCTGCTGGCAGCTGCCATAAGCTTCTAGAGGCCACCCACAGGTCCTTCCACATGGTCCTTGCTCAACGACATGGCAGTTTACATCTTTACAGCCTGCAAGGGAGTCTCTTTCTAGTCTTCTAAGAAGGGGTCTTTTATAATGAAACATAACCATGCAAATGGCATCCCATTACTGTTGCCACATTCTGTTGGCTAGAAGCAAGTCACAGATTCTATCCCACACTTAAGGAGAGGGGATTGGTGTTGGGGGCATGACCTGATGTTGGGGAGGAGTCATCTTAGGGTATGTCTGCCACAAGAATTATTCCTCAAGTGCTTCTTAGTGGAGTTTTGCACAAAGGCAGAGAGATAGCCTTGATGACCTTCAACGTGTCCATACATGTCAACAGTCCAACCAGAATGTCGTACAGGACCTCACTAGGCTGGGCTTTAATGGCCATATGAATAAGGTACTATAGCACCCTGCTTGGATTCCTTGGTACTGCGCCTGGTTTGCAAACATTTTATTGGCTGGCATCGTCTGCTCTCTCCCTGGAAGATGTTCTTGGCAGTTGTAGAGGCTGGCTGGGACCAAGAGCGAGACCACAGATGTCTGGGCCTGGGCACTCCCCACACCTGGGTGCCCAAATGGTTTTCCTACATCTCTAGCCCTTTAAGCTCCCACCACCACCTGCTCACCAGGCACTTGCCAGGCTGAGGAGAGGAAGGTCTGGAGGAATTGGACACATTCTGACTTCCACGTACTGTTGGCTGCAACTATTCTTGCTGTTCTGTCTCTGGGTCCTGCTTGCTTCTGCAGCTCTGCCCTGTTGTCCCATACACTGTCCCCATCTCAGCCTAACCCTTCCCTTAGCATTCCCCTGTGTCATCCATCAGCCTGGTCTTGTTTGTCCACCTGCTTCTGAGTCTGCTCATTCATTCATTGATTCATTCATCACGGATTTACTAAACACTCACAACGAGCCAGGCACAGGCTAAAGATAGGGAATACTTAGCAGTGAGCAAAATGGAAAACACAAAATCCCCGCCTTCTTAGAGACATAGACATATGGACAAAGATGAACAAATAAATACATAATAAATTGTCAGGTGGTGAGAAGTGCTCTGAAGAAGATAGAGCAGGATTCAAGGGCTTTAAGAGTGAGGCTGCTGCTTTATACACACGGTCTGGGGAGGCCTTTGATAAAACAGCAGCTCATTAGAGCCCCGTGGGTGTCTGGGGTGAGTGTTCCTGGGAGATGGAACAGCATATGCAAAGGCCCTGAGGCAGAAGTGTGTTTGGTGTGTTTGAAGAAGAGCAAGGAGGCAGTGTGGCCACTAGAAGGACTTCAGATTGTATTCTACGTGGTGGCAGAGTTCAGCTCTTTCTACTTGAAATGCCACCCCATCCTCTCCTGAGAACAAACCACCAGGAGGAGAGGTCCTCTGGTAGATCTACTACTTATTAGCCATTGACCTTGGGCAAAGAGCCCTGAATTCTTTGGGCCTCAGTTCTTTTTATAATCTGAGCAATGGGGGCAACAATAATAGTATTTATACCAGAGAGATGCTGTTCACTGATTGAACAAGCAAGGGTTGAGCTCCTCCTGGTGCCGGGCCCGGGCTCTGTGGAGCTCACGAGGGCACAAGTAGTCCCATCACCGAACTGCACATTGTGATACAGACTAAGTGGGAAACGAACGGGGTGCTGCTGGACTGATAACAACTGGGACTTACTCTGGCTAGGTTTGAGGGCATCTCTGAGAATGGGGACCCTGAAGCCAAGTGTCACAAAGAAAAGCAGTCAGTTACTCAAAGTTGAGGAAGGAGGCAGGTTTAAATGAGATCGGTTTAGAAAACGTGATGCCAGGCACACAGAAAGTCAATGTGGCTGTGGTTTTATTGGCTTTGAGGTCAGGGAGGTGGAAAGAAGGAAGCCTCAGGGTCAAGGGCAGCTGATCACCACAGACCTTTCAAGTTCGGGTTAAGAAGACTGAGCTTTTGCCGGGAGAGCAGGACAAGTCTGTGATGATATCTACTATTGAGTTACTGCCCATGCTGCTGTTGAGAGTGGGCTGGGACCCCCAGGGATGAGAGCAGGGATTTTGGTGGCCAGTGCTTGGACGGCCCCCGATCACCTTTACGTCACTCCCACTCTCCCCCGGTCCTCTCCTTCACTCCCTGAAGCCCTTGGAGTCCAGAAGAAGATAGAATAATATCTTGATACCCCACATGGGAGCAGCACTTTGCAGTCTGTAGGGTGCTTTGACGTCTTCTCTCCCACTTGATCGGAACTGCTCCCTACGGGAGGGGAGGGCAGTCATGTACTCTCTCCATTTCACAGCTGAGAAACTGAGTCCCAGAGAAGTCCAGGGATGTGCTAAGTGCTCACATGTCAGGAGGGTTTGCCCTCATAGCCGGAGAGCCTGGGGAGCCTTGAACCCTTCCTAGTTTTGGTGGGGGGAGGGGGGCAAGGGCGGGAGACCGATCCAAAGGGGAGACACCCTCGTGGTTATAACCAAGACACGTCAGGCACATCCCCATGCCAACCCACTAGCCCGCCAGAAAAGCAGCCACACACCCCCACGGTATGACAAGGACATTCTTCTCTCTGGGTTTCGCCAGCCTCAAGACAGAGAGGAAACCAAGCGGGTTTACGAGCTGACGCGACAAGAGACACAGGCTCATAAACCCGACTTTCTCGGTGCCCTGGAAGACTGTGTTCCTCAGAGTCTCTCTTCTTGCATTTTTTTCCTCCACTCATCTCCTGGCCATTAATCTGCTGGCTTTGCCAAGGCTCTCAGGCTCCTCTGTGACCTCCTGCCCTTCCCTGGAGCTTCCCTGGGACAGGGAACTCCTCCACTCTCTCATTTCTTTTTTCCTTCTTGTATCCGTCCGTCCATCCATCAGTCCATCCATCTATCCATCCTTAAAGTCATTACTGTGTTCTAGGGGTTATAAGGAGGGACAAGAGATGACCTTGCCCTGATGGGCCCGGTTGTACTCTGTCAGCATGAAGGAAGAGAAAGCTTGAGGGAGGGGTCGGGGGAGGCCGTGATAATGATGGTGTGAGGCTTGGGACACTCCACTTCGGGCTCCATCTCCCCAGAAGACACTGGGATTTAGGAACTTGCTTCTGATGGTCAAGAAGGGATGTCTAAGGACTTTCTGGATTTGCCGTGACGCCTCGGGCTTCTCCCTGGGCTGACAACCTTTTCTCTCAGGGAGAGAAGTTACAGAAGTCCAGACGCCTCAGGAAACAGCCTTCTGTCCAACAGCCCTCCCCCCTCATCCATCCACAGAGTGGTCCTGCTAAAGCACAAATCTGACCAAGACCCTCCCCTGCTCAACAACTTTCAGTGGCTACAGTGCCTTCAGGATAAAATTCAAGCTTTGCTTATGCGTCACAATGTCTTTTCAGTTCCCTCTTCCACTGTATTTTTGTCTCCAGAACTCTGTGTTGAGCTTATTGCCACAGGTACTCATGCCTTCTCTATGACTTTTTGTTTTCTAAGTAAGCTCTAAGCCTGACATGGGGTTTGAACTCACGACCCCAAGATCAAGGGTTGCATGTTCCCCCAACTGAGCCAGCCAGTCACCCCTCTTGCCTTTTCCTATGCAAGTGGCGTGCTGGTCAGCCAGCTCTCTGGAATAAATAAAATAAAAAAGCTCTGATTTATAGCATTTGGAAATTTCTGTGGTGTGGATACTGTCACCATGGGCAAGTTCAAGCTACCAACAGGACATGGTTGAAAGCAAAGTTGGGGAGAAATGTACAGGATCAGTTCTTGCCAGTTGCTTTCCCCTTTTCTCCTTTGGAGGCAGCACAGGGTCTGAGTTAAGAGTGCTAAGCACTCCCATTTTCCCACTTAGAACCATCTGGCTTTGGGAAAGCTACTTAAGCTCTCTAAAAGCCTCGGTTTTCCCTTCTCTAAAATGGGGACAGGGATAATAATGGCTCCGCCGGACCATTATCAGAAGGAGATGAGAGGATCCCTCCAAGTGCTTAGCATAATGCCTGACAAATAAGTAATAAACCCCATCCGCCTATGAAATGCTTCCGCATCCTTTATTCTCAGCTCAAAGCCGCCTCTTCCCCGGAGACTTCTGTGACTTCCTCATTGAACTAAGTTACTGCTTTAATGCACCAGAGTGCATTGCTCACATCTTTCTTTACCACCTAGGTCATTTTACTTCATAACACAATTAACAGCTCTTCCACCCCGCCGCCCCCAGACAGCCTGTGCCGGCTTCCTTGCCATATCCTCAGTGTTTTGCAGAGGATACGGTAGGTGCTCAGATCCATCTTTAAGGAAGATTGGTGAGCTTGTGCAGGAAGCAGGTGTGTGTAGGGGGGAGGGGGCGGTGGGAGGTGGAGAAACGGCCGGATGCGTGTGCCACAGGTAGGAGGTAGCAGGAGCGGGGAGTGGCCCATGTCGGTGCCACGAGTCCAGGTACAGGACAAGCAAGGACATCTGGCCGGCTGCGCCCACCTGGAGACCCAGGGGGCCCCCGCTCCCCATTGCTGGGAAGGTCACATGCATCCGAGCACGGAGAAAGGAGCTGACTCCCCGGGGATGGGCTTGTCTGTGGTGGCAAAGCCGGCGGGCTGCTTATTAGAGGAAGCCGGCACCGAGCCGCGACCCAACGGAAAAATAAATCCCCATCATGCCAGACAAGGCTGGTTCCAGGCTGGGGGAGTTAATAAAGTGGCTCTGAGGTGGTTTGGAACCACGGCAGAGGGGCTGGGGAGGAATTTTCTCATTTCTCGTAAAACCTTAATCAGTGTTAGTCACTTCAAGTGATTATGAGGGCTTAAAATAGCCACAAACAGCGAGCTTTTAGGACCCATCTGAGGCCATTTGGGGTTTGTTTCTCTAGGGAGCAGAGCCGGGCCCCTGAGGGACACACATCTCCGTCCTCACTGGACTGCGAGTGACGCGGAGCTCCTGGGGGTGGGGGACAGGGACGGGTCTGCTGGTCCACGCACCCCCCACATCTGGCACGGCGCCTGGGACGCCAGGGGCCCCACAAGCCTGGTGGGGCTGCCACTGCCTGGCCGAGCGGGCCCGTCAGCCTGACTCTGACCCTCGGTTTGCTACTTACTATCTAACGCTTCTTTCCTATGTGTTTGCTTTTAACGTTTCCTCCCTTAGACTATCAGTGTTCTGTTTGCCGCTCTGGTCCCGGAGGCTTGAACGGTGCTGGCGCATGGCAGGAGCTGAATGGAGGCATGGATGAGATGGGAAACCCTCTTCCAAAGGTACCACTAGGATCTTGGGAGGGCACCCCTCATCACTACCACCCCGCGGCCTGCCCTCCAGACCTAGCGCCTCAGAGAGGCTGGAGACCCGCTTCCAACCAATGTGTTTGTTCCACAGATTCCTCCCCAGGCACACTCACGCTTCCCTTTCCCCCCCGCACTCATGACACCTGATAAAAGGTCCTCTGAGGAAGGGTTCCAGGGCAGTCATTGACACGCTAGTATGAATTTCAGGAAGTATGTCACCTCTCTGGGTTGTTTGTGGAAGTCTCCATGTTCCCCAGGGGTGAACGGTCTTTACTGTTTCTGTAAATTCATCTTGGGCATGAGAGGGAAAGGGAGGGGGTTTAGTCCCAGCTCTCCCTAAGTGAGCTTGGTATGTAACAATTAAGAAAACAAGTTTTGGAGTCAGGCTGCCTGAGTTCAAATCCTAGCTTTGCTCCTTCCTAGCTTTCTGGACTCGGTGTTCTTAGCTTAAGAAGGGGCATGTCACTAGGCTTTATCTCCCTGAGGTGGTGTGAAGCAGAGGATGGGACACGGGTGCATAGTGGGCACCCGGTAAATGCTAGCAGTCGCCATTCCTTTTCTTCTTTGAGCGTTACATTCACCCCAGAGTTACATGCTGCAGCGGTTAAGAGCACGGGCCCTGGAGTCTCGCTGGCCTGCATTCATTTTCCACACCTGCCATTGTTGGCTGTGCGAACTTGGGCACAGACTCCTCTCCTCTCACCCCTGTTTTCTCATCCATATGGTGTAAGTCCATGCCACTTGTAACACAACACAGGTAAAGTCTGAGCATCTGGGGCCCAGTCTATGCCAGTCATGTTGATCAGTTTTCTGCCTCTGAGTGGGGAAGGTGACCTAGCGTGTCTCCTGGCCCCTCCCCTTTTGCCAACAGAACACCCAACCCTGCTTGTCACTTGCCCTGTGTTCCCATGCCCTAACAAATTCCCCCCCTTCCCCAAGGCCAGCTGGATCTTGGTGGATCAGACTCTGTGTGGCTTTGTGTTGGAGGAGGAGGTGGTACAGGAGAAATTCAGGGAGGTGGCGGCCTGGAGAAATGGGGAAGATAGAAGTCACCAACAGCACATCTGGCATCGGGTCAGAAACCCTTCACGGGTCTCTTCCTTGCACCTACAGTCACGGCCAAAGCTTTACCAGTGAGGATATTCCCCCCACCGCCGGCCCCGCACTTACCGTGCTTTTGCCAACTGGCTTTTCAGGTTTATCTATTGGTCTTGCTCCTTCCTGCTTCATTGCCTTGGCACATCCAGTTCCCTCTGCCTGGAACACCCTTCCTTCCCTCTCTATGGTCAATGTCGACTCAACCTTAGGGTCCCCTCTTAAATGTCACTTCCTCAGAGAGGGCATCCTTGACCATTCCCAGGTCCTTTGAGGCCCCGCAGTTAAATACAGCCACGATATTTAATCATATGCCCTCTATGACATTGTCAAAGCCCTCATCACACATACCCTCGATCAGTCAATCAATCATGTGAGTTAGTGGATCAATTAGTTCATCAGCTGTGTCATGGCCACCTGCACTAGCCTCTGAGCTCCACTAGAGCAGGGACTCCGTTTGTCTTGTTCATCTAGTAGTTGTCTGAGAAGTATTTATGGAATAAAAACAGGGACTGCCCAAGTTATGGTCTACTAGATCTGCTTTGTTACTAGATGAGGCTGTTTGAAATGAACACATTGCATGTATTCATGCAGCAAATATTTGTTGAGCACCTACTATATATCAGGCATGTGAAATTCTTGCTCCTTTCCCTCAGGGGGCTGAGAGTCCAGGAATCCAAACTGACATGAAGAGAGACAATTGGAAAAACATTGCACTGGAGGAATGTTCTGGGTGTTATGAAATCAGAATGGAAGGGGTTATAACACAGCTTGAGAGGGGATGAAGTGAAGGCTGGGAAGGCTGCAGGCAAATCAGAATTGGGTCTTTAAGGATGCATGGGAGTCTAAAGGGCATTCTAGGCATACGTACAGCATGTGCAAAGGCCCTGAGGCACCCCAGAGTAAGGTGTGTTTGGGCATGTGAGTATTTGGTTTGATTGGCACTCGGTTGTATTGAGTGGGTTGATGGGAGAGAAGGCAGGAGTGTGAGCAGCACCCAAGTTTGGGCTGATCCTGTAGGCCAGTGGTTCTCAAGTGGGAGCATGAAGAGAGTGTAGAGTAAGATCCTGGCTGTGGTGTCCCACTGACCTAGCCGTGAGTCTCGGCTCTGCCATTCAGCGATGTGTGACTTGAGGCAAATCACTGAACTTTCTGGACCTTGGTTTCCTCATTTGTAAATTGGGGGATATTGCAGTACCTGCCTCAGTGTGTTGTTCTGAGGATGCACCAAGGCCCACCCAGCCCTGTGCCTGGCACACTGAGCACTGAGCACATGCTACTTGCGTGGTCCCAGGTCCTAGCGTGGAACTTGGCACCTGGGAAGAGCTCTGGGGTGTTCATTCCTTCCACCCTTGTCCCAGTCAGGTACGGGGCCCCCCCCCATCCCCCGGGGACGCCTTGGCCACTGCTGGGACCTCTCTGTGCAGTCTGCCTCCTGTGCCACCGTCTGCCTGGGGTTTCTGGGGAGGGGCAGGTACCCTAGGTCAGGCCAGGGCCTGGAGCAAGGCGGGTCTTCAGCTTTCAATTTCTGCTTCTCCTCCAGCCCTCCCTCAGCCCAGCCCATCCCTCTGAGCTTCCTGGACGCCCCAGCTCTTCCTCTTCCCCTTTGAAATCCCTGCTGCTGTCCCAGGTCCCTCCAGACATTGCACAAAGGCCTCTTGGATTCCAGCATCAGCCCCAGAGGCCAACTCAGTAATTCAATTACAGCAAGGAGGCTTTCTCCTTTCTTTCCCCTTCTTCTTCTCCCGTCCTTTCTTCCTCTTTTTTTTTCTTTTTTAGATCAAAAACGAAAAGACAGATTGTGACCCTTAGAAGACGCTGTGACTGAAAATTCGCTTCTTGGCTTCAGCCCCCACTAATGAAATACCAAGAATTTTCTCCCCTCGGAACACGTGTGCACAGCATTTGATGTGTGTTCTTTGTTTTTGTTTTTTTTTTCTCGCGCCTCCCGTCTGATGCTGGGGACCTGTAGAAATATCCTACCAGAGACACGACAGCTGTCCCTTCATCTGCCTGGCCTAGCCTTGGGCGACCTTCCGCTGGACCCAGGAAGAGAGGCTGTCTCCAATAAGGCCTTGCTCCACTTCTGAGCTTGACATTTATTCTTTGCAGACTTCACACATGTGACATGTGTAGATGGGGTCAATGCCTGGAAGAAAGTAGGCCTGGGGAGATGGGTAACAGGGCAGCAGGGGTCCAGGGGCCGAACCAGGTCCCCGTACCTTGTTCTAGCTCTTCCGGACTGTGTGACAGGCAGGTCACCGGTCCTCACTGGGTCCTGCTTGCCTGCAGACCACACTTCCGTCTGCCGTTCAGCAGACTGGCGCTTGGTGTCTACCCGTTCCCAGCTCTGCACTCGGGTCTGTGGACAAAAATGAAAAAAATCGTATCCCGGACCTCCAGGATTTTGAAGACATTTGTGGGAACCCTTTCTGGCGCTGATGGGCCAAAAGCAGCCAAGGCAGGCTGAAAAACAGACCCACAAGCTGATTTAGCCAGGGGCCAACAGGAAACCAGGTGGCAAGGATAGATTTTCTGTTGCCTTTTTAGTGATTTTTCCAGAACAGAGTTTTAGAGGCAAAAGGACTCTGAGTATCTGGCTGCCCCAGTCCTTTCCAGTGCATGCAGCCCCTCAAAAAACGTGGGGGCCAAATGCCCTCCTCACTTTACCGGAGGGGAGACAGCTGCCCCCAGGGGGCAGCACAGAGCACAGTGGGAAAGCAGCCCTAGGTGGGCCCCCTCACACTTCCTACTTCTGCCCTCAAGGGCCTCAGGGAGAGCGCCTAATCCCTGCCCTCCCTCCCCCCAGGCAGACACGGGAAGATGGTGCTCATGTTTCCATAAGCCCTTCTTTTGCAGGCTTTTCTTCCCTATGCCGTCCCCAGTCCTGATTCCTGCCCTCGGGGGACCCCAGGGGGCCAAGAATAACCAGGAGGGGAAAATGACAGGCAGAGCAGGAGAGAGTGACATTGGTGAGCAGGAATGGATCCATGGGATAGTTTGAAGATCCAAGAGAATGTTGACGGCCCAGATGAAGACACCTCAACAAACGCCCTTTGCCAATATATGGAGGATGGCAGAGAAGAAAAAGAAAGGCTTCTGTTTGCAAGTAGGAGGGAGGTCCAGAGGATAACTCCGCCTTTCCCGACCTCTGTGCTTCTGCTTAAGTTCTCACCTTCCTCCCGGAATGCCTTCCCTGAAGCTCCGCACACTCACACCTTGTGTATCCAGCATTGCCCAGCTTGAATGGCCCCTCCTCCAGGAAGCCTTCCCAGATCTCCCGGGAAGTGGGGGGGGCCGCGTTGCTTTTTCCTCCTTCCAACTCTCATGGCATTTTGCCTGCGTTGCTCGAGAGACATTTAAGAACCTCCTGCTTTATGTTCCAAGTGTCCTTGTATAGGAATGCCCTGTTGTAAACTCCTAGGATGGTACTGATTGTGTCTCATTCATTTCCCAACCCTCCACGGCATTGAGCACAGGGCTTCCTTGCTGTTTATGGAGTGAATCAGAGAGAGACTGCAGCCAGCCTCCACGATAGATGCTTTACGTGCATCTTTGCCGTTTCAGCCCCATGCAACCTTAAAAGCTGTGGATTGCTGTTCAGTCACTTTGCAGATGAACTAAGCAAGGCCCAGAGAGGTTCTATAATTTTTCTAAGGCTGCAGAACTCATTTATGGCAGAGCCCCTTCTGTTCTTTTCCCCCAGAGCAGTCTGTTCTCCTCATATGTGGTCCACGCAGTGTTTTGTAAATGCTTGGTCCCCGCTTCACTGGGAATGATTTAAAAAGTTTTAATCCTTATTTACTTCATCGTTTTGTAGAAAAAATGTAATCACACAGTGAACCTGTTATTTCATAAGTGTTGCTGCATAAAATGAGGCCAAAGGAGGTACATGAATTCAGAAAAAATCAGAAGGTTAATGATGGATGAATTTAAATCGGATTCTAATTAGAGAGTATGCATGGGATCACCGTGAATGTGGTTAGAGGGTACTGGAGATTGTGGAACACGGATGCAAGGGAATCCACGGCCTACAGGTGTTTTAAAAAAAATTTTTTTTAAATGTCGAGGAATAACGCTTGCATATTAACTGGGGAAAAATTGGGCGACTGAGGTAAGCAGGGAAAAAAAAGCTAGAGTTGTCCTCCATGCCACGGGAAGGTGCTGTGCGCAGCTGGTGGGGACAGCGCGCGGGGGGCGGCGGGGGGGGGTGGGTAGGAGGAAGGTAGCCTGCAGGGGTGAGCCTGTGGGGGTGAGCAGAGCCTGGCCCAAGGATGGTACTCCTCTGGGAGACCTGGAAAGGAAAGCACACTCAGAATCTGGTCTCGGGTGCTGACACCTTTGGCTCCGCGGCTCCGGCCTGCCCAAGTTCAGCACCGTGGACATGGGGTCATGATCCTGTTTCCCCCATCCCTGCTCCAGGCATTCCGGGTAGGCCCCAGGGGCTCATGCAAACTTCCTCCTGCTCACACCCACTGCTGCTCCTCTCATCCTTTTGCTGCCTCTTGTGTGTGCGTTTATTCACGTATTTATTCCTCCTCCAAGCCCCTATTGCTCTCCTGGGGTCAGAGCCACACGATGCTTTGCATGGGGCTTGGCACAGAGTAGGGACTCGATAAATACACATTTCGCATCAGTGCAATCCTGTTTGGAGACCACTGCGTGTCAGATGGGTCCTGAAACCCAATGGGACCTAGAAGAAAAATAAATTGGAGTCTAAACTCTTCACCTACGAGACACATTGTCTCTCTTACTGCGGTCTTTTTAGATTTCACTTTTTCTAAAAAGTAATCACTGGATACCTAGCTACCTATCTGTCTGTCTGTCCATCCATCTACCCATCTGTCTAGATCTACAAGGATCTTACTCTTCTGGGACACCTCGGGGAGGAGGGCAAAGACCATGATACCAGGTTACTCCATGCTTCTTCTGGCTTTTCTCATTCCGTCATCACACCTGTCTGAGACACGGGGTCCAAATATTCTTCCTCCCTCCACAGAGAGGAAGCTGAGTTCCAGAGAAGATAAAGACTTGTCCAAGGGGCTTGTGCCAGTCATGAGTGCCATTCACCAAATATATTTGGTTGAACTCCATGGCACATGGTAAGATCGTCCTTCCTTTGGAATTATCTGTGGCCGGGTACTTGCTTTAGCCAATAAAATAGGAGTGCTTCATCTCCTTCCATGGCCCAGGCAAGCGGTGGCATTTCAGATGCTGGAGACTCTTGACAGTGTTGGTTCTGGGGGGAGGATATCATGGGAGTAGGGCCTGCCTTCTACCAGCTAGCAGGGGACCTGGAGCTCGAGTGGGAGACAGACCTTGTTGTAAGCCCCTGGGTCTCGGGGATATTTGTTACTGCAACATCACTGAGCCCTTCCTGAATTAAACACTTAACAAAGCGAGTGAGTCGGCAGGGCTAGGATTTGAAGTTTAGCAAGGCTGGCTCTAAAGCTATTGCTGTTCTTTCTATTCCCATCGTTTGTGACCAAGTTCATGCATATTATATCACAGGATGGCTTCCTAGAAGTCAAGGCAAAAATTGAAAGCAATAGATGCTTTCTTCTGTCACCTATTCCTACAAAGAGTAGCAACCTTTGCATACCCCCAAATACTTGGAATGCACTTTTCATTATCTGTTGGAAGGAAGCATGCTGACATTTTGTGCTAGGGAAAGAGTCTGACGTCCCAAGAAAATTAGAGTTGTCGCATGGATCATTTTATGGGAAATACTGTGGAGTGCATGATTTTTTATAAAACCTTTTATTTTGAAATAATTGCGAAGTTATAGAAAGGTTGCAAGAAGAGAACAAAGAACCCCTGTATGCCCTTCACTCACATTCACCCATGCCTCGTTTTCTTTATCAGCCTCTCTCTGTAACGTACGCCGATGAGTTTTGCAAACCATTCGAGAATAAGTTGCAGACATCATTCCTCAACCAGATTTCAAGCCAGACTCACACATTACGTGGAGTTGTAATGTCTCTTTGGTCTCATTTAATTGGGAGCTATGCCTCAGTCACTAACATTTCTCCAGAGAAGATCACATATTTGTAGAATGCCCTTCAATTTAGCTTTGTCTGATGCTTCTTTGTGTGTAGGTGGGGGCTGTGTGCGTTCAATAGGAATATCACCAAAGTGTGTCCTTCTCAGTGCATCATATCACACAACTCACATCGTGTCCATGTGTCTCATTGTTGTGGATGTTGACTTTATCCTCTTGAAGAAAGTGGGTGTCTGCCAGTTTTCTCCGGGACAAAGTTACTACTTCTCTGTTTGTAATTAGTAAGTATTGAGGTGAGATCCTCTGAGATTATGTAAATATCCTATTAACCTTCACATTTTCACACACTCATTTTAGCATTTACTGATGCTTCTCAGTATGAATTTTTTGAGAGTGGTTTTGTGAAAGCTAAAAACAAATTCTTTCCAAGACAATTTCTCATACAGAATCACTATGAACATCTGGGATATCACCTTTGCTCAGAAAGGCCATTTTCAACTCACTGGGCTGACTGAAGGGGTCTTGATATTCCTTGACTGCTTGTCCCCAGAGTGGAGGGGAGAAGGCTGGAAAACTTGGAAGCATTCCAAGTATTTGGGGGTACGCAAAGGTTGCTAGTCTTTGTAGGAATAGGTGACAGAAGGAAGGAGAGGTTCACATCTGGAGAGCCAAACCTGGTATATTAATCTGATAGGGCTGAAAATCCCAGAGACCCGGTGGCTTAAACAACAGAAATTTATTTTTTGAGTTTTGGAGGCTGGAAGTCCAAGATCTAGGTGCTGATAGGGTTGGTTTTCTTTGAGGCATCTCTCCTCAGCTTGTGCATGGCCAGCTTCCCACCATGTCCCACCCAAATGGCCTTTCCTCTTTGGGCGCACATCCCTGGTGTTTCTACTTCTTATAAGGACACCTTTCATACTGGACGATCCCACACTTCAAACTCATTTCACTTAATTCCCTCTTTAAAGGCCCTATCTCCAGATACAGTCACATAGGGGGTTAAAGCTTCAACATATAAACTGTGGAGGATGGACAGGGGTTAGGGCTAATAGGATATTAGGCCTTCATATTCTTTCCTTCAGATAATACGTCCAACCTACCGGCAACCCCATCATGTACAAACACCTCCTATCTCCTTAATGTTGCTTGCCTAAAGGGTCTTCCAAATCATTCCAGATTCAGGAGTAGACATGAACAATGGAACACTAAGGTGCCCCTTGAGGTGTCTCCCAAGGAAGTGCTGGATTCATCTAGGGTCTGTGCCACATATCACCCCAAGCCAGCTTGCAGTGGTAGTGTCCAGGAAAGCCAACTGATAACTACAGCAATATTAAACCTATAGGAGCCAATCTCTCAGATCTCAGCATGTGTCTTCCTTCCTTCCTTGGCTGTCTGCATACTTTGTCTACACCTTCTTGGCGACAATGGGTCCATCTAGAAAGAGCAATTCTTCTGATCCAAACATAAAGTCTTTTTTTTTTCTTTGCTGGAAAGACTCCCTTCTTCCAAGCCACATTTCCAGAGAACTCATCAGCGAAGCATGTTGGGGAGGGTCCTCCCCATATTTTTAGCTTCTTGAGCCTTAAGGGCTCCCCAGCAGCTCAATCCTGCTGTCTTGGGGTTTAGTTTTCTCCCCGTGGCGTCAGCTGCTGTTACCTCTCGCCATCCTCCCTGCTTCCAGGTTCTGTTTTCCCTCCCTATTGTCCTTCACCAAGTCTGATGCACGAAGCCCACAGCCACTTGGGAGAGGTCCCAAAAGTTTTCTCTCTTCCAGATCCTGCAGGGTGGTGCCAAGTGGGAGGAGGTGGGGTGCAATTCTCCGCCTTCCTGCAACTCAGCAAATTGCAATTTATGAGTTTCAATCCACATGAAAGGGCCCCTACTAAGTCTCCCTGGATTCATTTGGAATGTTGAATTAATTTGGAAAACAAGGGGAAAAAACAACTTGGTTTCAGCCCAGCAGGGGCTCATGACATTTTACCAAGTCCTGTCACCCCTTTACATTTTCTTCATCTCCTACTCAAGTACCTCCTTCCAGAATGGGTGCAAGTAAAGTGGGGATGGTGGCAAAACTCTGTCCCGTTGTGAGGGTCCCGTTCACCCGAGAGTGCAGAGAGCTCTGGACTGGGCGCAGGACACCTGGTGTCCAATCCTGCTCGTCACTGCTTACCTTCCCTTATCTTTCAGACATCCTTGACTCTGCATGAAGTCTAGGGACCTGTGAGGGGGTTTACTCACAGGACAGTGGCAGCTACTGACAATGTCCTTCTCCCCAGGGCCTTCTCCTATGCAGTCCTATACCTCAGACCTGTTCTCTGCCTGGCTTCTGGAATGATCTGGAAACCCAAACTGGATCATGCCACCCCACTGTGCTTAAACCTCTCAGTGACTCCCTGTTGCTTAGAGGATAAAATCTGCAATCATCATCATGACCCGGAGTTCCTGCATGGCCTGGCCTCTGCCCACCTCGGCAACTGCTTCCTGAAGCACACCCACTCCCCTCCAGTCACCCAGATCTCTCCATTCCTGCATGTCCACTGTGCCTCTCCATCCAGCCTCACTGCCTTTGCGTGTGCTGTTTCTCTGGCCCGGATGCCTTTCATCACTGTGCCCTCAGCTGTCAGCTCAGGCTTTGCTTCCTTAGGGAATCCTTCCCACACTGAGTCAGATCTTCCCTTTCCTCACCCTCTCCTCAGAAGTGCTCACCCAGGAGTCATTTATGTGTGTGAACTTATCTGACTTTTCCACTGGACAGCATGATCCAGAAGGTGGGACCACATCTGTTTGCTTTTGCCATTGGATCCCTAGTGCCTAGTACAGTAGCTGAAACACAGGGGCACTTGGGGGTAATTGGCCCACGAATGAACGAATGAATGAGTACAGAGAAGATACTGGTTCCCTTTTGCTTAAGCCATTGGCTGCCAATGACCCGACAAGTTCTCTAAGAGAGGCAGGAGAGGTCCTGCCCAAGCACATGGGTGCCCAAGAACAGGGGAATGACATCTCTTGAGGAGGGGGTGCAGAGCCAAGATTAGGACCAGCTCCTGCTCATCTGCTTGTCAGGTGGGGATAATTGCAGCATCTAGTTCTATCATGAGCAAATCTAATCCTCCTCATAGGGCCGATGAGGAGATGCCGTAGGAAACAACATGTATGTTGTTTTGCCCAGTGCCCGGCTCAGAACAAGGGCTCAATAGGTGTCTCTGTTCTTCTTTATACTTTCTTCTTCCTTGTGTTGATCACCAAACTACTTCTCTGAAGTAAATTAATCTAGAGACCAGGCCCATGGTCCTGAGTTTGCCTGTACTCCCTCCTTTCCTGCAGATTTTGTTGGCCAGGGCTCCCCTCGGCCTTGCTCCTCTGACCTGTGAAGGCAGCTGGTGTCCACGTGCACCTTTGTGTTCCGGGGTATTCCCTGGGAGCATGATTCCGTATAAAGACACAGACGTGGAAGTGAGGGGCTTTCCCAGGGAATATATCTAATGTTCTTGGTGCACACTGAGGAGTTTGGCCCTTTGCACATCTCTGCAGAGAGCAAGTGAGCCTCAGGGAAAGGAATCTCTCATTGGGGCCTTCCTGGCATTTGAGAAGCATGAGCCTTGAACTTCGAGGCCAACAGACTTGGATTTGAATTCCACCTCTCGGCAGGAAATGTATTTCTTAAGCATTGCCTTTCCAAATAGCCTTTGGGGTACTACCTGGAGGGGGGTGCCTAACAGAAGGTGCCACCTCCAAATGCGTCCTATATCTGCGCGTCTCTCTCCTCCACTGCTCCCTCCTGAGCTCACAGGTCTTGCTTCTTCCCTGCTGTGCTTACTCCTGGTCTCTCTTTCCACTGTCCCCACCCTCCCACTCTCAAACCAATTCTCAATGAAGCAGCCAGAACAGTTGTTTTAAGATGTATCTCAGATCATGTCTCCGCTCGGCTAGACTGTCCATTGCTTGTCGTCACACTTGGGTACAACCCAGACTCCCCGCCCCCGTGGCCTCCTGGGTAATCAAGCCTGGTCCCTGCCTTCCCCTTGACCTCCTCCCCTCTCTCTGCCCCTCATCCGCCTCCAGCCACTCCCCTTCTCTCTGCCCCTCAAACGCCTAGGCTTATTTGTGGAACCCTCTTCCTCCTTCACCTGCTTGGTCCCTTCTGGCCCTCTCAGTGTGAGCTCGGTGCCCCCTTTCCAGAGAGGCTCTCACTGACCCATCCATTTAGAGATGCCCCACACCCCCAGCCTGCCTTGTTTTCATAGACATTACTGGTTGAGAGGATCCTCTCTGTTTGGTTGTTGTTTTGTTTTGTTTCATTGTTTACCCGCCTTCCCTACTGGACTGGCAGATCTGTGAGCACAGGACCCTTTCCAGTAGGTCTTGTCTACTCCTCTTTCTCCAGGGGCTCAAAAGGTGCCTGGCCCATAGCAGTTGCTCAACAAGTGTTCATGGACTGAATGAATGATCAACAAGGGGTCAGGAGCAGACAATGAGACCCTCTTAACTGTGGACTAGTGAGTGCATGGTCAACAGCTGTAACAAAGAGCTCCCAAAATAAAGTGGCTTAAACTACCTGCAATTGCAATCCTCTCTCACCTAGCAGTCCAGGCTAATGGGGCAGCTTCACCATCTTTAATATAGGGCTCTCAAGTGGCTGCTCCAATTCCAGCCACCTCCCCACCAAAAGGGTGGAGGGAGGGCAGAAGGCAGAGGTCCACAGACTCAGCATTTTCAGGGCAAGACTTAGAAGTGCACTTGTTACTTCTGCTTGCATGCTATTGGCCAGAACTTAGTCACATGGTAGGACTGAGTTGCAAAGGGGGCTGGGAAATGTAGTCATGGGTCTAGTTACGACTACATTACCACGGAAAGAGGGAAGAACAGGTGAGGAGGGGGCAGCTCACAGGCTTCCACCAATACCCAGACTGCCCTTGAGGGCTGAGATGCCTTTGCTCTCCTTCTGTGACACAGAGCAGCCTCCCCTGATTGTCGGGAAAATGAATGAGACAGTGGGGTCCAGAGAGAGCCCTTGGGACCCTGATTGAGAAAGCAAAAGCTCAAACTGCCTTCCTCCAATCCCACTTGTGTGACCTTGGGCAAGTCACTTGAGCTCTCTGAACCTCAATCACTTGATCTATAACGTGGGGATAATAAGAGTACTGTGCTCACAAGGTTGTCTTGAGGATTAGATTTGCTCATGATAGAACGTGCCTGGAACACTGCCTAGCACACAGTAAGCTCTCAAGAAGTGATAGCTATCAATATTATTATTTTAATATAATTCCCATGAGTGCCACAGATGTACTCTGGAACTCGGAGGAGTTAGTGTCTCACAGGGTGCCACAATATCTAGGGGTGGTTTCCTCTCCCCCCATGGGGGTGGGAGGTCCCAGGTCATGCCCTGATCTTGGGAGGCCCTGGAGAGGTGGAAAGAGCATGAACTTTAGTCAAACGGAGTGAAGTACAGATCCCAAGTCTGCCATTTGAGCACCAGGTGATTTTGAGCAACAAACAAGACCTAATCTCTTCAAAAAGGAGATACAATAACTCCCTGTTGTTGGAAGGGTTAATGACACCCAGCAGATCCTCAGTAAAGTTCCCTCCCCAGAGAGTCCACCTTGGCCCCTGCTGGAGAAGGAGTTTGTGAGGGATTCGGAGCTCCCTGGGATGCCAGCACACCTGGGCCCTGCTGCCTCTCTCTGTGCTCAGCCGCTAGGAACTTGCCATCTTCGAAGAAACTGAACATTCTGGGGAAAATGACCCTGGACACTTGCTAATGTCCAACGCCCATCAGAATCAGGGGGGCCTCCCCATCTCCCGGTGGAGCTGGCTTCCTTGGGGCGGTCCCCTCTCTCCCAGCTCTGGGCACAAGTAGGAAGGGCAGTAGACACATAATAAATCTCTCCAATAGCTACCTGCTCACGCGAGAACTGGTTTAGACATCACAGGGGCCCAGCTGGCTGATGCTGGTGGAGGGCAGTGGTTAGCTTCTTTAGCTTCTCTGATTTCTGAGCCAGGCGTGGGTTTCAAATCTTTATACCACCATGTATCGTTCAAGCCCAGGGGGCTGCAGCCTCCTTGATCTCCATGTCCGAGGAACCCGGGAAGCAGAGACTGCATGGAAGTTAGGCCCCCTGGGTTTGTGCAAACAGACCTCAGCTTCCTCATCTGTAAAATGAGTGTGGCACCAATAAACGAGACAACGTAGGCAAGGAGGTGAGCATAGGGCATGTTACAGAAGTCGCAACTGTGGTTCTGTGTCTTTTCCTCTCTGGGTATCCTGGGGATATTTACCTGTGTAAAGCACTGAGGTCTCATGCGTGTCGCCCAGAACAGTGTCCCCTGCATGGCAGCATTGTTCTTGAGATCTTCAGGCGTAAACACAGCCTCCAGTGTATCTTCCCAGTGGAAAATACCCAGGGTGGCTCCCAACTAGTCCTTCCCTCCATTCTTCTGGTTGTCCCGCAGGGCAAGTGTCCCTTGGGTCCTGGCTGCCAGGGTGCATTGAGAGGCAGGCTTCTCCCAGGGAGCTGATGGTACGGGACTGAAGAGTGAAGCCATTAATTCTTCTCAACCTGGAAGCTCACCTCTGTGAAAGGTGAGGTGAGGGGAGACCCGCCACTGGCCCCCCGCCCCCACCCCCCAGCCGTGTGAGGTGGGGAGGTGAGGCCTCCGTTTGCTGGAAATGAATCCATGGAAAATGCTGGAGTGGTGTCCCCGCCTCTGGAGCCACTGGGAGGCCGCAGACCTCAGGCGGGGAGCGGCAGATGGTGGCCCAGGGGGCGGGAGGCAGGCCGGGGCTGTGAGAACACACAGAGCAGACGGGATCAAACTGACTTTTTGACACATTTCTGTGGGAAGGCATCCCTGAGTGTGAAGCCGACTCCCAGAGCAGAGTGGGACCTTTCATGTGGCGCCAGGCCCGGCGCTGGCCCCCTTCACTGGACGCTGGGGCCCTGTGCGGCCTGGGCCGGGAGGCCGAGGTGGGGGATGGGAGGAGGCCCAAGGGGCTCCGCAGGTGGCCCCGGGCCCAGGCCTCGAGGCAAAGGCTGAGACTCCGGAGGCTTCTTTCTACCTCCAACACCCTGGCACTCTCCTCCCCGGAGGCTGGAGCCGCCCGGGCTCTGGGGTCAAATTCTGACTCAGCCGCTCCCCAGCTGTGGGACCTGGGACAAGATACTTAAATTTCTGGGCTTTCATGTCCTCATCCGTAGAAAAAGGACTGCTCAAAAATGAAGCCAACGCATGGGCAAATGTAAGGCTAGTTACTGACCAGGGAGGCGTCCCAGGCACCTTTTCATTAAAATATGTTATTTTATTGAAATACATCACAAATATTATTATGTCATTGAATCAGAACAGTCCTGCAAGGCAGAGATTATTAAGCCCATTTTACAGACGACGAAACTGAGTCTGCAGCCTAAGAAACACCTAGTCAGCGAAGGGCACAGCCCAGTGCAAACCTGCACCGTTGGCTTCCAAAGCCTATGTTTTTTTGTTTTGTTTTGTTTTTTGATTTTTTTTTTTGGCCCCACCCAGAAACCTCTCTAGTTAATGCTGTTAGTGGAAACGTCATTTACTTTTTGTTAGTAAAGCTGGTCGTTGAGTACCTGGAGGACACAGCACAAAGCATCCTCATGGGCCTGTCCTTGGAGCCTCTGGACATTCCCAATGGGGTGGGTGCAAATGTTCCTATTTCGTGGGGACACTGAGGCTCACAGGACCAGTAAAGGGACCCAACGAGGAAAGGGTATGGGTAACATGCCTCCCACTGATGGCGCAATGTCCATTTCTCTCTTCTTCCCCTGGAACCATGCCAAGCCTGGGAACTATGGGGGCTTTGGAGAATACCACCTCAAATTAGAGTGGACAGGCAGGAGGGGTCCATCCTTGGCCTCCCTGCAGGCTACCCACATAGCTGGCGGATGCGTCACACACCCCTAGGGGACTTGCCTAATTGCCCACAGGTATGCAGGGCCTTGCTGGCCAGCCTCCTGGGGGCTTGACAGAGTCCAGGCCCAAGCACAGGGAGCTGGGAAGCCAAGTGGCTGGTGTGGCTCAGATGAGGTCAGGGAGGGTGGCCGTCTTTGTGTCACCTGCCCTAGGATCCCCAGGGCTCTGTTTGTCGGTGCAGGGATGGATGAGCGGAGATACAGTCCAGGACAGTGTCCTGGGGCCACGTGGGAGAATGGTCGGCTGGGAAGACAGACAGAACTGGCCTCGAGATCTGGTTCCACCACACCAGCTGTGGGACCTTGGCAGATGGACTTACCCTCACCGAATCTTAGCTGCTGCTTCTGAGAAAAGGAGTAATAACGGCATGCCCTTCACAGAGGTGTTGAAGGACCCCAAATCCTATAGCGTTTACCTGATAAGAAAGGGCGTAGCACATGGAAGCACTCAATACGTGCTGGCTGTTATTGTTATCATCCTTGGCCCAGTGTCTAGAACCTTCTGCCAGCTCAAAGCCACACACTGAAGGGGTGGTGCCCAGGACTGGTTTGAAAAGTCAGTGAAGCACGTAACCCCGTCTGGGGGGCCCTGAAAATCAGTGAAGCTTTTGCCAGATGATCGAGGGATGGAGTGGGGACTCGCAGTGAGGCAGTCAGGGTGGGGATGCTGGCCGGTGAGCCTTAGTCCCTTCCCCGACGGCCTGGCAGAACCTGGATGGGCAGGTGCGCTCTAAAGCAGTGAGCTCCGGGACAGCAATCGGAAGCCTGGGTTTCACATTACCCTAACCATGCTGCCCTCTCCTGGATGTGTCCCCCTGAAGGCCACTGACAGGACATAGCCATCCTTGCTGCTGAGCTGTGGTGCCCTCTGAGCTGCTAGAGGACTGTGGGGCGGATTCACAGTGGGCATCAGGCAAGATGAGGCCCCTTTCCAGCCGTCGGTGTTCCTTTCTGAGAAGGGGGTAGAGGCTTTCTGGCTTTCTGTGCCTCTCTCAGAGGCTGGCCTCGGCTGGTGAGCTTGCCTGGAGGGACCCAGGATGAACTCCTGGTTTGATTGGGAGCCAGGCTGGGTCCTTTAGGGCTCCCCAAGTTGGCGGCCTTCTCCACACCTCCCAGGGCAGTCAGCATAGTCAAGGCCTCTGCCTGAGCTCAGCACAGCCGTCAGAGGCCCCTGCTTTCTGGGAAAGGAGTGAAGATTAATTAAGGTTGTCAGGGCCTAAGTAAAATCACCAATGTCAATTTCCTCCCTCTGGTTCTTGCTGTCAGAATAAATTGGACAGTCATTACCTAATACTCAGCCCCATTTTCCTAATATTTCATGCACGCTGAGGCGTTGATGGGAAACAGGGAGGGTGAGGCCCTTTGGAGTGGTAAAGACAGGGGGCCGCGTGGACCTAAGGTTGTCCTGGCAGAGTGGTCTCGCCTCCAGCCACTCCTGGGGACGGCGACCTCAGGAGGGAGCCCAGAGGACAGTCCTGGGGGCGAGGGGCTGGGCTCTGTCCACACAGGTCGTTGTTCTGGCCCAAAGGAGACACAAGACCTACTGGCAACAACTCCCAGGGACCTCTTAGTGCTGCAGTAGCTTGTACTGCCATGGACTCCAAGAGAGCCTCAGTTTCTTAATCTGAAGAATGGGAATGAACGAAAAAGCTTCACTCGCAAAAGTAGACAGTTTGTCCATTCCCAGGTTGCAGGCATCTTCCCAGGGGACGCTCCAAAGACGAGGAATCCTCCAAGTCCCCAAATAAGAGCTGAGGGTGCTGACAAGAGACTTTCAGGGCTTCCCATGTAGGGTTACATGCCTCACTGTGTGGCCTTGAGTTGGCAGAAGGTTCTGGAAATGGAGCCAAGGTGATAACAACAGCAACAACAGCCAGCATATATCGAGTGTATGTACGTATATACTTCTCAGTTGATGGTTACTTTTGCAAGAGCCTTGATTGGGAGGGGACAGAGAGAACTTTCTGGGGTGCTGGAAATACTCTATTTCTTGATCTGAAGGATGGATATCCCGATGTACACAAATATAAACATTCACTGAGCTGTATACCTAAGTCACTTAAGACTTTGCTTCATGCATGCCACAAAAATATCACTAAACATTTTGACCAGCAAAAGGACTCAGCCAGCATCGGGATCTAGGTGTTGACTTGAAAACTCTAGAGCGCTCTGTGAGGCTACTTCCCTTTGAAGAAAGGGCCCTTTATTGGGCATCACCCTGTGCCTGGCATGGGGTGACAGTGCTGTGAGGGCTCTCTGGTTTTAATACTGCTGGTAAGCCCATGAAGTAGGGGTGACCGGCCCCATGGCAGCGTGGTGTCAGGGGCAGAAGACCAGCTCTGCAGCCAGCCTGATTTACGCCCTGGCAGCCGCCTCCCACACGGAGGTCTTGCACAGGTCAGCCTCGGTGTGCACACCCGTGACAGAGGATGATGAGAGAGCCCACCTTACAGGGATATGATGAGCCACTGTTGGTGGGAATGTAAAGTGGTGTAATCCTTATGGAAACAGGATGGTGGTTACTCATAAATTAGAAATGGACTTACTGTATGATCCAGCGATTCCCCTCTGGGTATAGACCCAACAGAATTGATAGCAGATAGTTATACATCCATGTGTACATGGTAAACCCAGTCAAGAATGGAAAGTGCTTGCCTCAGACAGGCTAAAACTTTGGCCAAGTGGCTTCCCTTCTCCAGCCTCAGTTTCTCCCTCTGCTGGGGGATGTGGGTGTCAGGGCTCCCACAAGGGATTGTGCCCATGGATAAGGGCAATGGTGACCTGAGCCCCTTGACCCGCAGCTCTTGGGAGTGCCCTGGCGCCAGGGATGGATTGGGAGTTTCTCTTTCAAGCCAGGCTCTGCACTTCCCTTTCAACTGGAGCCTGAAAGGGTATAGACTCGTACTCTTCAAATTCACAGCCGGCCCGGAGGCCTTCTAACCCTCCCAGGTCACTGCAGAGAAGTTCCCTCCATCTCATGGAGGCAGCCCAGGCCACTTTTGGACAGAGGGGGAAGGTGCTTGTTTCTTTTGCACACGAACATTTTGGAGCTCCTGTGTGCGTTGGGTTCTGTGCTGGGTTTCACACGAGTTACAGACCATACATCAGGGCTGCTGCCTCCAGGGAGTAGAAGAGCAACTGGGATGTCAGGTCCTGTCCACAGATCTCTGTAATGCAAGGAAAAAGGTGACAGAGGCTGTGAGGAAGGGATAGAGTGAAACTGGCAAGGTACTCTGAGCTGCTGCCTCCAGATCATACACAGTAATGTTAGTCTTCACCCAAGGTCTCTTGAGCTGGAAGGGGACTTCTGTCACACATAGATAGCAACTGCCTGAAGACCCCCTCTAGACATTCACATGGCCCCTTCGGAGTCCCAGGGTGTAGCAGCCCTACCCAGTTCTCTCCCTCCTCCTTCCACCACCGTCTGGGGATAGACTAGAGAAGCTCGTTGGGGTGGCGAAGGGAGTCAGAAAGCTGGAAATTTCAGACTCCATTGACACCAGCTTTGTGACTTGGCAGCAAGTTCCTTTACTTTTCTGAGCCTCCGCGTGTTGATCTGTGAAATGGAGATGCTGTGCGTTGGGCCCTGCCTGTCTCTGACCTTGCCCCAGAGCATAACTCTACCACACCAGAGCTTAGGACTAGACATGTTCAATCCCCAGGGCCTAGAACATGGTGAAGAGTGAGGACTTAATCAGTATTTGTTGAATTGACATATGCAATAAGATCACGCATGGGATAGGACCCCAGATGGCCAAAATAATCTTGAAAAAGAACAAAACTAGAGGGCTCACACTTCCTGATTTCAAAACCTGCTATACAGGTACAGTAATTAAAACAGTGTGGTGTTGGCATACAGACAGACATATAGACCAATGGAATAGAATAGAGGGCCCAGAAATTAACCCCCACGTACACGTCCATGGGGAGAGGACAGTTTTTTCAACAAAGAGTGCTGGGAAAACTGGAGATCTGCATGCCAAAGGATAAAACTGGACCCTTACCTCACACCATGTACAAAAACTAACTCAAAATGGACGAAGAACCTAAATGTAAGACCTAATACAATAAAACTCTTGAAAGAAATCACAGGACAAAGCTTTAGGACATTGGACTTGGCAATGATTTCTTGGATGTGACATGAAGGGCATAATCAACAAAAGCAAAAATAGATAAATTGGAATTTCATGAAAATTAGAAGTTTTTTTTTTTAAGATTTTATTTATTTATTTGACAGAGAGAGACAAAGCGAGAGAAGAAACACAAGCAGGGGGAGTGAGAGAGGGAGAAGCAGGCTTCCCACTGAGCAGGGAGCCCGATGCAGGGCTCGGTCCCAGGACCCCAGGATCATGACCTGAGCCGAAGGCAGTTGCTTAACTGACTGAGCCACCAACGTGCAACAAAAGTTAGAAGTTTTGTGTCTCACAAGATAATCATCCACAGAGTGAGAAGGCCCCCCTCACAGAATGGGAGAAAGCATTTCCAAATCATACATCTGACAAGGGATTTGTATCCAGAATATAGAGAGAACTCCCAAACTCAGCAACAGAAAAATTCAAAAACGGGCAAAGGACATGAACAGACATTTCTCCAGAAGATACACAGATGGCCAATAAGCACACGAGAAGATGCTCAACATGGCTCATCATCAAGGAAATGCAAATCAAAACCCCCATGGGAGACCACCTCATGCCCATTATGATGGCTACTATCAAAAAACCAAACAACAAGAGTTGGAGAAGATGTGGAGAAATTGGAACCCTTGTGTACTGTTGGTGGGAATGTTATATGGTATGGCTGCTGTGGAAACCAGTGAGGAGGGTCCTCAAAAAATTAAACGTAGAATTACCATGCAAGCCAGCAATTCTGCTTCTGAATAGATGCCCCAACCTCAAAAGCAGGGTCTGAAAGAGGTATTTGCACACCCACGTTCATAGCAGCATTATTCACAATAACTAAAACATGGAAGCAACTCAAGGATCTACTGACTGAAGAATGGATTACGAAAATGTTGTATACACTTACAACAGATTATTATTCAACCTTAAAAAGGAAGGAAGATCTGCCATATGCTACAACATGGATGATGCTTGAGGACATTATATTAAGTGAAATAAACCAGTCCCAAAAATATTGTATCATTCCGCTTACAGGAGGTGCTTAGAGCAGTCAAAATCAAAAAGCCCCAAAGTGGAATGATGGTTGTCAGGCGCCACAGTGGGGGAGGGGAGAATGGGGAGTTACTGTTTAACAGGCAGAGTTTCAGATTGATAAGATGTAAAGATTTCCGGGGATGGATGGTAGGGATGGCCGCACCACAGTGTCAATGTTCTTAAGGCCACTGAACTGTATGTTTAAAAGTGGTTAAGATGGTACATTTTATGTCATAGGCATTTTAACAGAATGCAAAGAAGAAAAGAAATCAAGCATGGGAGAGTGCTTTGTAGACTCTGAGATTAGGTGCATCCTGGACATTATTATTCTTATCCTGGGCAGGACCCTGAGGGATGAAGATCGAGACCTCCTGTCAGTTTGGGGTATATGATGGAGGCGTGGGGGCACCTCCTAGGCAAGAGGAAGAGTTTAAGCAAAGACTGGAAATGGAAAGGGAATAGCCAGTGGTGATGGAGCTTTGTTGTTATTTTCTTTTCTAACCAGTATGTGGGTCTAGAGCACATGTGGTGTCACCCTAGTCCCCGAGTCCAGTGACACCAGCCAGAGGGTCCGGCCTTGGTGTGGACTTGATACACAGCATGGCTGCTCTCTCTGAAGGCCTCCACGTTCCCAGGCCTTCACAGGATTGCTTAATTTCCCCCAAATACAAGCAGCTTTTAATTTATGGGGACACAGAAGTGGCCCCGGGGGCTGAACTAGAAATCAAAGCAAACAGGCATCATTTACCATAAACAGGCCGCTCCCCAGTGGGTTCTGAGGCCCAGGGACAAGGAAACCCCGAGATCCTCGGGAGCTCACAATAGACACGGCCACCGTCCAAGGCTCTGACCGCGAGTCCCCTCCCAGCTCCAGTCTTGGAGGAGCCTCTGAGCAGCTGGGAGGGGCCGCGGACAATGGGGGGCGGAGCCCACCGGCTGGAAGGGGAACAATGGGTCCAATCAATTCCGGAGACTCCTCAGTTGTTCTAAAGTAAGTCCTGGAGGTCTGGGGGTGGAAGTACATCCCACTAGGGAAGAGTGGCCTCACATCCCTCTGTTGGGGGTGGGCTCTCCAGCACCCTGGAGGGCAGCGGTGTGCTCCTAAATGTGTAACAACCAGCCCCGGGGGGGATTAGCCCTGATTTGGAGGGGATGCTGATTTCCCAGGTGGAAAGACTCCCCCAAGGCCAGTTTTCTGCTTCCAAGGCGATATTCTGGAAGGAGCTGGGAAGATGTTTGCAGTTGTGCGCCACGGGGGGGCGGGGGTAACCCTCCCACGCACACGCCATAGATCTCAATGATCTCATGCGCACTCATAACAGTAAAAAGGGACCAAAATGCTTAGGAAATGATGAGCTTTGATTATTTATTACCTTTGTTCGACTATAATGTATTTAACTGCATGGGTTATGTCATTTAATTTTTAATGACGGCAGGCAAAATTCCTGACAATGTTACCGTGAGGTTCGCCAGTTGGAGCAAGTTTGTATGAGTGGGTGTGGGTCCAGCACACGACCGAATTCGGGAGACCTCGGCTAGGTCTATCACCACCTCCTCTCCAGCCTCTGAGCAGCATCAGGCCTTCTAGAGGCTTTGGCCCCTTCAGCAAGTGAGGCTGCCCCTGAGTGAGGTCTGGACATTGCTGGAGGTAAGGAAGGAGAGAAGATGCCAGAATTGCCATAACTTGGGCTTTCGTCCTTGATACCTCTGCCTGGGCACCCTGCTCCTTCCTCAGGCTCCTGCTAAAGTGGGGCCCTGCCTGACCCCAGCCTCCTCTTGCAAACCCCTGCTCCCCCCAGCGGGGTTTTTGACCAGAGTCCCCCATTATTCTGGCCACCGAGCTATGGGCAGTCCTCACAGAGGCAAGGTTCCACGGATTTATCCCCTTGGTGTTGTGCTCCTAGATGCTTCTGGAACCCGGCCCGTCCACACTGCTCCTTGCCTGCCTACGAGTACAATGGCAGTTCTCACCATTGCCTACGTGCCAGGTGTGGGGCTGCCACCATGTGACCCCACGGGATAGGAGTCACTGTTTATCCCCTTTTGCAGAGGGACAACCCAAGGCACACAGAGTGGTGAAGCCACTTGCCCAAAGAATATGGTAGCCCCGGGTGCTTGGGTGGCTCAGTCGTTAAGCGTCTGCCTTTGGCTCAGGTCATGATCCCAGAGTCTTGGGATCGAGTCCCGCATCGGGCTTCCTGCTCAGCGGGGAGCCTGCTTCTCCCTCTGCCTGTCTCTCTCTGTCTCTTCTGAATAAATAAAATCTTAAAAAAAAAAAAAAAGAATATGGGAGCCTCAAAGAATATGTTACGAGCCAAAGCCTGTTATGGAGAGCGATTTAGTTTGTATTTACTAAAAACAGTGGTTTTGTTTTAAGTTTGTGCACAACTGATCTCGTCCAGGTTGTGACCATGGAAGTCCTGGGCGGAGGTAGAAGGACAGGGAGACACTTTCGGGATGGGCAGAGGGGCCCACACCTGCCGGGAACAGAACTTGGCATGTGGGCAAAAAAATAAGGAAGGCGTTCTGGGCTTTCTCCCCCCCGCCACCTCCTGCTCCCCACTCTGGAGATGCTCCCCCATTGGGCTAGCAGGGCATGTTCCTAAGAGGCGTCACCGCTGGGCTTGAGTCCTGGCGCCCCCACTGCCCAGCTCTGCACCCTTGGGCAGGTCGTTAGCCTGAGTCTCAACCATGTCCTCGTCTGTGGAAGGGGCGGTGCTTTGGTGGCCTGCTCCAGAGGACAGTGCAGAGTGCTCACTCGACACCATGCCTGCTCACCGCTCTTTAGGGTTCCCATTAGTTTTAGGGCCCTGATGACCTGGGCCGCGGTCCTCGTGGCCCTGACCGCACCCCCACTCTGAGGCTCTGACCCCTGTCCCCACCCCCTCGCTGGCACCTCTAGCGGACTGCTTCTCTGGCCTCTTGCCGACAAGATTCAAACCCCGTCTGGTGTGCGTACGTGGGTCGGAAATGTGAACTGAGCTCCGCGGGGAGCAGCGGCTGGGTCCCCCCGCTCTGGGGCTGCCTGGTTATTGGCAGCGTCAGTGCTCCTGCCAAATGCCAGTTGCGCCTCACACTTCCCAAGCTCTGCTCCAGCTCTGGATTCTGTGTTTGATCATGTTGAAAGGGCCTGACACAGACAATCCAGGTTTGGAGGCCAACGGGGGAAAGTGTGCTGAAGATCAAGCATCGGCAGGGTGCTCCTGGGACCCCAGCCCGGCCCCCGGAGCAGGGCCAGCAGCCCACGCTAGCCTGGCGCTTCTCACCAGACACAAACCAGGCCGGAAGACGGGTGAGAGCAGCCAGGAAGCCAGCCTGCCAAGTGCCGAAGAGTCTGGGGGTCTCTGGGGCTGCCCCTGGACCTCTCGCTCCTCCTGAGCTGTTACCCTGGTCCCGGCCTCTGAGGCTACACTCTTCACCCACAGGGCCCAGCGCAGTGATGGGAGCCGAGGGCGCCAGCACACCTCTCTCCCTCAACTTTGCCAAAGAGAGACACCCTTGGCACTCAGATTCTCCATGTGGGCCAGAGGCTTCGCCTGAGTCATCCTCACAACCACCTTTGGGAGGTGAGAGAAAGACCCACTTCACAGATGGGAAAGCAGAGGCCCAGAAAGGTCCAGTGGGTCAGCTGTGAGCTACAGTCTGTTCACTTGATCAGGGTCTTCTGATTCATGGTCTAGTGCTCTTGTAATCAGGCCACCACAGTTCCCATGAAAATGACCGGGTGTGTGGCACTAGGCAGAGGGAAAATTCTTTTTCGTCCTTCTTCCACAGGGGCTACGGCCACCCCAAGTCTGGCAGCTTTACAAGGACAGGCTTGTAAACTCAGCAACACCCCATAATCCTTTTTATGGGGCCTGCTGTGGTAATGGACATTCATCAGCTCTCCCAGACTAAGCCCGGTGGGCCCTGGTGGGGGAGAGGCTGAGGGGAGCCAGGCCCGCCCATCTGCCCAAGCCCCTGGCTGGGTGAAGGGCCCCAGAGGAGGGGCAGAGCTCCCACGTTTCTGAATGCCAGGACTCTCAGCCAGGGGGCGCTGTGCAGCAGGGGCAGCAGAGGAAGCTACACACCGGTCAAAACACCCGCCTCAGCATCACCTTTGTATCCATCCAGAAGCTTGCGTGGCCCGGGAGGAGAGGAAGCATTGTCTGAAATTCACATTTCCGGGCTCCTCTCCAAGCCTCCTGATTCAGAAACTCTGGAAGTGGTCCCAGGAATGTGCATTTACTGAGAGCCTTTGGTGCAGCTAACATTTTGTATCCTCTACTTTAGGAAGGGGCAGAGGATAATGGTGGGGAAGTGAGAGCTAGGTCAGACTACCTAGATTATCCACTTACTCACTCAGCAAACACTTGCTGAAATCTGGCCTTGATCTTAGGCAGGTGAGGCTGCCCTTTGCTTCCATGTGGGTGGGTAGGGTCTGCCTCCACCCTCACCTGTACAGTGACCTTGGACACTTCCCCTCCCCTCGCTGGCCACTCTGTTGTCCTCCATCAAATGGGAGGAATGTCTGCAGCCCCTTCCAGCTCGAACACCTATGATTCAATCAGGAATCCTAGTTAACCAGAATGACCCTGAAGCCCTTCAGCTTGCTGGGCAATTAGGGGATTGAGAGTAGATCCTGGGGAGACCTTGGACCCAGGGCTTCAGGCCAAGAGTCTTTCACTTCTCCTTCACACCTGCCCACTCTCTCCAAGGATGGGAGATTGTGCCCTCTAAGCCAGGACAGGCAGAGCATGGCAGTGCCCCTCTCAGTCAAAGCAGAGCTTGGGAGGGTCAGCAGTGGAGGTCTGCAAGGTCTCACCTGGATGCCCCAATTTACAGTGATCTTGAGGCCCCCTAAATGGCAACATTGCTTGCTGGGTCCTCATTTGTTTTGTGTAGTCTGATTTGGGTTTTAACAGGTTACTAGGTACAATATGGCTACATGTTTGTAAACTACGAATGATTCGGTGTGTGTGGGTAAAAAATTCTAGATCAATGCTTCTAAACTTTTAAAATGTGTGTTACTTTCCTCATCTGTAAAATGGGATAATTATATTAGGACTTACCTCAGAGACCTGTTGGCTATGTTAAGTGACATGATACATATAAAGCATTTAAAACAGTACCTGGGGGGCGCCTGGGGGGCTCAGTCAGTTAAGCATCTGCCTTCGGCTCAGGTTATGATCCCAGGGTCCTGGGATGGAGTTCCGTGTCCAGCTCCCTGCTTAGCAGGGGAATCTGCTTCTCCCTCTCCCTCTGCCCTCCCCCGCCCTACCCCCCCCACTCGTGCTCTCTCTCTCTCTCTCTCTCGCTCACTCTCTCTCAAATAAATAAATTCTTTTAAAAAATAATAAAAGAAAAAGTTAAAACAAATCTTAAGAATATGGGTGCTTTCTCTTAGCCTGAGGCTGGGTCTCTCTTTAAAGAGGAACCAGCAAGAGTTGGTGACAGACATCCTAACCCCCCCACCAAGACTTTCTCCTTGACTAATCAGAAGGTGAGAAAGAGAATTCTGAAAAGAGCCAAACTGCTCACTATGGGGGTCAAAATCACTAACCACTAAGGCACCTCACATGCCATGAGTGGGGTGTGTGCCCTCTTTGGGAAACACTGCCCTTGGTTTTGCCTCTGCTGCCCTGTGTGGGACAGACAGCCAATAGTCCTGCTTCATGGCAGAGGGACTGCCCGCTTATCCTAAAGGACCACAGAGCTGCAGGAACCAGGTCCACCCCGCTCCGTGCTGTCTACACTCTGGACCCCCCATGCTCTTGCCAGGCACCTCCTGTGGGCTAGCACAGTGCATCCCGAGATCGGGAAGCCTGCGTTCTAGTTACGGCTCTAACTGCCAAGTTACCGTGTGACCTTGGGCGAGTCCCTTCCCCTTTCTGTGTTGCCCTTTCTTTATCTGTAAAGCGGGATCAGGGCTTCCCCAACTAAAAGTCATGAGTGGAGGCGAAACTTCTTTAAATTGCAGGACAGCTGTTGTCTGTGCATTGTTCTGGGGAGAAGCTGTGGTCTAAAACCAGGCTACCCAATCTAGGACAACCAACTGTCCAGGTTTGCCCAGACCGAGGGGTTTCCCAGGAACCAGGACTGTCCGTGCTGAAGCCAGGAGTGTCCCCGGCAAACCGGGACACTGGTCACCCTAAGTATGGCAGCCAGTAGCCACTTGCGGCTACTGAGCCCTGGAAATGTGGCTAGTCCAAATTGGATGGGCCCTAAGTGTAAGATCCACAGCAGTTGCGGAAGACTTAGTAGGAAAAAAGAATGTTAAATATCTCATTAAAATTTTTTTATTGATCATGCATTGAAATGATAATATTTTGGATATATTCAGTCAAATAAAATTAAAAGAATTATTAAAGTAAATTAGTTTCTTTTGAATTTTTTTAATGGGGCCACTCAAAAATTTTAAATTATATATGTGACTCGTAAGTGTGACTCCCGCGATGTATCTGTTGGACGGCACTGCTCTGAGAGCCTTCGGCAGATTTCCAAAGGGGTCTCGTCTGGGGTGCACAAAATGCTCCAGCTTTTCTTGATGGAAAGATTCCAAAGTTCCTTCCAAGTGAGCGAGAGCACTTTTTGCTTTTTCAGGTAGCTGCCTGGACCCTTCTTTGTGGAAGGCACTCGTTTGCTCACACAGGCACGAATGGATCTCTCCACCAACGGTCCCTCTCCTTCCCTAATGGTTGCCCAGCCCCCATCCTTTTGTTGAAAGGCGCTCCTGAAAGCACAGGGCTTCCTGGCCCTCTGCTCCATGTGATTTTCATTTGTCTAATTAAAGCTAATCTGATAAAGGCAGGAATGGCAGAGATGCGTAAAAGCTCCAGTGAGCACAGGTCACGGCCTGATCTAAAGAGGGGGCCTTTGTCTCCCTACCCCCCGGGGCAGCAGTCAGCTGGGCAGCGGGTCACCCAGGGGAGTGGGCAAAGGAGCCAAGAACCAAGGAGGGGGCTCTGCTGGGACAAGCTGGACGGACATCACTGTATATACCATTTGCAAACCAACCAGAAAGGAACCAAAGAAAGAAGCTAAACAATGAGAACACTCTGCAAATCACAGCAGAAAAGCCCTGTGAAAACAGGAGGGCTTAGGCAGCTCATTGTGAACTAGAATCCCAGCCCCTTGTCGCTTCACCTTTCTCTTCTGGTCAGTGGCAGGGTCGGGGAGAGGCTGGGGTTAGAGTCGGGGCTCTGGGCAAAGGAGGAAGGGTTCAATATGGGCACTTGTACCCTGTAATCATGGGCACTGGGTTCTCCCAGGCTTTGGGCTCTACCCAAATCCAGCCCTAGAGCCAAGCTCTGAGGGCTCGCCACAGAGGCACTTCTTCAAGAGCGGGGACCCCTGGGGCAGCCCCTCTGACCACACGGGATATTGTGCTGCCCACCTACCCACTCCCTCCCTCAGAATGCTGGGAATTGTGCTGCATCTGGAACATCTGAGATTCTCTGTGTTTGCTTCAGCTCCGCAGTTGAAAATTCTCTCCTTCCCCCTAGGTCAGGGGGTGGGGGGAAGGATAGTTCAGTTGGGGAAAGCCAAGGACACTGCCCATTAATGAAGTAACCAAGCCAGAAGCCTTTACCCGGGAGCTGGTGTGTACCAGGCTTCGGCTGGGAATTTGATGGAGACAAGAGAAGCAAATCAGAGCCCCACTCTCACTGGGGGGCTGAACTCACGTATAAGAGCAAGTAGAGAATAAGATGGGCGCACCTACGGCCAAACTGCTGGGGTTCTCACCATGGGAGCTTGGCCAACACAACCTCCACCCTGGGCCTCATCTTCCTCATCCATAAAGTGAGAGTGGTAGCTGCTTTGGCATCTTTACTGACCCTAGTATTCTAGAATTTGAAGCACCGGAGAGAAGAGGGTGAGAATTCCAGGTGGGAAGAAGCATTGGAACACTTCTGATAGGACCAAGAAAGTGTCAGGAAGTGGAGGAACCACGTCCAGAAATGCTGGAAGCAAGCTCCCCAGAGCTGGGGAAAGTGGCCCCGAGATTTTGCTCATTCCAGCCCATCTCAGGGCAGGGAAGGCCTATGGCCTCGCTGGGGTCTCAAACAAGTGGCTGTATTGTGTGTGCCCAGCTGGGGTGCAGGCCAGGGCGGGTGTCATGGGAACTGCCCCTCTGCTTCTGAGGAGAGAAGGGAGCTCTGGCCTCAGAGGCCTTGCCTGGCGCCTCTGTTCTTTGCTGAGAGAGATTTGGCCACTTCCCGAGACACCCCTCTCTGGCCTTCTCCATCATCTTCGCAAGGCGAAAAGAACCCACGTCAGAGCTGACTGTGCAAGGGATGCAGGGTGGGTGTCCGATGTGGATTCTAGACGAGTGTTAAAGACGACTTCCGCCATTTTGGTTTTATCCATATTGGAGCTCCATCCAGCCACAGGCCTTGTTCCCCGGCTTGGTTTCAACCTGTGAAAACCTTTTGGGAAGTTCACCAATGTAAATGACAGTGAGCTTTATTTCTTGCTCTGTTCTTTCAACCGACCCTTCTGGAAGTGGTCGCGAAAGGCTGTGGTGTGCCCAAATCCGTAAGATACTCCATATGAACTGAACCCCAGATATGGGTCTCCAATGCAGGGTGTCTGAGGCTGTGTGTCCTTCCCCACCCATGACCTGCTTTATCTTCTTCACACACTCATACTATCTGAAATCATCTCACAGTTATTCACCTGTTTATCACCTATGTCCCCTGTCCCTCACCCCACACTAGCACATGGTCTGTCCTGTTTACTGTCCTATCCTTGACCCCTTGACGACCTGGCAGGCGGTGAAGAAATGTCTGTCGAATAAATGAATGGGTAGACATGGGCATGTGGCCTCCAGTCAGGACAGTGTAGGGTAGCGGGGTGGGGCATGTGATCGAGCAGAGCTATTATTTGGCCTGCCATCAGCCATCGGTTGAGGCCCTGGTGGGAATCAGAGGACGCTGTTGGGCAGGTTAATAGAGGAGAGTTTAACAAGGGGCTCTTTATAAAGGCACGGTCAGTGTTAAGGGAACAGTAAAGGGACGGGGAAGCCCAGGGGTGGGGAGGAGGAGGGTGTTACCCCCCAGGTGTGGAGCGCTAACGGGAGGGGGCAGTTACTAGAACCTAGGAAGCCAGCAGTCCAGCGAGGGGAGCCTGACAGGAGCTGTGGCCTTTGGCAGAGGGGTTCGGCTGAGCACCAGGACTTGGCAAGAAGGAAGTCAGGGGGTAAACGCCTCAACCCTTTCTCCTCACAGTCACCCCCCCATCAGCTAAGGGCCCCCCCGCCGGAAGCCAGAAGACTGGGGAGCCCAATGACGCAGTTCACACAGAAGATGGAGGGAAGGGAGGTGGCCTCCTGGGGACGGGCAGACAGACAGGAGAGGAGAGGAGAGGGCTCTGGGAGACAAAGAGAGAAAGTCCAGCCCAGGCGGTACAGGGCACCATGGTTGTTTCAGTTACTCTTACTGCAAAACAGACCTCCCTGCAGCTCTGCACAATCCGTTCAAGATCTCTAGAAGTTTCTGTAGGTCAGGAGCCCAAGAAGGGCCTGTGGGGTCGTTCCGGCTCGGGGCCTCTCCTGGTTCCAGATGGATGGTGGCTGGAGTTGTAGGGGTGAGGGGCTGGACGAGCTGGGTGGGAGCTGGCCAGGTATCTGTTGCTTCTAGAAATCTCCGGCCTCTCCGAGTGCTCTCTCCAGGTCGGGCGGCCTCACTGTGGCTGAACACCTGGCACGGGACCCAGGGCTTTGGCTTGAGTATCTAGTGAACCCAGGAGAAGCAATGTGGCCTCCTCTGATGCACCCTGGGAGGTCACCTAGTGTCACGTCCACCACAGTCTAGGGGTCGGTCAGTGGCTAAGCTTGGCCCAGATTCCAGGGCAGGGGCCGTAGTCCCCACCTCTTTTTTTTTTTTTTTTTTTAATTGTTCCCACCTCTTGATGGGAGGGATGTTGAAGCATTTGAAAATGGGTTGGAAAAGGCTAGAGAACGTGGGGCCACGCGAGTAATAATTGAGTTTTATTTGGGTGTTCACCAAAGAAGTCTGTGAAATGTGCTTGGAGGAGACAGAGACAGGATGGAAGCCTGAAACATTGTTAGGAAGGTGGGAGTTGGATCTTTTGAATTTCTCCTCTTCGGGAGCTGAAGGGCAGAGGCCCAGAGAGGGAACATGACAGGGCAAAGGTCAGAAAGGGCATCCAGGCTAGAGGAGTTGACCCCTTGCCTGGGCCTCAAGAGATTCTGTGCTCAGTAGTAGAGAAAACTGGGTGGCAGAGGGGGCAGAGCCAACCCCATAGGCCCCTAGGACTGCTCTTCTGATGCTGGAGAACCCAAGGCCGCTTGTTTTTGGCTGATTTCCTCCCTCATCGCCCTCCCAGACTTCAGCAGCCACCCTCCCTGGAAGGAAGGGAGAAAGAAAGGCAATTTGCAGACTATCAGAGCAGTGGCTTTCACTTTTAGGGAGCGGGCTGGGGAAGATTGTTTCCAGGTGGCCTCTCGGGACCCCTCTGCGCCCCGGCTGGGGCAAAGGGTGGGCCTGGAGGCGTGGGCCGTGGGCCGGGACGGCTGGAGGAGCAGCTCCCACTGCCCGGAACGCTTTTTCCCAGGGCCGTCAGGACAGGCTGCTCCCCTCTCCCAGGCCTTCCCTCATTGCCTACACGGAATCAGCACCCCTGCCCTGCGGCCACCTCTAGGGCCGGCCCCCAGACCTGATGTAGAGAGGGCCCACTCTGGCTACTACGACACTCATGAGGTGTGGGGTTTGTGGGCCAAGGTGATGCGCCTACCTGGAGAACGAATCCTCCCGTCCAGACCACACTCAGGGCTCTGAGAACCCTGCAACGCCCTGTCCAAACATCCTGAGCCTGCTTCCGGGCATGGGGACCTCTTCCCCTGGCCTGTCCTCCAAAAGGGGACATCGCGGCACATGTGTGAGCAACCCGAGGTGTTGGCCCGAGGGGTGGTCACGGCGGCTGGGTGGTGTGTGTGGCGTGGGTGGCAGAGGAGATGGACAGAGCTTTTATGGGTCCACACCGCCCGTGAAGCCCCTCAGGGTGCAGGGCGGAGACCGGGGAGAAGAGACGGGGCACGGGCTGAGTCCCCCATTTGTACTTTTGCTGGGTCCCCTGAATACCACGGATGTTCCTGCCTTTCTATCATATCATTTTTTAATTTTTAATTTTTAATTTTTTTATTTTTTTAATTTTTTTTTCAAAGATTTTATTTATTTGACAGAGAGAGACACAGTGAGAGAGGGGACACAGGCAGGGGGAGTGCGAGAGGGAAAAGCAGGCTTCCCGCCGAGCAGGGAGCCCGACGCGGGGCTCAATCCCAGAACCCCGGGATCATGACCTGAGCCGAAGGCAGACGCTCAATGACTGAGCCACCCAGGCGCCCCATTTTTTAATTTTTTTAATTTACTCCTGGTGGCTTCTTGCTGTCTGACAATTGTCACCCCTTTCCTTTTGTCCTGTCCCTCTTGCAGACGGCAATACACATTCGGCTGGAGCTGGGGCCTTGGGTTTCATGGCTGCTTCTCAGCTGGGGTCCTCCCGGCTCCCTGGCAAGGGGTGGGGGTGTTCACAGGTGAGAAGGTCCCGGTAGGAAGGAGCCCTTCTGCAGATGTGGACGCCAAGGCCCAGAGAGGAAAGACTTGCCCAAGGTCACCCAGGTGGTATGTGACGGGAGGGGGCATGCCCCAGATGACCATGCCAGCTCCTAAAGCCGGAATGGCCATGTTTTGGCCAGTTGACTGCGCTGAGCAGTCCTGCCCTTGCTCCAACGAGTGACAGGAACTCCTCTGAGCAGGCAGCTCCCAAGTGGGAAATGCATTAAAAATACAGATGCCCAGCCCCATTTGTCCTGCTGTGGGGTGCCCGCAGGGCTGCCGAGAGGTCTGGGTTCCCGGCAAGCACCACAGCGAGGCCGGGGATGTGGGGTGTTAGGAGGGAGGGCATGTCAGGGCAGCCCTGGGCTTCCCAGGCCTCGGTGCCAGGGGGGCTTTTCAGAGTCCCAGCCAGATGTTGCCCCTGGCCCTCACTCACTCTTTCGTGGGAGAACATGATGCCTTCAGCCGACGCTGCCTGTCACCACAGCCCCGGGGACGAGCTCAGTGCTCTTGCCCAAGCTCTGGGTCAGAGCAGGCGATGCCCCCCGGGAGGGCAGTGAATGGGCACGCCGAGGTCTCTCCGCTCGCCCGCTCACTCGGCCAAGCCCTTGCCCCTCAGCTCTTCTCTCCTGGTTGCTGCTCCCGCTCCCAGAGAGCACAGCGCCAGTCAGAGAGGGAGCAGCCCCCTTCAGCTGGCCTTTGGCTGTGACTCTCTAGCTGTCACTGCATCCGGGTAGGGAAAGCACGCAGCCCGGGCTCGGCAGCAAGCAAGGCACTCAGGTTTCTGTGTCCTTAGGAGTGGCATCTCTCCCGAAGAGGCTGCGCAAGAGAGGTGCAAATCGGGGCTGCAGGTGTGCCCTATGAGCTCAACCGTGAGTGTCTGAGGACGCTTATTGGACTTGGCAGTGACCCCACTGAAGGCAGGCATCCAGCTCAGCTGCCTGCTCTGAGTGGGCATCCTTTGTGCACGGAAAAAAAGTAAATACGTGTGTTTTTGCTCAGGTCAGATAAACAGGGCGAACAAGAGGAGAAGGGGGGTAGGGAGGATGAAATGGTGACAAAGACAAGAACAGCTCAGAGTCACGGAGCGCTCGCAGCTCAGAGTCATGGAGCGCTCCCCGTGTGCCAGGCATGGCTGGAAGCACTTCCTGGCCCCATGAATCGGGTACTCTTAAATACCTTTTACAGATAAGGAAGCCGAGGCAGCAAAAGGCCACAGAACTAGTAGGTGGCAGAGCCGGGATTTGCACCCAGGACAAGCCCTGTGAGCCGGTGTAGGGGACAGGAGCAGCAAGGCCAGGGACTCCCCTCCCTGGGGTGGGGCACAGAGAGGACCTCGGGGAATTCGCCAAATGAATGGGGTAATGGAGACCTTGAAAGATAAGATTTCATCAGACTGGCAGGATCCCCCAGGACCGAACACAACAGAGCAGGAGCAAGGACGCGGCTGATTCCCGGACTCACGCCAAGCCTCTCTGTGCTGGGCACGGTGCCCATGAGGGTTTCTGGGATTCTCCAGAACCCACCGTGTTATCAAGCCTTGTTGTGTTGGGGGCCGGGAGGGGTCTACGGTCTCTGGTTTCTCTCCCTCTCCCCTCAGCGTTTTGCCTGGCCTGATGCACTGCAAATGCTCCCAGAATGCGAACTGCCCCTTGGTGGGAGTGGTACCTGCCCTGAGAACAGGCTTCCAAGGTAAGGGGTGCCCAGAAGGCCAGCACGGGGGCTCATTGAGACCTCAGCGTGGCCCTGGCCTCCGGCGAGCCTGCTTGCTGCCCCCTCCTCCCTCCAGCATGCCCCCCTCCCCAGTCCTCCCCTTTGAGCCAAGTGGGGGTCAGGGGTCAGGTAGGGACCGAGGGACTGTTTCTTGGACAGTGATGATGGGCTTGTCTTCACCTCAGACCTCCCCCATCCCAGGTGGCCTTGTCAAAACCTCATCTCAGATGCCAGCTCCTTTCAGATGTTCTTGAACCCTCCCCAGCAGAGACCACTCCCTCTTCTGTTCACCCACACCACCCAACTGTTGCAGAGCTTGGCTTTTTTTTTTTGAAAATTGTGGTAAAATATGCATAACACAAAATTGACCATTCTTAAGTGTATACTTCAGGAGTGCTAAGTATATTCACATTGTTGTAAAACAGATCTCCAGAACTTTTTCATCTTGCAAATCTGAAACCCTATACCCACTAAACAATTCCTCATTTCCCCTCCCCGCCAGCCCCTGGCAAGCGTCATTCTACCTTCTGTCTCTTTGAACTGACGACTACTCCAGGTACCCCAAACGCATGGGCTCACACAGTATTGGTCTTTTATGGTTGACTTATTTCACTAAGCATCATGTTTTCAGGGTTTAATCCAAGGAGTTTCCTTCCTTTTTAAAGCTGAATAATATTCCACATTTTGTTTATCTATTCCTTTGTGGATTGACACTCGGTTGCTTCCACCCTTTGACCACTGTGAACAACACTGCCTGGACTCTGCTTCTTAAAGAAGACGGCACCCTGTATTGATTTACAATCTGGGGCTTTATGAACTTTTCTAAAAGACTCATTATTGTCTTCATTTTATAGTGGAAGAAATGGGCTCCAAAGGGGTATGTTGCCTGTCCCAACCTCCCCACCCCATCCCGAACCTGGTAGCTAGTAGGCAGCAGAGGCTAACTTTGGATTCATATCAGCATCAACAACCCCATCTAGTCCTGCTTTCTGCTACCTCTTCTTGGAGGGATTTGCTTTCATCTCTTGTTCTGCTGGGGAGCTATACAGGCTGCAAGGGGCCCTTCTGAGGCCAGGGGCCAGAGCTCGTATGGAACAATATAGCATAATGGTTAAAAGACCAAGGACTGAATTCAGACTGCCCAGGCTCAAAAGTTGGCTCCTCTCATGTATCAGCTGTGTGACCTTTGCTAAGCTACTTAACCTCTCTGTGTCTGTGATTGATTCGGAACGTCTGCCATGAGCTCAGGATAGGATACATATGCCTCATATCTGTCTCAGTGGACAAAAGGAAAAGCTTGCTTGAAACCACACCCCACACCCAGGCTCCTTCCAGATTCTTAGTCTTGGAAGCAGGAATACTTCCTACTGACCTGCAAGAGCAGGGAGGCCCTGTCTGAGGATCCGGGCATGACTCGCCCCAGGGGGATTTGGTTTCCAGCAGAGGGGGAGTGCCTTCCCTGGCTCACAGTCTACTGACTCTGGGGGCGTGGGATGGGGTCCCCAGCCCCGGGCCAGCAGGCCCCAGCTGGGGAGATCAGAGTACACGGGGCCTTGTCCCCACGACGTCCTCTGCGCACGCTGCATTCATTACCGTCCCTTGAGCTGTTGCTCATGGCCCGAGGCCTGGCCACATCTCCAATGCATTTACAAGATTCCCGGTGGTTCCTTCCTTCCCAGAGTGTCCATGCGTCTCACTTCTCTCCATCTCTCCTCCTGGTCCCCCACTCTGTCAACCCAAGTCTTCATCTGAGATCCTGGGAGAGGTGGCGTGGGACCTCCAGTCTGGTGTAGCCCTGCACCACCTCTCTGCTGGCCCCCCGAGTGGAAGAGGAATGGGCTTGCAGGCTGTGGGGTGGTGGGGCTGCACGCCATGCGGGGCACGTGTGGGACGGTGCGGGTGGGACTCGGCGCTGCTCCAAGGTGACAGCAAAGAGCAGTTACGGGGGCATCTGGGCAGGGGTGCTGCTGTGGGTGACAGGGCGGTTGTGGGTGACGAGGTGACAGCAGAAGAACATGGGTGGGGGATGGTTTGACCATGAACTACTGTGGTCATGAGCCGGGGATGGGGGCATAGGTGGGCCTCCACGCGTCCCCGTGACTGGGAATTCGAGTGGGGGAGCAGCTGAGGCCTGTGGCGGGATGGCAGGCGCCGGGACTCGGGCCGCCCGGAGCCACCGGTAGGCCCCTGGGCTGGTCTCCTGGGAACATGGTACATGCCGGAAAGGAAAGAACGAATGTGTTTTCTCTGCCTGTTGAAAATGATTCCGAAGGAAGGGCCTCGCCTCCTGGCCGGCGCGAGCCTGACTCCGCTGTGTCAGAAGATGATCTTTCACAGATGCTGAAAAGTTAGGAAGTGTAATTATGGGGAAATTGCACTCAGGCAAACGAGTACAAGCCAAGGGCTGCCAGGCCCCATTCCTCACCTGAGCCCCCTGATTGTGGCCGACAGCCCCACATCTGTATGTGCTTTGCAGCCAAAAGAGGAAAGAAAGGGGGAAGGAGAAATGGTTCAGGGAGAAGAGGGGGAGGTGAAGGGACCTTTAGCTACCCTGCCAACCACTCCCCCAGCTTCCTCGGGCAGGAGCTGAGAGGAGGCCGAGGCCAGGGGCACATTCCCGGGTTCTGAGGGCCTTCTGGGGTATTCTCACTCCCGGGGAGATGGGAGGAGCTGGGGCTGACTCTGGGGGAAGCTGAGACTGCTTCCATCCCAACCCCCCCATTTCACTGGTGGGGAAACCGAGGCTGGTGATGGCCCAGGGCCTAGAGTCGGTTGATGGTGCAGACAGGATGCGACCTTGGGCCTCCTGACCAGCCAGGGCTCTTCCCACACTACCCGGAGGAGGTGGGGGCAGACAGGGGGCTGACCTCGTGAGCTGCCAGGTACCCTGCCCTCCACTCAGCCCCTCCTACAGAGCCACCCAGCAGCCTCGGCATTCCTCAGATTCCTCTGTCTCTTCTTCTCACTTTGGCTTCTGCCCCTTGGCATCTCCCTGCTGGGGAAGCTGGGAAGCTCCCGGCAGGGGGGCCTCCAGCTCCCCCCTTGCTGCGAAGACCACTGCTCTGTCCCCCGCCTTGGGACCCTTCTTGTGTCTCTCCTTCCAGCTCCTGGGATGGTCGCCCTTACTCAAACCATCCTGGGCTAACTCAAGGGCATCCTGATGCCCACAGCTCCCTCTCCTGGGCTCTCCCCTGGTATGTGGAAACTATTCTTTCCTTTGACTATTTCCATCCTGGAAATGGAAGGGTTCATGGAGGCGACAATCCCAGCCCCCAAGCCTCACAGGTGAGCACAAGTAGACCCGGACTGGGCCAATCATGCCACCACCCTCCTGACCCCAGCGACTGGGTCAGACATGAGCCCCCCCCCCCCCCGGCCCCTGGCCCACCAGAGCTCTTCCTTGTAAGGGACTGGGAGCGGGCAGCTGGCTTCGTTCCCACTGTGCTTGATCGACTGGGAAGCCGGAGATTTGGGAATCCTAGGCCCTTTCTTTATCTTGTACAGGAGCCCATTTGCAAGAGGCAAGAATGAGGCACACACTGACAGTGGCAGGCAGAGGAGGAAGAAAATCAATTATTAGCATTTTTGAACTCTGGGTTGAGTCTTGTCCCCATCCCCACAGCTCCCAGTTGTACTAGCCAATTTCTCTTCCATTCTCTTCCATTCTCTTCCATTCATTCCATTCCATTCCATTCCATTCCATTCCATTCCATTCCATCCCATATTGCTTTCAGTGTGTCCAGCCAGTGATTCTGTCACTTGCAGTCAGGACACCTGACTAATGCAGCTGTCACCAAGCTGGAACTTGGGTGTCCTGGGGGGTGCCGATGGGTAAGTTGGCTGAACCGAGGTAGGACCAGTGCTAGAGAGGATGTGAGGGGCTTGGTGGGGACAGCAGGGCGTGGTGGAAATATGCCAAGGAGTAAGTAGGCACAGAGGAATTAAGCGGTAAACCCCAACGCAGAAGGAAAGGGACAGCTTTTGTGTCCAGTGGCAGCCGCTGAGGGAGTGCTTGTCTGGGAGAGAGAGACGCGCTTCCCCAGGAGGAAAGGGCACCTGAGGGAAGGCGGGCCTTCGAGGTGGTACTGGGCCTGGGAGACACGCCTTCACTGCCCGGCTGGGTGCGCTCATGGGGACGCTCCTGTGGCAGCTGAGACACTTCTGTACAGGGAAGGGAAGAGCCAAGAATGCTCTAGAGAAGACCTGAGTGGAGCCCTGACTTCATCGCCATCCACCCAGGAACTGAGCAGGAGCAAACTGGAAGGAGCCCGAGTGTGGTCAACAGCACTGATGGAGGATGCGTCCTGGGGCAGATGCCCTTCCCCTTGAGGACTTGAACACTGAGCCAGCTCTAGGCAGGTGGGGCTCCAGTTCCCAGCATGGATGAACCACTGAGACATGAGACTTGGGCCGGGCAGGACCTGACCAGGCCGGCACTGGTTTCTGGCTGCCCTGGTGAATGGTTCCCTGACCCTTGAGGAGGCTGTTCTGCCTCCTTCATGACATGGCACAGGGCAGGTTCTATTCTCCTGTGGGAGGGAGCATCATGCGGGGGACCTATCAGAGTTCGGAGACACACAGATCTGAGTTTGAGTCTTGGCTCTGCCACTTTCTAGCTCAGAGACCTTAATCCCTCTGAGCCTCGGTATTCTCATCCATGAAATGGGGGGCTGACATCTCCCCCACGAGGTTGCTGTGAAATCACAGAGGTAATGTGAATTCAATGAAACAAAGATACACACCTTTGCGTGGCAGGCGCTCTTTTTTTTTTTTTTTTTTTTTAAGATTCTACTTATTTGTCAGAGAGAGAGAGTGAAAGAGAGAGAGAGAATGGCAGGCAGAGGGAGAAGCAGGCTCCCTGCTGAGCAAGGAACCCGATGCGGGGCTTGATCCCAGAACCCCGGGACCATGACCTGAGCCAAAGGCAGATGCTTAACTGACTGAGCCACCCAGGTTTTCCCCCTGGACACCCTCTTTTGCCCTTGCCTGCTGTGGTCTAAGGAAAGCCCTTGACTAATAGAACTGCTTTGGTTGTCATTAAGGTAAAGTACCAAACTAGAGAAACGTTTTCATGACTCATCAGTATTCAGCTGGAGCTGCCCAAGCAAGTAGCTCCCCACTGCTTACCACCCAGCATTCTGGGCAGAGAATTCTCGGGAAAGGCAGGCTTACCAAGAGAGCGAGTCAGTTAGTGGTGGCCTCAGCAGGCTGTGTGCTGGTGAGGCTTGGTGATGGGAGAAACCTCCACTCCCTGCCCACCTTGCCCTGCTTCCCCCTGCTCCAATTCCTCTCACACACGTCAGCCCCAGGCATGTCACAGCCCTGCCCTGCAACCTTCCACGGCTCCCTCTTCCCTTGGCATTAAGTACAATTTTCCTTGACACGGCACTTCGTGCTACCCACCATCTGATCCCAAACACGGTACTAGCCTTGTCTTCCGCTGCTCTGCTTCTTGCTCCTCATTCTCTGGTCAAATCGAACTAGTCTTTTCTGAGCACAGCCTGTGCTTTCTCATCTCGATGCCTTTGCTCAGGCTGCGCCCGCTTCCAGCTTTGCCCTTCTACCTTTTTCTGTCTGTGGAAATCTGATTCCATCTTCACGGTGTCAGGTGAATCCCATCCTTTGTGAAACCCCTCTTGATCCTTTAACCAGACATGATTCTTCCCACCCTTTTCCTCTGAATCTCATCTTGTGAATTTCCTTTTTTTTTTTTTTTTAAGATTTTATTTATTCATTTGAGAGAGAGAGAGAGCACTCGAGAGCATGACCAGGGTGAGGGGCAGAGGGAGAAGCAGACCCCCGGCTGAGCAGGGAGCCCAACGCGGGACTGGATCCCAGGACCCTGAGATCGTGACCCGAGCCGAAGGCAGACGCTTAATGACTGAGCCACCCAGGCATCCCTCATCTTGTGAATTTCTTGAAGCCCGGGGTCACTGCCAGCTCCTGTGAAAACGTCCATCCCCCAGGAAGGATTCATCTCGCCCACTCTGGGCCTGCAATAGGCTGTTCTCAGCAGGTGCCTAGGACCACTTGTTTACGTGACTGTTCTCTCTACCAGGGCACAGGGACTGGCCCTCTTGAACCTTGCCTATACATCTCTGTGCCTTCCTTGAGGGCTGGGACACACTCCACCCATGTTTTCCAGAAGGATGGTTGATGGGCCCAGAACACCGGGTATTCCTCTTCTCTGCATTTATTTATTTATAGGGGACTTGATGTTCTGTCTGCCCTCCCTGCTGTCAAAACTCCTCGGCCACCAAGCAGTTAAACCTTGGGGAAGTAAACTACCCCCTCTGAGCCTGGATTGCTTCATCAGAAAGATGGACAAGTGGGCCCAAATCATCTCTAACATTTCACCTCGGGCTAAACGTTCTCCCGGCAGGCTCTCACGGAGGTAAACCAATGAATCATGGCAGATATATGGTTAATAATACTGTATTATATATTTGAAAGTTGCTAAGAGAGATCTTAAATGTTGTCACCTTGAAAAAGAAAAGTTAATTGTGTGACATGATGGAGGGGTTCGCTAACCCTATAGTGGTAATCACTTTGCAGTATATAAGTGGATCAAATCAACACTTTGTGTACACCTTAAACTTACACGATGTTGCATGTCAATTATATCTCCAGAAAGCTAGAAGACTATATCACGGTGGATAAACATTCGAATGGTAGAGTTCGAAGCACCTCAACAGGCAATTGAAGCAGACAAGAATGAGCAGGTTGATGGGGGTGTTGACAGTGTTGATAAGATTTATTATGATCATTTATTAGGTGATGCTGTGAGCTAGGCATGTTGGATCTCCCCGATAAACCTTCAAAAGAAGACTAAGACCCACTTTACAGACAGGGAAACTGAGGCTCAGAGTGGTGATGTGGCGTGCCCATTGTCCCCTCAGCAATGGCCATGGCGCATCTTGGAGCCCGTCCCTCCCCCCCCAACCCCGGACTCCCTCCCATACTCCTCTGGCGCATTCCAGGCGGGCCCAAGTGGCCGGAGCAGGCCCCGCCCGCCTCCCCTCCTACCCTCTGCGGCTGTTTCGCATCCTGCTGGATTCCGAGGTGTCAGGCCTCATTAGAGCCCGTGCCCCTGCGAGCGCCGAGAGGCAGTTGACAGGTATACAATCTGACCACGGCTGCCTTCAAATCATCAAGCTGTCTTCAGGCAGGAACGTGCCGGGAAGCTGGGCAGAGGCCCCTGGCGTGGCTGCATAATCGGATGCACATTAAAAACATCTTTCGGACGCCTTTGCCTTGCTGCACGCTCGTTCTCACTCTCTCCGGCTTCTCTTTTTCTCCTTCCAGCAAAAGCTGACCAAGTTAGCCAGCTATGCGAGCTCTCCAGCCCAAGCAGGGGCTCGCTGACCAGATGCCTACCCAGGGGCGGCCGTCGTCCTCAGGGTTTGGCTGGCATCTGGGTGAGAGCGCCTGGGACGTCGGGCCGCATCTGGGCAACTCTCGCCGGGGGCCGGTAGGTGGCTCTGTTGCCTCTTTCCGGTTCCGGGGAATGGGTGCAATGGTACCGCATCCATTGGCACAAAGCCTGGGCTAGCTTCATTTTACAGACGAGGAAACGAAGGCACAGAGCAATGAAGTCAGTCAAGGGCATGCAGTAAGAAATGCAGGGCATGCATTCAAACCCAGGTGTGTGGATGTCAGAGCCTGGGCTCTCAACTGCTTCCAGAAAGAGCTTGTGGTCGGCTAAATGATGGCCCCCCAAAGATGGCCATGTCCAAATCCCTGGAACCTGGGAATATGTTATTTTCCAACGCAGAGGGGAATTCACAGATATTATTAAGGATCTTGAGATGGGGAGGTTCTCCTGGACGATTTAGGTGGGCCTACTGTAATTGCAGGGATCCTTAAACAGAGAAAGATGTAAGGACCTCCCATTGGTCAGGGAGGAGGGAAGATGCTACATGGCAGGCTTTGTGGCTGGAGGAAGGGGCCAGGAGCTAAGGAATGCAGGCGGCCTCTGGAAGCTGGCAGAGGCACGGAAACAGCTTGTCCCCTGGAGTCTCTGGAAGAAACCAGCCCTCCCGATACCTTGACTTTAGCTCAGTGAAACTGATTCTGGACTTCTGACCTCCAAATCTGTATTGTAATAGATTTATGTTGTTTTAAGACACTGTGTCTGTGACCTCACACTGGTCAGAATGGCTGAAACCAATAAGTCAGGAAACGACAGATGGTGGTGAGGATGCAGAGAAAGGGGAACCCTCCTACACTGTTGGCGGCAATGCAGGCTGGTGCAACCACTCTGGGAAACAGTACGGAGGTTCCTCAAAAAGGTGAAAATAGAGCTACCCTATGACCCAGCAATTGCACTACTAAGGATTTACCCCAAAGATACAAGTGTAGTTATCCAAAGGGGCACCTGCACCCCAATGTTTATAGCAGCAACGTTCACAATAGCCAAACTGTGGAAAGAGCCTGGATGTCCATCGACACATGAATGGATGTGGTATATATATATGATGGAATATTACTCAGCCATCAAAAGAATGAAACCTTGCCATTTATAACGACGTGGATGGAACTAGAGGGTATTAGGCTAAGTGAAATAAGCCAATCAGAGAAAGACAATTATCAAATGATTTCACTCATATGTGGAATTTAAGAAACAAAACAGGATCTTAGGGGAAGGGAGGGAAAAATAAAACAAGACGAAATCAGAGAGGGAGACATAAGAGACTCTTAATCATAGGAAACAAACTGAGGGTTGCTGGAGGGGAGCAGGGTGGGGGATGGGGTAACTGGGTGATGGGCATTAAGGAGGGCACGGGATGTAATGAGCACTGGGTGTTATACGCGACTGATGAATCACTGACCTCTACCTCTGAAACTAATAATACACTATATGTTAATTAATTTATTTTAAATAAATAAATAAATAAAAAGACACTATGTTTGTGGTAATTTGTTATGGTAGCCATAGGAAACTCTATGGGGCTACAAAAAGTTTTATATCCCTTTAATTTTTGTTGAAAGTAGGCTACTGAGAGAACAGAGCTCCATAGGAAGCCCCCTCCCATACTCCCCTAGCACAGTGCCTGGCTCAGGGCTACTGTGTTCAACATATCGTGTTGCATAAAAGGACAAATGAATACAGATTCCCTGATCCTCTGGCCTGGTCACCAGCCAGGGAAGACAAGACCAGTAATACGCTATGATAGCTAAAGCTTTGTCCCCAAGACCAAGGACGAGGCCCCGGAAGCCCAAGCGCGTTCTGTAAGGGGAGACTTCGGGCTGGCCTAGGTGCAAAGCTGACCACGCTACCCCCACTGTTCTTTGCCCCCAAACCCAGGCCCTCCGTGGCTCACCACGCCCATGGTGAGCAAAGGCCAAGATAGAAAAAGTGAGTCAAAGAGAAGAGCTGGAGTTCCTTTCTCAGAAGAGGCTTCCCCCAAAACTGGGAGAACCTGCTTTGCTGCCGCCCTCCGCAGATCCTGCCACCTTCCTCCTGAACACCGTTAATTGCCTCCCAAGGCCGGGAAATCAACCCCAGCAGCCTTCATGGGGCTGAGCTTGCCTGTAAAATGCCTCCCTCAGGCCCTCCATGCAGGAAACGGGCCCATGGAGGTGACCTTGGTCTGATTCCACAATATTCACGTCTTCCTATAACCTCTCCATGGGGTCAGAGTTGGGGGGAGTGTGCCTCAGAACAGCTAATATGATGAACATCTTTCGTAGTCCCTTTCCTTTGTCTTCTTTCTGGGGAAATAGCACGTTCTTCAGGTGTGTGTTCAAAAGTCCAGGTGCATGCCCATCTGTTCTATGAGACTCAGAAGCTCCCATGCCTAGAGCTATGCCCCGGCGAACTTCTGTTCATCCTTCAAAACTAAGCTGGCTAAATGTGACACATTATCCGGGATTACGTGGATTGGGAAAACTGGTGAAATCCGAACAAAGACTATAGCTTAGTTAATAGGATTTACCAATGTTAATTTCTTAGTTTTGACAAATGGAGCATGGTTGTGTAGGAGGTTAATATTAGGGGAAGCCGGGGGAAGAGCATATGAGAACTCTCTGTAACACTCTTGCAACTTTTCTCTACATCTAAAGTTATTCCAAAATAAAAAATGCATTTGAAAAACACAATGAGGTTCGCCTAGGTATCGCCATGAGTGGAAGCTCCCGAGGCAGATAGACGTCCTGCCATGTACACCCGTGTGCTCCGTTCTTTCCCGTTCTGTGGCTCAGTTCATCCCACAAGGTGACAGTCTTTCCCATTAGACTAGAAGCTCATGAGGGGAAAGGCTGTGTCTTATTGCACTTTCTGCACCTGTCACAGGGCATTTACATCGTACTCGGTCACTGGGCTAAACCGTTTTATGTGCTCTCCATCTATTAACTCCTTTAAGGCACATAGCAACCCTGGGGGTAGGTGCTATTGTCGTCCCCATGTCACAGATGAACAAACCAAGGTCAGATAGTGACACAGGTCACAAGGCCAGGAGGATGCAGGGCTGGCTCCGAACAGCTCGGGCAGCCTGGCTTCAGAATTCGGGTGCTCAGCCCTGGGCCACCGGAAGCCATGGGGCTTGAAGGCTGAGCAGACCGTCGGCATCTGCTGAGCATCCCCCCAGCTTTGCCACATGCCAGCTGTGTGATCCTGGACACAGGACTCAACCTCTCTGAGTTCAGTTCCCTCCTCTGTGAAATGAAGAGGAGAATAAGGACTACTTCACAAGGAGCAAACGGGACCTATCAAGAGCTCAGCGTGGTGCTGGCCCCATAGCAACGGCTTCGAGGATGGGTAAGTGGTAACCATGGTGATGGCACGCTGAGTATGGTGATGATGGGGATGATGACTTAATGCTTGCTGACTCAGCGAACATGGCAGGAGGAAAAGGGGGTTATTATCAGTTTCTGCAAGAGTCCAGACACGATCAACTGGGTGTTGGAGGAAGAGCAAAAGGCAGCCTGCAGGTCAGTGACCATCAGTCCGGAGACTAGGCAGGAGAGAGTAGGGTAGGAGCCTCAGTGCCAGGGAGTGTGGCCAGTGGAGGGAGGGAGAGTGGGGGCAGAGAAAACAGTCCCACCCCCAGACCAGATGGACTCTTTGCGAAGGTGGATGTTTCTACCACGGCCTCCTGTCCTGCTCCCATCCTGGGAAAAAGCAAGCAAAAACCTGGCAGGGGCCCTGGGCAGCCCTGTTTCTCCTCCTGCTAGAATGGGCTTGGCCTATTTGTTCCAGAATTAGAAACGGGCTCTTGTCCCTGCCGGAGCAGGAAGCTTTTGTTTGGCAGGAGCAGGAAGAGCCGGGCAGCACTCCGAGGAGCCCCCAAGGCTGCATGTTCCGAGGTCCTCCTACCGCGCCTGCCAGAGCGCAGGTGGGCATGGGGCCCGCGGCAGCCCACGCCACCCAGTGAGCAGGGCTCCAGAGGCCTGTTACCCCCGGGAGAGGTGGCCGCTGTCAGCGCCGAGGAGAAGAGCTTTCCAAGGCACAAGAATAGCCCGACCGCAGGACTGGGAGGCATTGTCTCTGCAGCATCACCCTCCTCCCTGCAGCAGAAAAGACCACATGTTAGGGGACCCTGAGGTTAGCAGAGGCTGGACCCCAGGTAGACCCATTCCCCTGGTGGAGCCCCAAAGCCTCATCAGAAGACGGTGCGGGCTTCTATTGTTCCTGGGAGACCCCGGCCACAAGAAAGTGTTGGCAGAGCCTGGATCCCACGGTAAACCCCAGAAACATGGGGAGACTTCAGAGATACCCCCAGTCATGCTTCCTTGTGCATTTGATTGTTTGCTTGTTAAGTAACACTCGAGCGCCTTAGGGTCAGGTCCTGTTCTAGGAGCAGGGAGGTGGGGCAGGGTAGAATGGCAAACAGGACACACCCCTACTGTTGTGGAGTTTACATCCAGGAGAGGACAAGAGACAATGAGCAGGGACAGAAAGAACGACTTCCAGATAGCAGCAAGTGTTGCAAAGATCCAAAGCGTGGTTATGGGTTGGAGTTGTCGGGGCCTGGGGGCATGGGGCGGCTGCTCCAATCGGGTGGTCAGGAAGGCTTCCTGGAGGAGGTGACGCGAGACTAGATCTCTCCGAAGTGAGAAACAGCCAGCCAGGCAAGATCTGGGGGAAGGGTATTTTGAGCACAAACCCCATCAAACTGCAAAGTCCCCAAAGATGGAGCAAGCAGGGAAGGGCAGGGTGGCTGGTGTGGACTGGGGAAGGGGCCCCGGCTGCGGTTGGTGGGATAGCAGTGGCTGCATAGACACGGAGCCAGATAAGTCAGGGGTGGGAGGGATGCTGGACTTGATTTCAAGGGGAAAGGAAGCTACTAGAGAGCCATAAGAGAGGCATGGTGTGATCTGGCTTTTGTTTTCCAAAGTCCACTAGCAGCAGGAGAAAAGCAGGTTGTAGAGGGGCTGGGGGAGGAAGCAGGGAGAGTTTGTGGGTCCATTTCAGTTCCAGCTGGGGAGGATGATGGCACGAACTAGGGAGGTTTGCTGCTGTGTGGGTGGGGGTCGAGGTAGCGGCACCGTCAACAGGAAGCTGGACCTGAGGGCCAGACTCAGGTTTTCCCAGAGCACTAGGAAGGTGTTTCAGGTTTATGGAGCTGCCGCAGGATGTGGGGAGATAGTGGGAGAAATCAAATCGCAATTCAAACACTACTCCTCTTTTATGTGGTTTTTTTTCTGTAGATAGAAATGATTTTCAGTGATCCAGGAAAAAAAAAAGGAGTTGGTTGAGCTTAGCAGCCAAGACTATAGCTGCTGACACCCTCGTTCAGAGTGGTGTTATTCACAGGAACCAAAAGGTGGAAACAACCCAAGCGTCCATTCACAGATGAACGGATAAACAAAATGTGGTGTGCCCGTACAACGGAATATTATTCAGCCATTAGAAGAAATGAAATTTTGATAAATGCTACGAAATGGGTGGACCTTGGAAACGTCACCCTAAGTGAAATAAACCAGACACAGAAGGACAAATATTGCATGATTCCATTGATATGAGGTACCTAAAATAAGCAACCTCAGAGAGACAGAAACTAGAATAGATGTTACCAGCGGCTCGGGGCGGCGGGGAGTGATAAGGGGGAATTTTCATTTAATGGGCCCAGAGTTTTTGTTTGGGATGATGAAAAAGGTTTGCTATAAATAATGGCGTCTGACCCTCTGGGTACCTGGCCCCAGGTGCGGGCAGATCTGTACCACCAAGAAGAGTGCCCCCGTGTGGAGGTTCACCCAAATTCACTTCTGTGTCTCTCCCTGACTGCCAGATGCCTCAGTGGGATGTCCCACGTGGCCTTGTCTTGGTTCCAGTTGCCATAACAGAATACCATAGACCGGGTGGCTTAAACAACACAGTTATTTCTCACAGTTCTGGAGGCCAGGAAGTCCAAGATCAAGGTGCCAAGGTGCTGGTCAATTTGATGCTTGATGAGAACTCTCTCCCTGGCTTGCAGAACTTCTCCTTCTCATGTGGCAAAGCGAAAGAGGGTGGGGGGTGCTTTCTGGTGTCTTCGCTTATAAGGACACTAATCCTATAGGCTCGGGGCTCTGCCCTTATGACCTCCTTTAACCTTAATTACTTCCTTAACTCCAAATACAGCCACACTGGGGTTAGGGCTTCAACCTATGAATTTTGAGGGGTCATGGCTCAGTCCACAGTGGCTCTCAACCTCAGCGTGGCTTGATCCGATCTGTCTCCTTGCCCCCACGTCAGGACTTCCTCTTCACTTCTCTGTTCTCCTGGTGGCAGCTCAATGCTCCCAGTCATTCAGTGGTGGCCTCCCCACCCCGCCTCCCCATGCCCCACCTGTCACCAGCTGTCAGAGGGCTCTTCCTAAAACACCAGTCAGACCATACCTTCTCTGTCTCCGCCATCCATGCTCAAACACTCTCAGTGGCTCCCTGAATGCCAACCAAATAAGATTTAAAACTTTCACCCTGGTTTTCAAGGCCATCCCACAGAATGGCCCAAACCTGTCCTTCCAGGTCCTCCCCTGTCTTCTAGTCAACGATTATACTTTTCCAACCCCCTGTTTCTTCTCACACCCTCCCCTCCACCTGCAATGCTCCAACCCCTCCTAGCTAGAGGATTTCCATCCTCCCAGTCAGGTTCAAGTTCAATATCCTCTGAGCTATCTCTTCTGGCTGTTCCAGCTGGAAGAGACCTCTCCCTCCTTGACTCTTTTGTTCCTTCCATTAGTCAATGATACCTTTGATAACAACCAACAGAAATGCAGTTCCTGTTAGTGTAAGCACCTAAGGGGAATTAATTGGCTCACGTATCTGCAAAGTGCAGGCTTAGAGCAGGTCCCAGAAATGAAGACATTAGGACTCTCTTGCCTTTCATCACTCGACCCTTGTCTCTGTGGGGACTGTGCCCTCACTCTTTCCTGCTACAGATGGAGTACCTCCGTGCAGTGGGGAGCTCAGCAGCAGGCTCCCATCACCTCAATTTAGGGGCCCCACGTGGAAGAGCCTCGGCCTACGGTCCTAGGGAATGATTCTGATTGGCCGGGTTTGCATCCTGTGCCGACCCAAACTGGCCACTGAGACCGGGAGAATAGGGTCCTGTGACGGCCAAGCAAGCGTCACATTACCTACCACCTGGTAGACCAGAAACATGGAATATTGTGATTGGTATCTTGCCAGTAATGGAGTGAGAGAGACGCAGCTTTCCAGAGGAAGGGGTGTGTGGCAGACGAGAAACCAAATGTCCTTACTACATACTTTTTCTATGTGTAATTCCCTTTGCACGTGTCTGTGTGCATCTCACACACCAGACTTGAACTTTTTGGGGACGACGGAATGTGTCTTATTTTTCTCCAGAGTCCCACACTTGGCCTCGGGTCTGACACGTAAGTGCTCCGCAAATGCTAGATGCACAGAGTTGTCATCTTGCCCCCACACTGACTTTTCAAATGGTCCTCGGTGGGGGAGGAGACACAGAGCAGGGGCTATGTTCTTCAAATGGTGCTACAGGGTTCCCCAGGAGTTCCGAGATACTTCCCAGGCCCTGGGAAGGACGATGAATCATTAGGCCTCTGTGTTGTTCCATTCCTGTTTTTATCTGTTCTGCATAAAATCTATTAGACTTCTTACAGAAGGTAATTTGAAGAAAGCGTTCTGTGTCTTTGTAAAAGTTTGAAAACCACGGTGCTGGGGAAGGAGTTTCCACGAATCGTTTCTTTGAGCGGCCCCTCATTGAAGGATTCCACGGTCAAAAAATGAGCTTGGGAAAGTTTGCTCACTATACCCCCTTTTCGGAGATTAAAAAAAAAAAAAAGCACATTAACATATCAAATGCTCTGAAAACTCCTGCAGTGAACATCTTCTTGGATTGCTTAATTCACTGATTTTCAAGAAGATTGAAATCATCCTTTGGCGGGTAGTACCAGTTAATACCACACAGAACCAATGTGCCATAGAGGCCAAGCTGGGAACTCCTGAGCTGGGGAATCCCTAAGGCCGCTTCTGGCCCTGCCCTTCTTGGTTCCATATGAGGAGTGGCTGAAGGACTTGGGGACAAGGGGCCTGGAGAAGGGGACCCAGGGTCACAGTCTCCAAATCCCTGAAATGCTGTCATGGGAAGAGGCGGCTATTTTGTATGAATCCCCCCTCCCCACCCCCCAGCGATGCCTGCCTTAAAAACCTGAGCTCTCCTAACTCACCCATGAATCGGGTCTGCTTTTCTTTGGATCCTTCTAGCAACATGCCTAAAACCTGAAAAAGATGTGCATCCTTCTTTCCAGCCCTTCCACTTCTGAAACTTTATCTGAAGAAAGTAATGGCACAAATATACAGAGAGAATAGGAACTGTATGGATGTTCATCATGTATTGGTGATTATCCTGAACAACATCTGGATGTCCAGCATTACGAACTGGTAAACAAGAACTGGGGAGCATGGATGTCATGAAAGCGAGACACCACTAAGCCCAATGTGAGATGGTAAGGGAGACGGGACAGGGGACAGGTTACAAAACAGAGGTTTCTTAAAATAATATCTATATATGTGTCTCTCAAACCACCTATGCTTGAAGGACCACTTTGTCATTTCCATTCTGTGACAACTCAATCCTTTTGGAAAACATGATAAATAAAAATGCGGTGACCACATCAAATTGCAATAGAGGTTTCTACACGCTCACTCGTGTTTTTCATACTTATCTTTCCATGAAACTGTTGGCAGACCCCACATCGCATTGCTCTGTTTTCTGTCTTACGGAAAAGTCTGGGAGGGAATGCAACACAGGGTCAAAAGCGATTTTCTCTAAATAGTGAGTTGGGGTGATAATTCTTTTTCTTCCCTGTATTTTAGCTTTGTTATAATGAATATGCATGGCTTGAGTAATAAGAGAGAAGCTGTTCCGGCCTAGGGTAAGAAGCCAGGAGCAGATGGCCACGGGGCTTGCCTTCCAGTTCCCAGACCAGACCTGTGGCTGCCTTTGTTGGAGACACTGTGGGTCCGCAGCTTCCTGTAGCCACAGAGGCAGAAGGCAAAAGGCTCCGGTTCTCCTCTGAGTCTGGAGCATCGTCCCTGGCCCCCATCCCTGCTGTCTCCGCCATTCCATCCCCATCCCTGGGCACCGAATTCTCTGGAAACCCGGAGGAGCACGTGCATCACCTGCATGGCACAGCCCTGCCTGCCAGTGCCAGGCTAGCAGACATCCCGTCGGCACATCCAGACCGGAGGCTGAGCCGCGGAGGAGGCATCCTGAGTCCAGGACCCTGCCAAGGCCCCGGGCACCGTCTGCTGGCTCCTCAGCTACGAGAGTTTTCCCAGGGACCTCCACCCTGCCGGCCGCCAGCCAGAGAAGGAGGGAGGGAAGGCAGGGGCTGTACAGTTGTGGTTAGCGGGGGGGGGGGGGGGGGCTGCGGAAAAGCTCTCCCCACCACCATTCCTGCGGGGCGGAGGCAGCCCTGTGCCCCAGGACAGGAGTCCGGCTTTATTGTTGTTGTTTCCTAAAGAGAAGAAAAGGCAGAGATGAGTTTCCACATGCCCCAAATGGGGAAGAATGGATAGCCCTGCTGGAACCACAAAGCCTCTTCTTCTGTGGTACCCAGGTCCTAGGGATGCGGGGCTCCAGGGCACCTCGGCGAACAAAGCTGGCTGCCCAGAGCCAGCTACTTGCTCTGGCCCCCAGAGGGAGGGCAGGTGACGTTGGGTGACTGTCCATCTCTCTGTGTCTCCCCAAGGCCAGGGCCCAGATTCAGGGGTTCAGGCCGTTCTGCAGTTTTGCACTAACCCAATGGGACAGGCGTTAGTGTTAGCCCAGTTTTACAAATGAGGAAACTGAGGCTCAGAGCAATGAAGTGGCTGGGTGACCCAAAGCCTCCGAGATGGGAAGTGAGAGAGCCTGGACTCAAACCCAGGCCAAGCTGCCTCTGAGAGGATGCTCTGCCCCTGCCAGGATATTCTGTCTCCGAAGATAATAAAGCACGTGAAGTCTGATTCTTTTTTGCACCCACACTCCTTCCCAGACATCCTTGCTCCGTCCAGGGCCTTGAACTCCTCGCATACACAGTCCCTGCTTCTCCCTGGCCTTCATCCCTGGTGGAAGGTGCCAAGAAGCTAGTTGTCAATGTGTTCATTGCAACAATTTAGAAAGCTTCCATCCCAGAGAGATTAGCATTTTCAGTGGTAGACTCTCAGAAATCTAAAATCTTCAAGACGGAGTAAATGTCTAAGGAATAAATGTCTAACAGTAGAATTTCAGACATGGTGGCAGGTCTTTGATCGTGGGGTCCTTCCTGGGACTTTTCGAATTGTCCTCTGCCCTCCATCTGCCTAGCTCTGTTCCCACTGACCTGCCTTGAGCTGGATCAGAAGACCTAGATCCTCACCCAAGTTCTGAACCCCCTTAGCTCTGTGACATTAGAAAGTTACCTACCCTCTCTGAGCCTCAGGAAATCGAGGACTGTGTACCAGAAAGTGATTTAGGGCCCACCTATATCAGAATCCCCTGCAAGTGTGATAATCGCAGGTTCTTATATCCCACCCCAGCCCTAATGGATGAAGTCTGTCTGGAGGGTGATGCCTGAGAATCTACCTTTTGAATAGATTCCTCAAGTCATTCTAACAGCAGAGGAGTTTGGTAAGCGCTGACATAGAGGACGTCTGAGGTCAAGTTTCAGGCTCTGCACGTGACCATGACTGTAAGGTGGCGAGCATTATCTGTCTCTCTGCCTACCTCTCCACCCCCCAGCCCCACCCTAGTTTCTTGGGCCGAGGACAAGCAGCAGTGGATGGCCAGGCATGCTCGGAGCTGGGGCCATCCCAGCCGCAGCAGCAGGATGGCAGTGGGTGAAGGGTTGGAGCCTGGGTGGAGCTGGAGTGCTGCCCTGGGGCCTCCAGGCTGGATCTTTGCTCCGGGGCTGGCTGGGCCCGGCCCCAAGTCCAGAAGTCTATGTGGGCTGGAGCCTGGGTGGGGCCACTGCTTCAGCCCACATTGTCCTGGTCTGTTCCAGACCCCTCCCTGTGCCACGGCTGCGGCCAAGGCACCTGACAGCCCAGGCTCTGGAGGGCTTTGCCACGGGCCTAGGTCTCCCTGCCCACACTTAGCTGTGCTAAGTTAACCCAGTCCTCCTTCAGAGGTACTTCTGGATGCTGTCAAGGACCAGGTATGGGCCAGACAAGGGTAAAAGCCTGGGCTGGGCCATTCCATCTGTCTCAAACTTGGGAAAACAAGTAGAGACCTAGAATTCTGGCTGGGTTACTGGAGTAACCTGGGATTCATGTCAAGTCCTTGGAAAGACATCAGCAACAACATTTAAGCGGGGGGGGGGGGGGGACATCTTATAAAATAGGATTTATAGAGCAATCCTATCTTGGTTATCTTGGTAAACACATGCCTTTCAATGAGTGTTTATGTGTGTGGATCCATATCTCTATCCATATGGACCTGGAGTGGAGCCAAACCTCACAGCTAGAAGGCACAGTCCTCCACATGACTGCCCTCCCTTCAGACACCAACCACAGTTTGGTGGTTCCCAAGGCCACAAGGCCACATTCACCTCAGATCAGTGGTTCCCCTTGGACTCCCTCTGGTTCAATAATTCTCTAGAAAGGTTCACAGAACTCAGAAAAGCACTGTCATTACAATTACCATTTTATTGCAGCAGAAGGATGCAAGTTAGAAGAAATGCACTGGGCTCAGCCTGGGAGGGTTCCAAACCCAGAGCTTCCCTCCTGGCATCTGTGTGTGACAGAGTACTGCCAACCAGAAATGTCGCCAGAGCTTCAGTGTCCAGAGTTTTTAATGAGGCTTCACTCCATTGGCATGATGGACTCAACTCAATCTCTAACCCCCTCCCCGCCTCAGAGGTTGGGCAGATATCACGGAGCTCAAATGTGGGCTGGAGCCTGAGTGGGGCCACTGCTTCAGCACACATTGTCCTGGTCTGTTCCAGACCCCTCCCTGTGCCATGGCTCCGGCCAAGGCACCTGACAGCCCAGGCTCTGGAGGGCTTTGCCACGGGCCTAGGCCTCTAATCCCAGGGTTGGTCTTTCAGGGGTGGCCAGCCCACATCCTGAGTCATCCTGTTAGCATAAACTATCAGGAGTGGTCCGAGGGGCACACCAAGAATAGTAAAGGCACTCCTATTACTCAGGAAATTCCGAGTGCTTAGAGTTTGCCTCCCAAGAATTAGAGACAGAGGCCAGCTGAATGCTCTATTACACAAAATGTACATGGCATAGAAAAAAGAACGGAAGGGGGTTCCTCAAAACATGAATGGTGGTTCTCAGAGCGCCGAAGTTCGGGATGTAGCCGACACCACGATGGGCTCACCAGGACCCATCCCTTCTTCCTGACACAGTTAGACTACATTTCCCATCCTCCCTTGCGGTGCGGATATGGCCATGTGACTGAATTCTGGCCATTGAAATGTTGAGCAGAAATCCTACTTGCCTTTTCCAAGCCTAACCCATAAAACATGCTGCACAATCTTTACTCTGTTTCCACACCCACTGGCTAGAGACAAAGCACCCCTAGAGGATGATGGAGCCACAGATATGAGGATCCTGGGTCCTGAATCATCAAGAGAAAGGCCATGTACCAAATGCTGTCATTGGATTTTTGCATGAAGAAAAATAACCTATTATGTTAAGCCACTGAAATTTGGAGGTTTATTAACAGCAGGTGGCCTACCCTCATTAACGCATGGGCAATCTTCTTTTATCCCCCTTGTGCAAATTTTCTTAACATTCTGTAATAAATACTTATTCTTTTTGTAAGAAGCAAAAGTAAACATCAAAGTTATTTTTTAATGACAACATACAAAACATTAAATTAGACGGCTAGAGCGGAGGGCGCCTGAATAATTTTAAAATGTTTTTGAAGAAAAATTTAATAGAAACATTTGATAGCCCAGGAAAAAAAGCTTTGTTTTTTTTCTCGAATCCCTGGACCCTGAGGAGTTTTCCCATCTCTCAGTGATCCACCCAGCAGGACTTAAAGTAGCTTTTCTCCATAAGCTCCCCTCCCCTCCCGACCCCCACTAAAAATGTGTTCCCCAAGGGACTTTTCCCCAGCCTGATTCTTGGGTTACATCCCTGGAGCTGCTTCTACTCCTACCCTGTCCGCTCTGCCCCTCTGCCTGGCTCAGTGTCCTGCCCAGCACCCCCCCGGGGCATCCACCCTGGTGGGCGCTATGGAAATTTTACAGCCCTAGCCCGTATTATGCCTTACATATAAGGAGACTGAAGCCTAGGGATATAGAAGGCAATTCAGGCTAGGACCCCAGGCTTCTTTCCACCCACAGTGTTTCTCCAAAAGGCAGGTACTTGGGTGTAGAGAAAGGTCTAGGCTCCTTTCAGACATCTCATCAAACTCACTACTTTGACGTTGCCTTCTGCTGAATCCACTGTGGTTTAACCAAGTAACCAGACCCAGGTCTGCCTGCATCCCCCCCCCCCCCCCCCCCCCTAATGACTCCAGGCCTCCCCAGGGTCTGGGGCCCCAAGGGTCTACTGGATACCCTTCCAGTTCAGTTATAAAGAACCCTGCTGAGGACTCCTTCTTTCTCATTTTTCGTCTATGAGGTGGCTGGCACTGGGCATACTTTTCATTATCAATAAACACAGGATCTGTGTTACGGTTCTCCGGAGAAACAGAACCAATAGGATGTGTGTGTATATATACACGAGATATATATATATGAGAGAGAGACAGAGAGACAGATTTATTTGAAGGAATTGGTTCATGCAATTATGGAGGCCAACATGTCCAAAATCTGCAGCACTGATCAGCAGGTTAGAGACCCAGGGACTAGCCATTCTTGCAGTTCGAGTCCAAAGGCTGTCTTGTGGCAGGATTTCCTCTTGCTTGGGGAAGATCCGTCTTTCGTTGTATTCAGGCCTTCAACTGACTGGATGAGGCCCACCCACCTTATAGAAGGCCATCTGCTTTACTCAAACTCCACCAAATTAAATCTTGATTTCATCCAAAAACACCCTCACAGAAACATCTGGAATAATGTTTGGCCAAATATCTGGGCACTGTGGCCCAGTCAATTTGACACATGCAATTAACCATCATAGGATCCTTGAAAAGCCAGGCTTTAGGTCCGTTTCTCTTGACACCTAAGACTGCATACTCCAGGACAGTCTCGGCCCCGGGGCAATCACAGCCACGGGGAACGGACTGGAAGGAGTGGCCACCTGCTGAGTGCTTCTGAGTACTCCTCCCATCGGCATCACCATGTTACTGTTACCACCATTATTATTCCCCCTCTGCTGAGCATGTGCCCGGTGTTCACAGTGACTCTGTGACTCTTCCTACTGTTGCTGGGAGGAGAGAAAACTGGGCTTGAACTCAGACCCGGAACCCAAGCCCATTACGCCATGCTGTCTCTTCAGGCAAACGCAAAAACCTCTACAACACAGTGTGGCACTCTTCTGGGCATCGATAGCCACCGACCCCTGACATCCCTGTGACACCAGTACCTCTAAGCCTCCTTGTAACAAATGGGAAGAACAGAGCATGGGGGGTGGGAAACCTGGCCCTATGGCAGAGCCCATAGCTGGGCCACTGCCCTAGACGGCCTCTCTCCAGTGTCCTCCTACCTCGCCAACCCACACTTCCTTTTATTTTTATTTATTTATTTGAAAGATTGTATTTATTTATTTGAAAGAGAGAATGGGGGGTGGGGGAGGAGCAAGGGGAAGGGAGAGGGACGGGGAAAGAATCTCAAGCAGACTCTGTGCTGAGTGATGCAGGGCTCGATCCCACGACCCTGAGATCCTGACCCGAACTGAAACCAAGAGTCCGACACTCAACTGACGGAGCCACCCAGATGCCCCCACCCCCCACATGCTTTTATTTTGAAAGAAATTCCACAGAACAGAAGAATCCGAGAAGTGTTAGGCCCCGGCTCTCCGCATCCCTCTAAACTCTGAACCTGAGCCTCTAAGACAAATGCTCCCTGTCGTCACTGTGGCCCCCAGCTCTTAGGGGCTCTGCCTTTTGCCCTGTTAACTTCCAGCTTCCTCGTATCCACAGAGTCAACGTGCTGCCCCCTCTGTGGCACGGTGTCTCCCAACTTGTGGATTTCCCCCGGTTGTTTGCCAGCTCCCCTAGGTTGTTGGGGTCACTAAGAAGGAACATCTTCCAAGAGCCAACACCGGGCCAAGCATGGACTCCTTGACCCCTCTGGCAACCCTGTGAGGCAGGCACTTTAGCATCCCCATTACACAGATGAGGCAACCGAGGCCCAGAGCCATGAGGGACGTGGCTAAGGCCGTGCAGCCACCGAGTGTCGCCGAATCCAGGTCTGACTGACTTGACAGTAGGAGCTGGTCCTGGAGCTTGCCAGGTGGACTTTTCTGAGACATCAGCTGAAGTCCTACTGTGTAGCTGGTCTCAGTGTGCGCCGGGAACCCAGATGTGAGTGAGATGCAGGCCCTGCCCTCCTCCGCTCGCAGTCTGGCCAGGCAGCACAAAAATATCTTATCTAATAAGCGAGCAGCTTGCCAGGGCCCCATGTTGCAATCCCTGGCCCGCCTCCAGGTCCTGGCTTCCCAGTCTCAAGCTTGCCGCCCTGTGCCAAGGCCTGGCTTCCACCACAGGGTGGTGGCATCTGCTTCTGGTTTGCTTGGGAAAACAGCTCCATATACAAATATTTGGACTGTGGAACGTGTCTCCTCTCAGTCTCAGCTTGGGCCTCAAGAGGAAACCTTCCTGAAGGGGACCTGGGACAAGGCTACAGACCAGGAAAGGGGAGCTCTCCGTTGAGATCGCCATTTTCTCTAATGGTAACGGCACTCCCAAGCCCCCCAGCTAAGCAGGGCTGCTGGTGGTCTGGAGCCCCAAAGGGGGCAGTATTTCCAGATAGCAGGGCTGAGCTGGTGGGGCTATGCCCACGTTCAGATCCCGGACCCCTCCCCGTGACATCTCAACAAAGGGCCTTCGACTCCCTTTTCCCATAACTCCCTCCCTGTTCTCCCTCCCGCCCTCCGGGTTCTGGCAACCATTCTGGCCCTCCCTAGAGCCCTGCGGCATGGAGAGCAGGTGACCTGGGAGCAAGGGTCTAGCAGCCCAGTGATCAGGATAGTTCTTCCGGAGTCGAGTGCCAGGTATTGCTGGGGCACAGCTGTGTCTCAGCCAGGAGTCTCCCCTGCGGATTCACAGGCAAGAGGCAGAGCAGTTCAAAGTTGCCAAGAGACATTCCTAGCCAATTATTGAGTTCCTACTCGGGGCCAGCTCTGAGCTAAGAGGTGGCCAGAAATCACACTGATGGGTGGAAATTAAAACCAAGAGAAGTGCTGAGGAGAAGAGGAGTCTGATGCTAGGACGCTTGAAACAAAGAACCAGATGGGAGTCTGGGAAGACTCCCTGGAGGAGGTCATGCATAGTCTGCGTTCTATCATATGAGTAGGTGTTGACCAACGGAAGAGGCAGAGGAGTGAGAATCCCGGGTTTGGATGGGCAGGGAGATCTAGAGGAAGTGACCGAAGTTCGGGTAGGTGAGAGGACAGAAATGACGGGGAAGGTCATGAGGGATGGGCTAGAAAACCATGGAGGAAGGATGGGAGAGGCAGACCAGGCTTTGAAAGATGTGTTAAAGATCTGGGTCCTGGCCACTGCGGGACGCCCAAGGTCTTCACCTGGGTCCCTGTGCCTCTTGGGCAACTCGCCTAAGGCCCGGTGTGTCTAATGTCCATTCCTCGTGGGGGAATTTTGACATCCACATAGACTCATTATTTATTTTATTTCTTTTTGGCCATTCTTTAAGGAAATGTTAAATAATTTAGCCAAGTGATGAAAAGTTGTTGAAAAATGTTTCAAAACACAATGCTTTCTTAAAATCCTGTTACTGAGAAAAGTTTAATTATGAAGCCACTATTGAGTCTAACAGCTCAGAGCCGGCAGACTTGGGTTTGAATCCCAGGTCTGTCCTTGGTAAGCGGAGTGTCCACTCCCCCTCTCCCAAATTCTGTTCTCATCAGGAAATGGGAAAGTATCTATTTCACAGGATCATTGATAAATTAATGGAACGAATGTAAGCAAATAGCAAGCACATTGTGTTCAATTAACTGTAGTTGCCATTGTCATTGTTATCATTCAAGAACTTTCCTTTCCTCGCACCAAAAACCTGTTCCAGCCTCTGTTATTTCTCATGTGGAAAAATAACTCCCCTCACCACTTAACTCGTATTGTTCAAGCCAAAAATCCAGGAGTCGCCAGTGAGCGCTCACTTTTTTTTTTTTTTTTTTTGATAGCTCACTTTCTTTACCCTCCAGGGCTGACCCGCGTGCTAATGGCGCCACTTCCTAACGCTGCCGCCATGTTAGCCATGTCTGCATCCCGCCCCCCTTCCAATTCTCCCTCATCACCCCCTCAGCTCACTGCCTGCTTCCTAAGGGGTCTCCCACTTGTTATTGCCTAGAATATAAGTTCCTTGAGGGCAAGGGCCCCTCTAGTCACTATCCCCAGCACATGATAAGAGGTTGGTAAGTATTTGTTAAATGAAGGAGTTAACCTCAATACTGGTCAGACAGAATTAATTTGGAAATGCCTCAGATGTCACCTCCTCTCTGAAGCCATCCCTGATTTCCCAGGGCATTTTTGTGCTGCCCTGTGGTTGAACTGGGTTTAGGCAAGTGGGCCCAGAGCTGCTGGTAGCAGTTGCAGGGTTTCTCTGAGAGAAGAACTGAGCCCTGTTGTCTTATGGCCTGGAAACCCGGCCCAGGAGCAGGCTGGCACCAGCAAGGAGGCTCCCTCCCCACCTTGCAGCTGATGGACCAGGGAGCAATAGGTCAGAGCCAAAAATTAGCAGCAATTTTCAAAAGAGGGAGAAAACTCCAACCTCCGACCACAGTGTCATGAAATGAGAGACCCGCCCAGAGAACATTTGCATTTTAAAAAGTGCGACCTTCCAGGGTTTGGTCTTACCAATTCTGTCTGGCTGCTGACCCGTAACTCAACTCCTTACCCTGTACTTGGGGGTCTGCCCAGAAGGCTCTGCTTGGCCAGTCTGATATACTGGGGGCTGCCTGGAAAGCTGGGAGCCCTTGACTTTTTGGGCTGGATGAGTCAAAGGAGATGCAAAAAAAGAGAAGGCAAACTCTGGTGAATCTGCACTTGGGATTTGGAGGTTATTGTGGGGTTTTGAATAAGGAACAGATTTCTGCTGGGTTTACCCCCATTACTATGGTGGCTATGGGCAATGGATTCTGGAGTCACTGGATTCAAATCTTGGCTCTCCCAACTCTAAGCTGCATGACTGTGGGTAAGTTGCTCAGCCTTTCTGTGTTTCAGTTTCTTCACCTGTGAAACGGGGCTAGCGACGGCATGCACGTCACAGAGATGCCTGGAAGATTCAATGAGACAATGGATATAAAACGCTCAGGCAGGGTCTAGTTTCTGTGTTTGCTTTTATTTATTTTTTTTTCTGTGTTTGCTTTTAGTACTGTCCTTTATCCACACGGACCGATTTCCCATAATACTAAAGCAAATCATGATAAAATTTGATCTCAAGGAACGGCAGATTCACTTTACCACATCGCCATTTCAACGGGCAGGAGGTACTTCTGGATTCCTGTCGGCTCATCTGAAAGTTCCCAGTCCTAATTGAGATTATAAGAAAGAAAACATACTTGATATGAAAGACACAGGGCTAAGGCCCCACCCTGTGTCTCCAACCTCTCCCGCTCCAATTTTTCCTAGACAGTAATCTTTCTGAAGCATAGATCTGGGAGGCAAAAAGATTATTTTCATCTACCTGCAAAGAGCAAGATAATTAATGGAAAAACTATTATAAACAATAGAACAACTTGGTACAATGTATAGTTAGAAAATAAGTATACAAAAATCAGTAGCTTTCTTATATAGCAACAATGACCAGTACAATGGAAATGAAAAAATCCATTCACAAAGGTAAGAATAACGATAATAATAAATGAAATGTTGGGAATAAATTCCATTAAAAACATGCAGGTTTATATGAAATGTATATTTATATATTTATAATATATATATACATGTGTGTATATATGTATATATTGATACATATATTTATAAAATATACATATATATTTATCCATATAAAATATGTAGATATACATATAAACTATACATATATGATTATAATATATATACATGTATATGTATATAAAATCCCCAAAAGTATAGAAGTGAAGACTTGAATAAACAGACACATACTGTAACTTGTTCTTACCCAGAAGGACTCAAAATTATACAAATGTCAATTTTCCTAAAATGTATTGAGCAATTCAACCCAATCCCAACCAAAATTCCAGCACGGTTGTTTATCTCTGGAGCTCCTCGGCATGGTCCTGAGTTTCATCTGGAAGAATAAACAGGAGAGAATAAATGTCTGGAGCAAAATGAGGTAAGAGGGAGGAGCTGCACCAGCAGATACTGAAACACATCACAAAGGTGAAACAAAATGGATGCTTGGATACAGCATCGAACACAGGCAGGTCAGTAGACTAGAGCAGAGAGTGCCTCTTCATTTGGGAGCTCAGGACTCTGGAAGAGACTTCTAATCAGGGGAGAGACATATTATTTAATAGGTGATGTGGGCAAGTGGCTAGCCAATTGGGGGAAAAGAATGGATTCATACTTCTCTCACCAGAATCAATTCCAGATGGAATAAAATTTAAATGTAACAACCCAAACCATAAAAATATTAGAAAAAAAAAACTATGGAAGAATATTTTATGGGGATAAAGCTTTTATAAGTGGCAAATGAGACCCAGAAGCCATAATGGAAAAGATAGCCACTTTGAGGTTTTGCAGGTTTTATAGTAAAATACATTGCAAATGGAGTTGAAAGACAAGCTTTACTTGGGAGAAAATACGACAGAGGTACGTTTACTCCCCACAAGATAGAAAGAGCTGCTACAAATCAATGAGAAAAAAAGCAAGGAGCCCGAATAGCATTCAAAGAGATGATCAATCTCTCTAATAATAAAGGAAATGAAAATTGGAACAATGAAATGTATTATCCCCACATCACACTGACAGTTTGCAAAGATCAAATACACGGAGCTGGCTAAGAGGTTGAGAAATCAGCATTTTCATACACTGCTGGTAGAAGTATAAATTGGTTCAAGCTTTTTGGAGAGAAATTTGGCAATATCAACAGACATTTTAAATGTGCAAAATGTGTAGAATACATGTCTGTCCTCTTTTAGGCTCTTAATACAGATCTTTTCATGTAAGAACAGCTGTGGTATGGTGGACGCTGTGGTGAGCGGAATAGGGCTCCCTCCAGCTACTGAAACGATTGACTTCTGGGAGCTCACACTGCCTCCTGCCCCCAGCCAACCACCCAGGGACAGCTCCGGGCTGCAATAAAACATCTTCCGCCAGGTCATGCCTGCCTCCTGGGGCAGTCTGTATCCAATGACTGGTTAACGGAAGTACAAGAAGACCTAACCCTGTCGCCCCAATCTGGGGTGACTCTGCAGGGTCATTCTAGCTCCAGAACTCCCTGTGGGATGGGCTGAAGCTTCAGGTGTGTCTGCATTGCCGCCCACCCTCTCCCTGTGCCCAGACATGCTTCCTGCACACCCTCTCAGACACTGATGTTGAGAACATCTCCCAAGAAACCTGTCACAAGCAAATCCCTGTCTCGGAGTCTGGTGCGGGGCACCTGACCTGTGATATTGGGCGCCGTGAGTGACCAAGAAGGCAGACTTTAAAGTCGGGTTTGACGTTGGATTATTCACTGCCTGGAGTGGCAGTGGGGACCCCAAGACTGTTGGTTTGTGCAGTGCTGACAATCACTGGACCACAGTAGCGATGACATCACTAGTCTTTGACTAGTGGTGAAATGAGATGACTTGTGAGTGGAAGGGAATGATGATTGGACCATGTAATGGGAGTTTGACAAGTATGGGAGAAGTCATAATTCTAAGGGCAGCAGAATTGAATGACTGTTCCTAGGGGCAATAGATGTGCTGGAGATAGACGAGGACGGGCTGAGGGTGTTGAATCAGCAATGAAAAGCTAAGTGTGAAAGCCAGAGGGCCTCTTTGGCAGCTCAAAGGCCAGAAGCAAGAAAAGTTGAGCATCTGGTCCAGGACTTCTGTGCTTAAGAGCAGAAGAGCTCCAGGGAAGGAATATCTATGAAAAGTCAGAACTTTATGAAGGAGTAGGACCCTGAGATGTGAGATGAGGGTATCTGGGTTGATACACTTGAAAATCTTCTGTCCCCAGATGACCTTGATCTTCTGTCCGTTGCTTGTAGACAATGCAGAGGCCTTTGACTTACAAGGCAATCTATACCTTCCTTAGGATGTGCCTCTACCTCCCCTCCTGACCATCAGACCAATAACTAGGACAGATTCACAACATAATCCAGGCAGGCGGAGACGGGGGGGTTGTTGCTGGACCTGCTGAAGGAGGACAAGGACTGAACTTTGAAGGAGGAGAGCCAGCCAGAGTTGATTAAGAGGAAACAGCATCCCTGGCGTTAGGTGGGTGACCACCAAGGGTATTTCTTATCTACACAATTAAATTAAGGAATGAATAATCAGGAGTCTGAGAAAAGCCACCTAAATAAAAATCATGATCCCTTGACCAGTTTCTGATCCTGAGCCAGTTTCTAGATCTAGAACGCACTGGCTGAAGAAGAGGTTGGGTCTCCAGGAAGAAGAAGCCTGCATTACCAGGGCAGGTAATGTAATAAGGAAATAAGGAACCACCCCCCCAGCCTTTCCACCAGAGGGACCTACAACCATGCACTTGGGTAACTGAACACTGGAGGAAAGGTTTGAGGACTAAACATGTTGAGGACTATGAAGCATAGGGCATGACATTGACATTAATACTCAGGGACTCAGAGCATCATCATGGGCTTTCCATTAGAGTGGGGGCACATGGGAGCCAGGTCCAGCCTACATGGGTCCACTATCGCCTTACTCAGATCATTTGCCTGGCCTCCACATTATTGAAATGTCTATGCTTGGAAGTGGGGAGAACACTTTGGTTCCTTGGCATATGGAGTAAGATCCAAGTGTAAACGTCTGAAACTGACCCCTCACCCTGACCAAGATAGTAAATAATAATAATAATAAAAATTTTATCTCAGTGTTGGGGAATGGGGGTGAGAGATGGCAGCAATCAGTACCACTCTTAAGGTTCTGCCCCCTCATAAAAGCCAGGGAAATCCCCAAGGACAAATCCATGGGACAGGTGCTACGGCATTCTTCACCAAGTGATCACTCCTGGTGCTGCTGTGTCAGATGTGGCTTCTTTGTTAGAACAGATCAGAGTGGGCTCCAGGAAATGATATATGACCGTGGACCCGGTGAATGTGTTATTTTCCATCTGTTAAATAAAAGGGTCAGGAACAGTTTGCATTCACTCAGAAGAAGCCACAGTCTACACGTACTATCTTGCCCCCAGGGCTATGTTAACTCTGCCATAATAGAATCTGCAGGCACAGTGCCCTCTCACAACCTGCAGACCCCTGCATTGGTCTTCCGTGCTGATGGCATCATGTTCATCAGACTAGATGTACAATAAGTAGCAAATACACTGGAAGCCTTGGTACAACGGGTACTCCAGGGAGTGGGAGGGAGTTTGGGAAGATTCAGGAGTCACATTAGTGAAGTTTGGGGGGCCAGTCTGGTCCTGGTCTAGAGCATCCCAGGACATTTCCTCTAAAGTAAAGGTCACATTATTGCGTCTGACACCTGTCACCACTAAAACAGGAGTACAGTGCTCAGTGGGCCTCTTCAGGTTCTAGAGACAGCATATTTCACACGTGTTGTAGCCCATACGTTCAGATGATAGGAAAAGCAGCCAGCTTTGAGCAGAGACCAGAGCAGGATGTGTCTGCAACAGATCCAGACGCTAGTGCAAGAAGCCCAGCTGCTTGGGCCACACAACCCGACAGCCTCTGTGGAATTATTGGAGCTCTCCATGGTGGGAAATAAATGCTGCGTCGATTTTATGGCAAGCTCCAACAGGAAGAATCTCCATGTAGACCTTTGAAGTTCTGGAGCAAGATCGTGCTATCTGCAGTGGAAAATGATACACTTTTCAAAAACAGCGCCAAAAATGATCCTGTGCGCCGGTAGAGGTAGAGCCCCTGACCATGGAACTCAGATCTCTCCGCAGCCAGAGCTGCCCATCGTCAGCCAAGTTCAGACAGTATTGCAAAGCCGTAAGCTTGGGTAGACCCAACAGGGCCAGAGGGTCCAAATAAGCTGACCGAGCTGATAAATCAGATCCCCACACCATCTGTCGCTGTTCCACTGACTCTCAGCTCTCACCCTACGCCCTCTCCCATTTTACCCTCTCACCCTTTGTAAGGGATGAGAGATCCCTTACAAAGAGGGAAAACATTCACAACGGGGGTAACTGGACGTGTGGGTGCAAGCTGCAGATAGATCCCAACTGCACTTGGCCTCTCTCAGAGTTAGCGCTGAAAAGCAGTGCTGTGGGAAACGCTCCCCTGGGGAGTTTGGGGCAGTGACCTGGGGATCCACCCAGTGCAGAAAGAGAAGCGGCCCGTGGACTCTCAGGCCGTGGTGAATGACTTGTCTGGCTGTTCGGGAGCCCGGAAGGAGAAAACTTTGGAAGACTGGGGACAAGGAAGTCTAGGGAAGAAATGTGGAGATGGATTTGAGGGCATAAAGGGTGAAGATCTTTCCATCCCATGTTAATGCCCGCCAGAGGGCATCCTCCTCAGAAGAGGCGATAAACAACCAAGCAGACGGAATGACTCAGCCAGATGATGTCACTACCAGAGTAGTCCCAGTGGCAGGGATGGAGGCTGTGCGTGGGACCCACTTCTCAAGGCTGACCTGGCTGTTGCCACTGCTGAATAGCCAACCTGCCTGCAGTGGGACCAACGCTGAGCCCCTGATGTGGCACCTTCCCTCAAGGTGACCAAACAGCCACTCCATGGCAAGTGACTGCGTTGAATCCCTCTACCCGGGAATGAGCAGATCTGTCTTCACTGAAATTGGCACAAACTCAAAGCATGTTTGTCTTTTCTGCCCACAGGGCTTTAGCCAATACCTACTAGTCTGCAAGTTCTAGCCGTGTGTTCAGGTACCCATGCAGGATCCTGCATAATACTGCATGGGACCAAGGGACCCACTTTATAGCAAAGGAGGTACACCCTCCTTCCTCCACCTTAAGAGTACATCCTTCCTATCTTTGTTTCCACCATCACGTTTCTCCGACTCTGAGCCTCCCACCTTCCTCTTGTAGGGACCCCTGTGACCCTATTGAGCCCACCATGATAATCCAGGATTCTCTCCACTTCTCCAAATCCTTAAGTTAACCACATCTTCAAATTCCCCCTTTGCCATGTACGGCAACATATTCATGACAGCCAAGCATGAAACCCTACCTACAGTTCTTTTACACACTGTGGTTTGAAATCTAGTGAGCTGGTCTACTTGATCTTGGCCAGGACAGAGAAGAGAGCAAGGCCACGTTGACTTTGAGCCATCGAAAGGCTAACGGTTTGTTGAGAGCTGAAGGGTGCTGCTGCCAGCGGTGATGCCGGGCAGGGAGATTAGCCCAGGGTCTCTGCACTGCATAGGGTGTCGATGGAGACTGTGATAAGCAGAACCCGACAGGATGGCGCTGCTGTGTTGGTAAGACAGCCTTCAAGCCAGAGTCCATAAATAGACCCTAGTTGTCTTGCCATCACAATTAGAACACAGGAGAAACCGTTGCTTCCGAGAGCCAAAGTTGCATCAAGGGCCTCGTTCCTTAGCTGGAAAGAAGATGGGGTGATGATAAGGATCCTCCCTCACAGAGTTGTCATGAGCATCCTTGAAGGATAGGTGTAAAGGGCATCACGTGGTGCCAGGGACGCAACGGTGCTCAGGGGGCATGAGCCATTGAGACAGAGGCAACCATCTGTCCGCCAAGATTCATGCTGCCCTCCCAGAGTACAGAGTCATTGTGGGTAAACAGCAGTCCAGCCAGGCTCCACATTTCCCAGCCCCCTTGCATCCGTGTGTGGTCATAGCCTTGTTCTGGTCAATGGAATATGGGGAGAAGTGATGAGTTTCTTCCAGACTCAGCCCATACAATCCCTCTTCCATATCATCTCTCTTGTGTCTGGTGACTGACTGCTGATGCCCAGCATGACCTTTGAACCTAGGGGTTGATGATGGCAGAACTTCCATCCACCCAAGTCCCTGAGCACATAGGGCTAGCATCTTCCTGGTATCTCACTGCCATTGTTCTATTGTTAAACCACTAAGATTTTGGGATGTACTCTTTGTGTACCTTAATTGATACCGTTGTCAATGATTGCTTGGCCATCTGATCATCCTGAAGATCCAACCCAAGAAATAAACTTGGCATGAGGCTCAGAGAGAAACTGCAACAGATCTGTAAATGAAAGGAGGGGGCAGCGCATCAGTTATAACCCTCAGGCACCAGGACTGACCCTGCTGGGCAGTTTGGGGCACACACGCTAAATGCCATGCCTAAGGTAGATGGACCTGTTCATCGTGACAGATCCGAACACTATGCACTTCCTACGTGCTGCTTCTCAGATGCTCTGTGATTTTCTTAAGGTTGCACCACTGGAGAGCAGGGGAGCTGGGATTCAAGTCCAGGGCACGCTCCCTGGGCCAGACCCCCTCCGTGGTTGGCTGGTGGGAGCGAGTTGCCAGACTCATAAGGAGATTTTTAGCTTCAGCAATGTCCAAGACACAGCTAAAGCCATCATATTAAGATGCTTAGAATCAGATCTGTATAATCAACAGCAAAGTCCTCAGGAGAGGGCTTTAGTGTATGATTCTGGGGCCAAGAAGTCTACAAAATTTGGGTTAGAAGATAGAGAAAGAAAGAATGACCTGGCCTGTCTTCCCCTCTCACTTCCTCTGTCTGGCCAACATCATTAATGTTTCTGGCTTTTTTATTCTTGGCTCTTTACTTCAAACAAAACAAAACAAAACAATGAAGCTTATTTATTATATTTTAGATTTTGAGATTTATGGGTTCACAGTTAAATAATCTTATGGGGATTAAGACAAGAGTGAACTCTCATTACAAATGTCAATATCTTTGGGTCCCAGATTCCTGAAGAGCCATCTAAAAGAGTCTGTATTTCATAAGCAAGCATTAGTAATATGGCATGTTAATATCTATATTCATTATCTGTTGCCACAATAATGCTGAGTTATGGCCACAAAGACTCAGAGGCACACACCAATAAGCGTGTATTTGGCTCAAATATCTGTAGGGTTCTGCTGACCTGGGGCAGGCCTGGCTGGGCTTGGCTGACCTTGGCTGCATTCACCCACGCCTTTGCGGCCAGCCGTGGGTTGTCTGGGCAACTCTGACGATCATGGCCGGGCTTGCCCACCAGTCTGGAGTTGGCGGGCTCTCAGCTGATCTGGAATGGACTTTCCTGAGATGCTGGACCGACTCAGCTCTCTTGCACAAGTCACATCCTCCAGCAGGATAGCCCAGACCTAGTCTCATGGCAGGTGCAGAGGAGCAAGAAGAAGAAGTAGCAATATGCAGATGCTTTTCCAAGTGTGTGCCTGTGTCACGTCCGCTAACATCCCGTTGGTCAAAGCCAAGTCCCATGTCCAAGCCACAGTCAGAGAGGAAGGACGCTAAAAAGGTGTATAACAGGACATAGGGAGGGGTAAAGAATTTGGCAGTAGGGGGAGGGGAGGAGGCAGTAACGCCATCGATCTACCACAAAACTGATCATTTATTGTGTATTTACTGTGAGCCAGGTCCTGAGTCAGGTCCTTTATACATATGGCCTTCAGTACTCAGGAGTATTATCATTCTGTCTCTTAGAACCTCAGAGAGGTGGAGTAACTTACCCAGGGCCACACAGCTGGTAAAGAGCAGAGCTGAGATTGGAATTCCAGGTGATCTTTCCATACCACCGTATGGCTTGGGTAGCCCTATGTGCTCAGGGACTTGGGTGGATGGAGGTTCTGCCATCTTCAACCCCTTGGTTCAAAGGTCGTGCTGGGCATGTAGGCATTTTAATTTTTTTTTAAGATTTTATTTATTTATTTGATGGAGAGAGCACAAGCAGGGGGAGATGGAGAAGCAGGCCCCCACTGAGCAAGGAGCCCGATGTGGGACTTGATCCCAGGACCCTGGGATCATGACCTGAGCCGAAGGCAGATGCTTAACCGACCGAGCCACCCACATGCTCCACTGGGTAGAAGTATTTTTATTACGAATTCTGAGGATGTATCACAGCCTAACTGTTCAGATTTCTAACTTAAGCAGAAGATCAATGTAGAGGGTTTGGGCCTTTGCTGGTTTGTTAGTGTGAACACTGTGAATATAAAATTTTAATATAAAATGATTACTCATTGACTCAATGATAACAAAGATAACAAATGATAACAAATGATAAAAAATGATAACAAAACTCAAATGATAACAAGAATAACAGCGGTAGTAATAAAAACTTAACAAGAATTTACCATGTAACAAGCACTAAGAACTGTCCATACATTACGCTTCATTCAGGCCTCATAATTACCTTATCACATGACATCAGTTCTCCCTCACTTTAGAGATGCCGGTAAGAGGCAGGTCTGGGCTGTGACACAGGTAGCATGGTGTCAGAGCTTCTGTTTCGAACCGTCCTGCTCAACACTCCCTTCCTTTGTTAGAGAGAATGTAATGTGTTTGGGAGCTGCTTTGGGGACCGTCAGCCATGGCCCCACAAGCCACTCTGCCTTCACGGTGCGCCTCTTTATCTCAGGTGATCGATCTTCTTGGGCAGGGATGAGCCAAACCCAGGGTGGGGGTGGGGTGGGTGGAGGGGAAGTTTCCAGAACTTCAGCCAGGAAATGGGGGGGGGGGGGGGGGGGATCCTCTGCATGGAGCGCACAGGCGCTGGCCACGGGGACCTGGCTTCTTGGCAGTGTAGCCTCCAAGATGGATGGCCATGGCCTTCGGGGCTGGACAACCTCTTCTCAGGCCTTTGATGCCGAAAGCAGAACAAATGGGAGCCGGCCGCCTGGCCACAGCTGCCTCTCATTAGGGCCTGCTTCCTCCGGCCCAGGACAAGGTGGACCCGCGCGGTAAGCCGGGCCAAACACCAGATGTGTCCACCACAGCCGGCTGCCAAACCTTGCTCTTGACTTCTCGCACCCCTCCCCCGCCGCCCCTCCCCCAGCGTCCCCCGATTCTTCCAGCCGGGTTCTGAAGTCTGAATGGGCCCTCCCTCCCTGCTACCACCACCTCGTCGGCACGCCCCGCCAGCTCGGTTTTCGAAATACGTCCCTGTCGAAACACTCTCTCCCCTCCATCTCCGCCGACATCGCCCGAGCCAGGTCACATGCTGTCCCTCCCGAATGTCGCAGTAGCCTCGTGTGATGCGTTGAAAAAGTCAAGAATTTTAAATTCATATGTTGAAGTCCTAGCTCCCCCGGCCCTCGGAATGTGACCTTATTTGGGAACAGGGTCACTGCAGATGTCACTACTCACGATGAGGTCACCCTGGAGTAGGAGGGGCCCCTAACCCAATATGACTGGTGTCCTTATAAAAAGGGGAAAGTTGGACATGGATGAGCACACAAGGAGAGCACCAGGGGAAGAGGAGGCAGAGATCAGGGTGGCTCTCTGTAAGCCGAGAAACGCCGAGGGTTGCGGGCAAACCACCGGAAGTTAGGGGAGAGGCACGGAACACGTTCTCCCTCCCAGCCTCAGAAGGAACCAGCCCTGCTGACACCTTGATCATGGCTTCCAGCCTCCGGGATAGTGAGACGGTCAATTTCTGTTGTCTGAGCCGCCCCGTCCGGGCTCCTTTGCAGCGACTAGCATCCCTGAATTGCATTCTCTGCTTTCTCTCTTGCTCCTCTCCTCTCCCCCACAGGTGCACTACATCCAGAGAGAATGGATATTTTAGAATTCCAGTTTGGGCCATGACATGCTCCTGCTTAGCCTTCTGCAACAGCCTACTGTGGCCCGCAAGGCCCTGGAAGACATGGACTTCCCGGCTCTGCGACTTCCTCTCTTCCTCCTTCTCCCCGGCCCAGTGCACGCCGCTCACGCCAGCCTCTGTGTCAGTCTTGAGCGTGCCGAGTCTTTCCAGCTAAGGGCCTTTGCACATGCTGCGCCCTCACTCCTGTTCCGAGTCTGCATGGTCACCTTGGCTGAAGAGCCAGGGAGACATGGACACCAGATGCCATCATCATGAGGAGGTGGAGGACGCTGATAGAGAAGGGGAAGGGGCAGGGAAGGGCTCTGATGGAAAGCTGCTCAGCTCAGAGCTCTGAAAGGAGAGTTTTGTTTGCCAGGGATTTTCACCTTTTGATAGGAAGATCCAGACTCTTACCTCCATTCTTCTCTAGGGACTTGTGTAACCTGGTATAGTGAGTCTCCGGTAGAGTGGTGTGGCCTGACTTTACCCATCTGTAAAATGGATCCACGTATGACCTCATTTAATGCTCCCCCAGTGTAAGGTAGGTGATGTCTCCCTCAACAATCAATGCTATTATTATATTCATTTGTAGGAGGAAGGGAAACAGGCTGAGTGACAAAGTAACTTGTCCGGCACGAAGAAAGGCAGAGCTGGGATTTAAACCTGACTGTCCCTGGCTCCAGAGTTCACATCGTTGGTCACCTTGCTCCAGGGCCTCCAAGAAGCTGAGCCTCCGACTGTCCACATCTGTAAAATGGGCAGGTGTCCCCGGAGAGTTATGAGGCACTGGGTGCATCTGTCCAGTGTGACTCCATGCAGCCTTTCTGAAAGGTTAAGTGCCTGCAGGTATAACTCAAGGTGAAAAACCACCCCACAAATGCACCCACAATAGATGACATACACATGGAACACACTGTGTGCTATCTGCTCTGTGGCTTAAAAAGGAGAGAAATCCCAAAGACACAAGCCACACTCTGTGGGCTGTCCCCAAAGACAACAGTCACTGCTCTTAGAGAGAGAGAGGGAGAAGCAGCTGGGGTAGACCTCTGAGATTTTCATCAAGATGGGGATGTTCCCACTGGGACATGGGCTCTATGTTTTCAACCTTATACCAGCTCTGAGCTTAAAAAAAAAAAAGCGTAAGCAATACCACAAAAAATCTTTATGACTGGAGCAAAATTTTAATCTATGTAAACAAGCTGTTCTTAAACATTCCTAATGCAGACTGCATATTATTACTGAGAAGTCCCATAGACAGCTTACCTGTCTCACCTGAGTAGCAGCTACTGACCAGCACGCGGCCTGTGTGGAGGGCCGAGCTGGCTCCCCTGGGGCCCCCACGCAACCTTCGGAGATAAATGGCAATGTTGTTGTACCCATTCTACAGAAAAGGAAACTGAGCTCCAGTGATGGTGGGTAGAGGATCCCTATACTATCATCACACTGGGATTTTGGCAGGCTGAGAAGTCATGTCTTAATTAATGTATTTTTCTATAACTTTACCCCAAAGATATAAATGTAGTAACGTAGGGATCCGAAGGGGCACCCACACCCCAATGTTTATAGCAGCAATGTCCACAACAGCCAAACTGTGGAAAGAGCCCAGATGTCTATCGACAGATGAATGGATAGAGAAGATGTGGTGTGTATACACACACACACACACACACACACACACACACACACACACACACGATGGAATATTACACAGCCATCAAAAAATGAAATCTTGCCATTTGCAACGACATGGATGGAACTAGAGGGTATTATGTTAAGCGAAATAAGTCAATCAGAGAAAGACAAGTATCATATGATCTCAGTCATATGCAGACTTTAAAGAAACAAAACAGAGGAGCATGGGGAAGGGAGGGAAAAATAAAACAAGAGGAAATCAGAGAAGGAAACAAACCATAAGAGACTCTTAATTATAGAAAACAAACTGCGGGTTACTGGAAGGGAGGGGTTGGGGAATGGGGTAACTGGGTGATGGGCATTAAGGAGGGCACGGGATGTAATGAACACTGGGTGTTACACGCAACTGATGAATCACTGACCTCTACCTCTGAAACTATACTACACTATATGTTAATTAATTACATTTAAATTAAAAAAAGAAACAATAAATAAATGAATGAAAGAAAAAATACATATTGTTCTATGACTTTCTTAACTCTTCAACATTCTCTGTGGGGAACTGGCAAAGAGAGGCTGGAAGGAGGCTGAGCTGTCTCTACTGGTACCTGCATGAGGGGTTGACAGCTGAGAGCTGCATCAAAAGGACGGGAGGATGGGGGCAGTGCCCAGAACTGAGGAGTCCCTGCCTCTCGCTTTGGCCCAGTAAGATCCCGAGAAGCTCATTGCTGTCAGTGTGTGGGGGTGACTAAGTTTTATTGCATGGGCAGAATGAGGGCTCCTGGTAAATGAAAGTTTGTCACAGAAAAATGAAGTTTCCTGTCCCCGGACCTCCACCCAGAGGCTCTCCCACCACACTCAGGGCCAAGGGAGACACAGCACCCCTTAGCACACGGGGTTCATAGCCTGTAAAACTTATACCTGCCGGATTGGTCCATCTCATGCTATGAGTTGGTTCCTGCTAGGCTGTCCAGCTCTCTGCACACCCACCCAACACACACACACACACACACACTCAGGAGGGTCTCTCCCTGACCCTGTGTGATAGGCAGAAAATGCCCCCCTCCCCGGGGAAGAAGGAGGGGGAGTAAGTCAGAGGGGGAGACGAACCACGAGAGACGGTGGACTCTGAAAAACACACTGAGGGTTCTAGAGGGGAGGAGGGTAGGGGGATGGGTTAGCCTGGTGATGGGTATCAAAGAGGGCACGTTCTGCATGGAGCACCGGGTGTTATGCACAAACAATGAATCATGGAACACTACATCAAAAACTAATGATGTAATGTATGGTGATTAACATAACAATAAAAAAATTTTAAAAAAAGAAAATGCCCCCCTCCCCACATATGTCCACGTCCTAATTCCCAGAACCCGTGCTGTGCTATGTTCCATGATGGGGGAATTAAGGCTTGTCTTAGTTCACGCTGTCACAGAAATACCCTAGGCTGGGGACTTACACAACATGAACTTGTTTCTCATGGTTCTGGCGACTGGGATGTCCAAGATCAAAGCGCCCGCAGGTCCAGTATAGAAGGTTCAGGCCTTTGTTGGACTGTGAGTGTGAACAACTTAAAATAAAACTTTAACATAAAATGATAACTCCCAAATCAAAATAGTAACAGTAAGAAAAACCATGATTTACCAAGAACTTACCGTGGGGACCAGCACTGTGCTGAGAGCTTCCAGTTTCCTGCCTTGAGGCAGTTACCTTCAGCTGTATCTCACTTGGGAGTGAGGGCTAACTTTCTTTCCCTTTCCCTTCTTCTAGGAACACTGATCCCATTGGGGTGGGGGGGGCCTCCATCCTCATGACTTACTTGTGTCCCAAAGACCCCACTACAAATACCATATGAGTTCTCGGAACACAGATGTTCCGTCCATTGCAAGGTTGCAGAAGGAATTAAAGGAGTTATGAGTCCACTAACTTTGAGAGGGGGAGATTAGCCTGGATTATCCACGTGGGTTCAAAGGAATCTCAGGGGGCCTTGCAAGCGAAAGAGGGAGGTGGGAGAGTTAGCAGAGTCCCAGAGAGGTCTGCAGGCAGGCCTGGACTGCCTTTGAAGAGGGAGGAGGGCCCCGGGCCAGGAGCGCGAGGCCTCCAGGGGCTGGAGAGGGCAAGGGAATGCAGCGCTGCCAACACCTTGATTTTAGCCCAGGCAAACCCATTTTGGACTTCTGACCTCCCTAACCATAAAATAAAAATCTGTGCTGCTTTAGCAACCAAGTTGGTAACAGCAGCGATATAGGCAACTGATAGACTGCCTCCTCGGGGCAGCCCTTTCCCTCTGCTTCCCTGCTCCCTGCTGCTGTTCCCCTCAGCCCATCTGACCACCATTCCCTTCTTTCCCTGGCCCCCAAGACAGTTGCTCTCCATTCCTGGACCTCTAACCCAGCCTAGAGCGGGGCCCGCTCCTGGCACTGGGCAGCTCCCCAGTTCCAGTTCCCACAGGGCGAGGTGGGAGTGAGACATCTGGGGCGGAGGCCTGGACCTTCCTGGGCCTCCGTAGTCTTTTCTGAGGCAGGGCCAATCGCCTCCACCCAGGCCAAGGGTGGAAGTGTGGCCGGGGCTCCTGCTGGAATGAATGGCTCAGTGTGGGCCAGGAGCAGGAAAGGGGGCTGGAAGGGCCCCAGGAGGCGAGCAGAGGGGGTGGACGGGAGGGGAGAAGGAGGTCTCTCGAAGGTACCAGAGTGTCTCACACCTCGTAAAACAGTGCACACTGGAGCGTGGAGAGGGACTGGCCTCTGGACTTTTGCCTCCTGTCAGTAAAGCCCGATCAGCACTGAGCCGGGTTTTTGGCTCTTAATTCCAGATGTGGCCCAAGGCCCAGCTGCAGCAAGGCTCCTTTTCCCCTGCCTTCTTCCCACCAAGGCCGAGCAGGGCAATGCTGGGCTGGATGGAGAGGGACAAAGGCCTTTCGGGACCGTGTTCTGGGGTCACGGGAGCCAGGCCAGCCCGGCCAGCCTGGTGGAATGTCACTGATGCAGAGGTTCCTGCCCTGGGAGGCAACAAGGGAGTTGGTGGTGTCTCCCCCAAGAGTGTGGCTGTCCCTGCTGAGATGTGGGGAGGGGGAACACTCTCAGCTGGGTGCTTGGAGGCCTAGACCTTGGAGGTTCAGGTCCTTCTCCTGAATGGCGACCTTGGGCAAGTCAATTTCCTTTTCTGGCCTCAACAGTCTTGGCAAAATGAGGAACTAGCTCTAGCTCCTTGCATTAGTCAATAATTATATGCTAAGTGTGTAGTGCGTGCTGCTATCTGTTTAGTCTCGGGAGACGTAGGAGGACAAAGAGCAGGTCTCTCTGCTCTCATGAATTACCTATTCTCGTGGGCAGAAGCAGTGAATCCCAAATAAACATGCAAAGAAGCACATTACTTAGACCATGAGAAATGCAGTGAAGAAAGGAAACAGGATGGTGTGACAGAGAAAACTTTAGGGGAAGGACCTTCATGAGGAAGGTGGTCAGGGACACTCTCTCTGAAGAGGGGATGTTTGAGGGGAGCCAATGAGAAGACGCAGAGGAACGGCATTCCAGGCTCAAGGAACTGCAGGTGCAAAGTCTCCAAGTGGGAACAAGTTTGGAGCATCAGAGGAACAGGAAAGCCACTAATGCTGGCATGGAGTGAGGGAAAGGGAGAGGTGTAGGAGGTAAGGACAAATGGATAGTCAGGGGTCAGATTCTTTAGTTTTAATTAAGACTAGGTCAGGTGCATGGCAAAGTCTAGAGGTACATAGTTTGGAGCTGGTGTGGCACTACAGTGTCTGTCCCCAGTTCCTTCCGTGTTGCTACTTCTCCACATTCTCAGCATGTGACACACTCCTCATGATCCAAGATGGCTGCTGGAGCTCCAGACATCAAGAGCACTTCCCAGCTATCCAGAAGGAGGAATTAAAAACAAAGGAAGGCAGCCTTTCTCCTGTTTGGGGCACTGTGCGGTAGTCAACACAACACTTTTGCTTACAACTTATTAGCAGGAATGCTGGGAAATATACTCTTTATTCTAGGTGGTTACATACCAGTTGAGAATCAAGGGAGGAAGAGGAGACTAGGTATTGGCTTAGACAACAGGCAACACTGCCACCTGCCAACAAGGTAGAGAGTTCTCATCCAGAGCCCCCCACCCCTGCTGCTTCCACTTCTCCAGCCCACATCCAATAATAAACTAATCACTTACCCCATAAATGTCCCCATCTTAGAAATTGGTACCATCCATCTATTGCCCAAGACAGAAACTTGACAACTGTTCTCCCACCCCTCCCATAGACCCACATCCAACATATCACCAAGATCTGCCCATTCAACCCTTGGAATATATCCTGAATCCATCCTCTTCTCTCCATCCTCCTGTCACCACATTAATCAAAGACCCAGCTCTTCCCTCACCCACTGCAGTGGCCTCCAAATGGTCTTCCTGCTTTGCCACTATCATTTCTCCGCAGAGCAGACATAGTCATCAGTCTAAAAGTCACTGGCTCTGTCTCAAGTCCTTCAGTGGCTTTCAGGATAAAAATAATGAAGTCCCAAATCCATGACATGGCACTGTGATAACCAGACTCTTACCTTGTCTCATCTCTCTCTCTCTCTCTCTCTCTCTCTCCCCCCATTTTCCTCTCCCCCCTGTACACTGGCCTTCTTTCAACTCATCAAAGACCCCAAGCTCCATTCTGTCACAGGGCCTTTGCACATACAGTTGCCTCTGCTGAGAGTACCTCTCCTGCCTCCTTTTTACCTGATTAAATCCTATGTAAGAGGGCCTTCTTACCACCCTACCCTAGAGGAGGGTATTTGCTCCCACACTGCCCTGTATATCTCACAAATAACATTCGACACAACTGCAGATAATCCACTGTTTCAAGGTGGCTCTCCAGCCAGAACATCCGCTCCCAGGGGCAAGGACTGTATCATGTTCACTAAGGGGGTGCACAACAAACATTGGTTCAATGAATACACTGAACCTCTCTGTCAACCTCTGCACTCAGTCCTGCACCAGCTGATGCCCCTCTAAAGAGGGGTACCTAACATCCCAGAGTGGAGAAACAATGATGATGAGCATGCTGCTTCTACTCTCTGGGCCTGCCTCAGTTTCTGAAAAGGGGATGGCTGAACTAGAAGGTCCCCAGAGCCCTTGCAATTAGCTCTCATGTTATAAAAAGAGGAGCCCTTGAGTATCTCTGAAAAACGTAGGAGACTTATTGAAATGTGAATCTAGTCGTCAGGAGAGGTTCAGCTATGCTGGGAGCTGATAAAGCCTGACATCTTGGTGGCTTAGCACATTAACAATGTATTTCTCACACGCTTAATGTCTGCTGTGTGTTAGCTGCGTCATCTGGAACATGTGGCCGCCAAGGTCCAGAGGCAGGGAAGGGAAGGATGAGGGAAGCCACACTGGCTCTAACTGCCTTTGCCTGGAAGGGACAGCACAGTTTCCTTTCAGAGTCCACTGGCCCAAAGAGTCCTGTGGCCCCATCCCAGCTGCAAGAGAGTCTGAGAGATGGGAGGAGCACTTGAACTATTTGGTGGGTTCCAATGATCTCTGACACACTCCATGATGTGATGTCGGGGTGGGGGGACTTTGTGGCCCCTTCCCAGCTCAGGCCCCCAAGCACTCTCTTTGGCTCACATCTGCATTTCAGTGGGCATTCAGAGACCCCGCCTCTCCTCTATACCCATCACCCCTCCGCCGAGCATCCAGCTCCTCAGAAACATCTGGAATCCCTCTTTCCCAGCGGGAGACACGGAGCTGGCCACAGATGGTGTCTCGCCAATTCTGGGGCATCCTTGGTATGACTAAGGGGACATCTGTTCTCCCTTTGTCTGGAGTATGGTCAAAGTGAATGAAAATGGAGAGTGGTCGTTCCACCGAAGAGAACACATCCGACATAGCTAACTTGCTCCGTCTGCCATTCATTCTCCTACCACAGAGCCCACGCACCCATCTATTCAGTTGTTCAGGACTCATTCGTACCAGACACTGGCTGACGCTTTGGAGTGCAGAGCCCCTAACGTGCGCAGGGTAGGGCTGAGGACACACGAGCACAGTACAAGGGACCCGCCCTCAGGAGCAAGTCTAACGGGCTTGGTGAGATGAAGAGTCGGAAAGTAACCATGACGATGACAAGGATGCTGAAGATCACGGTGACAGCTGCCCTTTCCTGAGCGGTTGTGTGCCAGGCCCTGGGGCGCCATGCTGACTGCCTGACAGATAGGATTGCCTTTGCACCTCAAAATGATCCCAGGGGAGCTAGAACTATTATCCCCACTTTCTCAGTAACTTGGTGTCCAAAGGCTGAGATGGTGTATTGTGACAGTGAAGTTTGCGGCTCAAGGGTCTTTGCAGGGAACATGGTGGTGTCTCCATGGACCCGTAATACAGCATGACTGAGAGTGTGGGTCCTCATGGCATGGCCTCTGAGCCTGGTTCTCCAGCCCTTGTCTGTTGAAAGTAGCTACATTTGGTTTCTGTTGCTTGCCACCGGGAGCTCTGTGTAGTTGGCATCAGCCTGCGGGTAAATGCCCCAGGGAATACAGGGAGAAATCCACCAGTCCTTCCAAGGTGCCATCTCATTCCCCCTCTGCCTCTGCCTGGATCCAAGGCCACGTCATCTCTCCCTGGGTTATTGAGATGGTCCCCTATATGGCCTCCTCAGCGGCTCCTCTAGCCATCAGCATACGGCCAGCAGAGGGCACTTTCCCACATGGATGACCCTCCCACCCCAGCTTCCAAGTGTGATGACCTATAGGACAAAGGTTCCCTCTACTACCAGCCTTGAGGGTCCTTCAGATCTGCCACTGCCTGCCTGGGGCCCCGGGTCCAGTCCCGCCGTCTCTTGACGCCTCTGGACTACTTTCCGGATGTGCCCCTGACCCTCAGATTTCTGAGCCCTTCTTCACCCTGCCCTACCCAGAAGATAGTTGTTGAACGTTGAGCCCATGCTGGTCTTATCTGCATCTCCATTGTCTACAGGTTCCGAGTTCCCAGGAAACGGTTGTTGAATTAATTGAATTAAAATGGGATGAGACCCTGAATGATCATCTCATTGAGTGGTTCCAAACAGGCGGCCCACAGGCTAGGTTCAGCCAACATCATGTATTTATTTTATTTCTTTATTTTTTTATTATGCTATGTTAATCGCCATACATTGCATCATTAGTTTTTGATGTCGTGTTCCATGATTCATTGTTTGTGCATAACCCCCAGTGCTCCACGCAGAACGTGCCCTCTTTAATACCCATCACCAGGCTAACCCATCCCCCCACCCCCCTCCCCTCTAGAACCCTCAGTTTGTTTCTCAGAGCCCATCGTCTCTCATGGTTCATCTCCCCCTCCGATTTCCCCCCCTTCATTCTTCCCTTCCTGCTATCTTCTTCTTCTTCTTCTTCTTTTTTAACATATAATGTATTATTTGCTTCAGAGGTACAGATCTGTGATTCAACAGTCTTGCATGCTTCACAGCACTCACCATAGCACATACCCTCCCCAATGTCTATCACCCAGCCACCCCATCCCTCCCACCCCACCACCACTCCAGTAACACTCAGTTTGTTTACTGAGATTAAGAATTCCTCATATCAGTGAGGTCATATGATACATGTCTTTCTCTGATTGACTTATTTCGCTCAGCATAATACCCTCCAGTTCCATCCACATCATTGCAAATGGCAAGATTTCATTCTTTTTGATGGCTGCATAATATTCCATTGTATATATATTCCACAGCTGCTTTATCCACTCATCTGTCAATGGACATCTTGGCTCTTTCCACAGTTTGGTTATTGTGGACATTTCAGCCAGCATTATTTAAAATCCAATGTGAAGCAGTTGTCCTCATTTTTAAAGGGGGAGATCCCACGTAGGAATGAACCCCACTTTCTGACTTCTCTTCAATAAGCAGAAGAGCTGCCCCCCCACACCCCCATCCCAGGACTGACTCTAACAATGATCCCATTGGCTGGAGCTGAGTGATGAGTGCTTCTTACAGCAGGGCAAATGCTCTCCATTCTTCTACAGCTCCTTACCTAGCTTACTTCTGGCATTTATGCAAAATGTGTCCTGGGCTTCTGTAGGCCTTGACATCTTCAGTCCCTGACCCATTTAAAACCTTATTTTACAGATGAACACAGGTGCCTGCAGGGGGTGGTGCAAGGTTGCACTTAGTGGCAAAGGGGGCGAGGACCAAAATCCCTGCCTCACGTTCTCCGTGCACCGTTCCCGGCGGGGTGCAGTTGGCCCACCATGCACCCCACACGTGCTTGGAATCTCCGTTTTGGATTTGCCTTAAGCTCCTTTTGCTACAAGCTTGGGATGTTTTAGAGCCCTCCTAAGTCTACATTGGCTCCTCCCATTACCACCCCCAATGAGATGCTCGGTGCCCCTGAGCTGGGCGTCCAGAGCCACATCCATCATGGACACTGGGCTGTCAGCCCGGCCACGTGCCCCACTCAAAGGCCTGAATCCAGAATGGATTTATCCCGGGGGGAGATCCCCGTATGCTTTTATGTCTTCAATTCATTAGGTTTGCTGTCAGCAGCATAAATCAGGGCTGGACCCTCTTCTTGTACACTTGGGAATGGGGAAGACACGCAGGGAACAGATAGGAAACGCCTGGAGGGCTGGACGTGGCAGATGGTGATTTTACAACCCTTATATTTATCCCCTTGGTTTTTTTTGAAGCGAAAAGAGATCTTAGAGAGATCCTTGGGGGGACAAAGGGAGGATGGATGAGGAGCCTGAGATTAGAATTGTTGCTTTTTCATAATTCTACTAGATTGCCCCCAATTTCTTCCAATAATGTAGTCAAAAAATTTCCCCTTTTTTTCTGCCCAAGCACACCTAAGGGGAGGGGTCGTCAAAACACAAACAAACAAATAAACAAAAGCCCAAATCATGCTCAATTCCTGAGTAGCTCCTCATTGCAATGAGTACAAAATCCAAACTCCCTACCCAATTCACCCAGGACCTCCGTGGTCTGAGCCTCTCCCCCTCCCCATCTCATCGTGTACAACCCTGCCCCTTTGCTTGGTAAATTGCAAAAACCCTCCCACTCAATGAATGTTTAATGAGTATCTGCTAGGTGTCAGATACTTTTTTTTTTTTAAAGATTTTATTTATTTATTTGCGATAGAGAGAGAGTGAAAGCATGAGCCAGGAGACAGAGGGATAGGGAGGAGCCCGATGCAGGACTTGATCCCAGTACCCTGGGATCATGACTTGAGTTGAAGGCAACCACTCAACCGACTGAGCCACTCAGGTGCCCCAGGTGTCAAATACTTTTATAAGCTTTTGGAGTATCGGAGGGAACAAACAGACAAAAGCTCTTGTCCTTACAGAGCTTACATTTTTAGTGTAAGAGAGGAGATATTACAAATAAACAAACACATATAATATGCCAGATTGTGGTAAGTGCTATAAAAAAAAACAGAATAAGGGATAGAACATGAAAGGGGAGACTATTTCAGATGAGGTGACCCAAGGAGACCCAAGGAGGTAGTGCCATCTGGGGAGATTATCAGAGTGAAATGAGGGACAGAAGGAAGGAGAGTTCGCCAGGAAGCCATACAGCAAGTGCAAAGGCCCCGTGGTAGGAGCACGCAAGTTGTTCAAATAAGTACAAGAAGGCCCATGGGGCAGGAGCGAAGTCAGAAGAGGTGGCCAGAAGCTAACTCATGCAGGGACTGTTGGCCATGGTAAGGACTCTGGGTGTATTTTGAGTGTGGTGGGAGCTCTGGGGGTTTCGGCTATAGAGTGACACACTCATCTTTACATTTTAAAAGGATTACTCCGTGTGCTATCTTCTGATGGGACAAACCATGGGAGGGCTGAGGAAGTAATCTGGGCAGGACCTGAGCTAGAGAGAGGAGACTGGGGAGGGAGGAGTGGATGGAGGATTCTTGGCATCAGAAGAATGGAGAATGGAGCTTTTTGCCTTGGGTGTTTACCGGGGCAAGCACTGGGACATCACACTCACACAACCTTTTTATATTATTATTACCTCCACCGAGCAATCCTGCTGTCCAGGAACCCCCATGGGCGTGGACTCTTGTATCATACTCTGACTCTACCTCTCAGGTTTTCACACATCTGCAAAGGTACTAGACTCACCCCAGCATGAAGTCAGACTAGATCGGAGAAATGCCCTTCTAAGGATGGAGAAGGGAAAGGTAGGAATTTTGTTCCTCATATCCCCAGACTCCTTCCCATGTCAGGACCACTGCTTCTAGAAGGTGGGTCCCCCTTTTCCCCAGCACCTTCACCCAGAGCTTCACACTTCCATCCTTCCCATATTCACATGTTGAAGCTCTAACCCCCAGTGTGATTGTATTCAGAGTCAGGGCTTTTAGGAGGTAATTACGGTTAAATGAGGTCGGGAGGATGAGGTCCTAATCCAATAAGGTGGGTGGCCTTGTAAGAGGGGAAGAGACGGAGACAGCTCTCTCCTCCCTGCCCCACCCCCACCACATGCACACAAGGCCATGGGAGGACTCAGGGAGTAGGCAGGTGTCTGTAAGCCAGGAAGAGAGCTCTCACCAGGAGCTGCATGGCCGACACCTTGATCTTGGACTCCTCAGCCTCCAGGACCATGAGAAATAGACATCTGCTATTTAAGCTCCCAGTCTATGGTGTTTTGTTAGGGTAGCCCAAAGCAGACTGAGACAAGGGGTCTCCTAGCTCTTGATCATGTACCTCTCCCCAGCAGTAAAAACCCTGGGCATTACCTCCTGCCCCTGTGATGTATAGCTATTTATAAATTTCATATGTATGCCACATACTCTACCATCAGTCTGTATATGAAACATACAGAAAATGTCAGTTTCTCGTTTTTGCTCTTCTCCTCATGTATCTCATTGGATCCTCTTGACCCCACTTTACTTTGGAGAGATTAGTTTAGCACTCAACCCCTGTTCTTCAGGAAAGTCTTTTCTGACCTACAACTCATGCATCCATCCATTCATTCATTCATTCATTCACTCACTGAACAAATATTCATCAAGGACCTACTAGGAAGGAGTCAGTACATGGACACAGCAAACACACAGGGGTCTGCTCTTGGTAGGCCTCCCAGTAATGCAGTCTCCTCTGTAATTGGCTGCAATTAAGTGTTTAATTACCTGTGTACAAGACAAGACATCCACCTCTCCTACCAGAGGACAGAGGCCGTGACTGACCTCACTCACTGTTGCCTCTTGGGTGCTTGGTGTCAAGTGAGCATTCAATAAATAGCGGATGGATGAACCATGAATGAACCACTGGAGGAAAAGTGAATGACGGCGTTCACTCTCCCTTTTCTCTCCCTTTCCTCAGGTCAGTCTTGCCGTGAAAACATGGAGTAGCTCAGGGGCAGGCGGGCTGGCCTGCGGAGTGGGAGCGGGGTGGGGAGAGAGATTTGTGAGCGGGGGCCAGGTTAGCAGTGGTTCTATTACATCCCATTAAGCATATGGTCATGATTATAATAAGCACATGAGTTACGGCGAGTGACATGTGTTTCTTAAAAAGAAAAAAAAAAAAAAAAGGAGCGAGGAGGAAGAGAGAAAGAAACACAGCAAACCCCAGAAGCTGCCCGGCTGGCTGGGCAGGGGAATGGCCTGCAGGAGGCCTGCCTGCCTGGGGGGTGTTAACCCCTTCACATCCTGGGCGCGGTGCGCCGGGAAAGAGGGACTCCTGGGGGCCAGTCAGGGTCGAGGGCCTCCAAAGGGGATCTTGCCCACTTGACTGAGAGCCACCAGAGGATGGGGATGTGGTCAGCTCAGCTTGGGAGCCTCAGGATCTGGGCTGGGGCCTGGCCCAGAGCAGACACTTGGTGCGGGTGCGAACGGAGGGGGAGAGGGAGGATGGACAGAGGAGAGGAGGAAGGAGGAAAGGAAGGAAAGGATGAAGGAAGGAAAGAGGGAGGAGAGGGAGGAGAATGGAGTTTCTCATCTTTCATTCCTTCAGCAACCGGGCTCCGTGTTGCGCACGGCGTGGTGTAGCTGGGGAGCCCTGGGCTGGGGTCCTCCCCGGGGTGCACCAGGCACATCCTGGGTGGCCACGGGCCAGTCCCTTTCCTTCTCTTTGTCTCATTGGTAGAAGGAGGTGGTCACTCAAGTCTCTCTTGGTTCTGACTTCGTGGGGACTGCAAACCCCTGGGTGGAAGGAGCACCGAGTTGCCGGCCTCCTGCCCCAGCCTCTGGAAGTGCAGACCCAGCCCTTAGCTGGGCAGGTCCTAAAAGATCACCTGCTCGCCTTCTTTCTCACCCATTTTTCAGGAACTGTGGCCTGGGTGCCTGTGTTGCCTGACAATGAACTTGCCAGTTTTCTTCCATCTCCCTTTCCTACCTTCCCCTCACCCCAAGGTCAAAGGGGATTAAAACCAGAGAATTAAAGGCCCAAGCATCTTTAGGCCATCTTCTGTGACAGAGGAGAATTCCACATCTGGGTAGCAGCAGAGGACAAAGGCTCCTGTTCTGGAAAGCTCCACCTCACCCTGTTATCCAGGCTCTGGGAACAGACATCGGTGGCTGTTGATGGAGGATGTGGGTTCGGGGACCTTGACCACCCCAAACCTGGGCTGTCAGGAAGTGCCAAGCCCCATCTCTGAAAATGTGCCCAAGAGCCAGCTCTCACCTCCAGAACTGCTCCTAAACTCACTCAACCGGTTTCACACCCTCTCACCAGATGGGGGCATGAGGTTTGCTCAAAATGTCACAGCAGCTGGTGACAGAGCTCGGCTGGGATCCAGGCCTGCCTGACTCCAAAGCCCGCACAAGCGTCCACCTCCCCAAGGCCTCTACCTCTTCGGAGGAGAGGCTGGCTTCTCCTTGGCCAGAGTGACCGTGGGCAAATCAGGCTCCTCTGTAACACTCGAGGTCCTCACCTGCAGACGGGGAGCACCATCGGAGGAGAGCTGGAGGGGTACTCACAGCGACATCAGGCACAGAGCTGGGGAGGCAGCCGGGGGGGGGGGGGGGGGGGGCTCTGGGCTGGACCAAATTAGAGTTGCCCGGCCTTTTCCCCAAGGAAGGCTGCTTTTACAATCCTGTGTTTTGAAAGATCTTATCTCTTGAACAAACTTTGTTTTAAAGCAATAATTAATTTTTCCCCCCCTTCTTATCCCTCCAACATGTTTGTGGTCATCCTCTGAGGTGACTGCCAAGTCCACACTGGGCTGTCAGATCTCCAACCGCCTCCAAGACAGGACGCTCTCTGTCCGGCCAGGAGTCCCCGAGTGGGGGGCTGTCAGGGCCTCGGATCTGTGGGGCCCCACCGCCAGCACTTCTCCGAGGACCCCCGGCTGAAAGCCCCTGAGAGGTGACAGTGATGACAAATGCAGTCACAGGGCGCCTTGGAGCTCACCTTCTGTGCCAGAGGTGGTTCCAGGAAGTTAGCCCACGGGTTCCATTACTCGTCTCATTCTACACGGGAGGAACCCAAAGTCAGAGACATCAGTCGCCCCTGAGGTCAGGAGCTGGGATGGGGAGAGGCAGGGCTCAAGCCCTCTGAACCCCTTCCCAGGGCTGAGTCTGGGATCCTGTGATTGGGGTGCGGGCGGGGGCTCCCGAGGCACCCTGAGCCTTGCCTGGAGGACCTCCCAGCCTAGCAAAGGCCACCAGACACGAACTGATGTGCCCCAACCTGCAAGGCAGCAAAGCAAAGGCCCCACAAGGCCTTGCATGATTTGGCCAAAGGCTGGCGGTTGGTTCCTGCAGTAAAGCCAGGCAGCCAGGGGAGCCCCGAACTGAGTGGCTTCCTTCTCTCTGCCTCGGTTTCCCCCGGTGTACAGCACAGACGCTCATGCCTCAGAGGGCTCTTGTAAAGCTGCCAAGAGCTAGAGGCCAGAACGCCCGGCCAGTGTGGCCTGTGGCTAACAAGAAGGACCCGGCGGCTGCAGGCCTTCTCTGTGCCTTTTGCCAGGTGGGGGCGGGAAAGGAAGCCGGGGGAGGAGCACATCCTGGGGGCCTGTCCTGAGAACCAGGGCCGCCCCGCGGAGTGATGGTCGCAAGGGGACAGACCCGAAGATAAATAAGAACAGTCCGCGTGAGCCGGGGCTCATCTTAACACTAAGCAGAGGGCCCGAGGCTGGACTTGAAAGCCTCCGGGGGAGATGGATGGGCTGCTGCCGAGGCGGGGGCGGCCGGGCGTGGGGGATGAGTGATGGGGTGTCGGGGCGCTCAGTCCCCGCCAGCCCGAGATGCCGGCCTCTGTCCAGCCGCCGGGACATGTGCGGGGGCCGCCCCTCCCGCCGCCGGCCGGGATTTATGGCTTCGTTAAGGCCCGGAGAGGGGCTGCGGCCAGGCCTGCGGTGGGAGGGTTTGATGTCAGCCCGGCTGCCCCTGCTGGATTTCCGCCCAGCGCAGTGGAGGGGAAACCGGGCCGGGCCCCATGGGGCCGCGGTGACTCGGGTCACAGAGGGAGGGGGCGAGGCCTGGCCTCCTTCCTTATGTCGGCTGGCCCCTGAGGGCTTCAGGGTGGAGAGGCCTGGGGGCCTCCAGGTGACTCCCTCTGTTGCCCCATCCTCAGCCTCTGTGCATCCCCCTGTGGCCTCTGCCCCGAGTGCGGGCTGCTCCGGAGGAGTCCCACCCAGTCCGCCAGCCTTGGCGTCTGTGCCACCTGCTCTTGGAAGGCCTCCTTTGACACCCCCTCTCCAGCCAGGAAGCGTGGGGTTTCCTTCTCAGGGCTCTGCCCCCTCCTAGTCCTCACCGACCTCCTCTACAATCACTGGGTCTTTGTCCCTAAACGACCGTGAGCTTGAGGGCCGGGAGCCCATTTCTCTTCACCGTGACACCTCCAGAATGTACTCAGTGACATCAATCAAACTACCATTTCTTGAGCTCTTACTGGGCTGTGCTAAGTGTTGGACAGGCATGGAGACTGAGGCTCAGAGGATCATTAGCCATGATTCAAACTGAGTCTGTCCGAGGGCAAAACACAAATGATCAGACTCTTCGGCTAAGCACCAGCCTGGGTGGGGTGGGGGGAAGGTGGGAATCAGCAAACAGGGAAGGAGGTTTCTCTTTTCCTCTGAGTGTGCCACCCGACGGCCACTGTTCCCACCTGCATGACTGCCTCACTAGGCCTATATCCTCCCACTGATCCCCACAGCAGTCCTGTGAGGTCAGCATATCATGATCACCCATTTTACAGATTGAAAACACTGAGTTTCAGAGAAGGGACACACCCTGCCAGGGGCACGGCTAGTGGCTGGCTGAGCCTGGGCTATTGGACGTTTCTCTCCTGCCCCAAGCTCGGGGGGCGGGCCAACCTGGAGGCGTGCGGGGACTCTGCAGGTGGACTCTTGGCCCTTCCACTGGGGGAACAGGGGAAACTTCCGAAGTCCAGGCCTTCACTAACACATCCCCACTCTGGGAGGGAGACCTCCCTTTGGTGGAATGAGACCTCTGGCCGGCAGCCAGCCTGTTCTCTCCTGAGTCCGGGATGCTCCCAAGCGGCCCTGACTTCCTGCCCACCCTCAAGCCCTCTGTGCTGGGGATGGAGGCACGGCCCTATTTCCCTTCCTGTCCCGGCCCGCGGCTCCGGGGTCAGCCCAGCTGTGAGGAAGCAGCCTTCTCCCAGCACCTCGGCCTCCCCGTGGGGGTTCTGCTTCAAGCAGGGGTGTGGACGATGGTCCATCAGGGAGCGAAGGGGGCTCAGAGGAGGAAACTGACAAGCCTACAACCTCCTTGGGACAGGAGTTGGGTCTGCCTCCACCATCCCGTCTGTCCACCCGTCCACCCGTCCACCCGTCCACCCGGTGTGTGCGGGGCCCTGTTTGTGGAGCACCTGCTGTGTGAGGCCCCGTTCTGAGCATCGAGATGCCGTCACGAACAAGACAATTTTTGCAGAGCAAAAGACGATTTTCTGGCAGGAAAGACAGACATTAGACAGATCATGAGAGAATAATTAACTCCCGCTGTGATAAATCACTTTCCCCCACAGCTCTGCTCAAATGTCACCTCCTCGGAGAGACTTTCCCTGGCCCCCATGTCTAAAATCCCGCCCTGTCAATCCCCGCCCCATTTCTTGATTACTTAATAGCAGCGTGTGTATTTGGTGCTCCGGTTTCTTCATTTTAGCTATACCTTTCCCACAAGGATGAAGCACCGTGAGAGCGGAGGTGAGGCTGTTTTGTGCTCAGCCTTCACCACCTGGCAGATAGTAAATGTTCAATAAATACCTGTTGAAGCAGCGATGAAGGGATGAATGAGGGCAGGCAGAGGGACGCAGAACCCAGCTCGCCCAAGAGAACAGATAAGGCCCCTTCTGATGTTCTCATAGTCCCTGGAGGCTGTCCGAAGGGCCCTCGGGGCGGGGGTGGCATTTTCCAGCAAGCCTTGGTGCCACAAGAGGTTTTAGATCTTTGGATTAAATCCTTGATCTGCCACCTGCTATATGAGCGATCTTGGGCAAGTGTTTAATCTCTCTGTGTCTCGGTTTCTTCGTCTGCAAAATGGGGATGAATATAGCAGCTACCCTGTGGGGCAATGGTGAGGCGGCATGGAAAGGCAGCTGGGGGTTTTTTCAGACAAGAGCTGCCCCCGGGGTGAGCGTGCAGTGAATCCTGGCTGTGGTCACCCAGTGTGCCTCTCGGGTCCCATGCAAAATTGGGCCCAGGCGTCGAGGAGTTTAAAGAAGTGGGTCCTGGTTGGCTTCAATTTAGGAATGATGGGGTGAAAAGTCGAAAGCCCTGAGTATTAGTCCCGTCCCGGTCTCTCCCTGGAACATATCATCTGCCCCTCAGCCTCAGTGTCCCCATCTGCTCGAGGAGGCGTCAGCCAGCTTCTCTCCAAGGCTGCGGCTCCTCCCCTAGCCCATTCCCAGCCAAGCTCCCTGTTCCCTGAGGCCTTAACTTCCCGTCAGAGACCTCAGGGCCGCGCACAGCCAGGCCTTCACCTCCTGCACGAATATTTCGCACCTTCCCCCAGCCCAGATGTCCTGGAGTCTGGCCTCCTTGGCTCTCTCTGGGCCTGCTCTCTGTCCCTGCTGGCTCCTAGCCAGGAAGTCACTGGCTGCTCCCCATGCCCCATAATGCCTGCCGGGGGGTGCTGCTCTGCCCTGAAAAGCCCCCCAGGACTCCCCCTGGACGCCACATTCCCTAACTCCCATACACCATCTGCGGAGGAGGTCATGCCCATACTTGCAGTAATTCATTTTAGGGGGTTGACTCACAGTGGGGGTTGGGGGTTCCTTGGTCTTAGAAAGGGCCCTATTTGCCCTCTACCTCCTACCCTGGGGAGACATGCCCCAGGAAAGTACACATGCACACACACCCACACCCACACCCACACACACACACGTACATACACACACAGCCTCAGGAGGGCTGCAAAAGCTTTCCCCTGAGACAGAGGGTTTGTTTCAGAAACTCAGGACAGTGGGAAGGGGTGGCCGAGGGGTAGGCTCTGGCAGTGGGCCCAGAACTGTGGTTTCTGACGTTGCCTCTGCCTGGGGGCTGGAGGGGAGCTGGGGAAGGCGGGGGGAGGGACGGAGAGAAAGCGCTGAGTCTGCACTTGAGCAGTGATATGAAACATCTCAGAGGGCAGACACCGGGGCCAGGTGACCCGGCTTCTCCCAGTTTGGAGCCCCCAGGAAAGTCACTGTCCTTCTCTAGGCCTCCTCTCGTCTCTGCAAAATGTCAGTTGCAGACATTAGGCAGTGTGCGGCCATGCAAAGAGCAGGCAGACTCAGGTTGCAGTCCCAGCCCAGGCCACGGGGGCTGTGTGGTCGGCAGTAGAAGCTGTCCCTTACCCTTGCAGAACCGCCATGAGGACAAGAACTGCTATGGGGCCCTTCTTCACAAACTCTGTCCTTCACGGCAGTGACTGCTGTCTGTAATTATATATGTACTTATGGGATGATTGGATGAACGTCCTTCTTCCCCACTAGATTATAAGCTTCTTGAAGGCAGGGACCTGAGCGTGGCACACAGTAGGAGGTCAGGAAACCAGAGCAGGTATTTCAACAGAGGGAATTTAACACAGGATGCTCGTTCTGAAGATGCCAGAAAAGCTGTAGGGCCTGAGCAGGATGGCGAGGCATCCCAGCGACAAGCAGCGGCAGGAGACTGCCACATCCTGGGACCCAGGGGACCAGGGAAGAAGTGATGACAACAGAGCCTGGGAGCCAGGATCAGGGGGGACCCTGGAACCACAGCTGTGCTGGGGCTGCCCACAAGAGCTGGGGCTTGGAGGGAGGGCCCGTCCCCGGGACCTGGAACCACGGAAGTGAGTTCTTGAAGCCACTGCCCAAGATGCCATGAAAGCAGGGGGCTGGGGGTAGAAGTACCCTGGCTCCTGCCCTCTGGTTCCCAACCTGCTCTTCCCATTGGCCCAGGCTAACAGGAAGCCAGTGACAAAGGAGCCTGGGAGATGTAGTTCGTCAGGGTCAGCCCTGAGACAGGGAGTAGAACGGAGAGTAGGGGCCAGATCTGAGAATGAACAGGCAAATGGCAGGCCCTGGCCCCAGGTCCTTTATCTGCTCACAAATGCTTATGTAGTATTTACGAGGCACTGGGCACTGCTCTGCGCTTTCTACAGAGATGAGCTCATTTAATGAGCATCTGTGTAAAGAAGGAACAGGAGACCCGCAGTACATCCCCTGGTCCTTGTTGGCGGCGCTACTGTCGTCACATTGGTCCTGAAGGGCTCGGTCCTGCTATGACTCTGGGATTTTTCTGAATCCAAGACCTCCACCCCTGCCCTGGCCTTCTTGGGCCCAGCAAGCTGCACCCAGGCGCCAGCCTCCCCCGGCTGAGGGCAGAGGAGGAAGGGCAGAGGATGCAGGCCCTGGGGCCCCAGGACCCCCTCCCCCACAGTGGAGCCCCTCCATCTCTGCCCCGGGCTCCGTGGGGAGTCAGCGCTCCCTTTCTGCGCCTGTCAGTCAAACCCAGCCTCTTGGAAGTTCAAGCGTGGCCAAAAGGAAGCAGATTTCAAAACACACCTCTGCTTGCCCCCTCTCCTTCCCCCGCCCCTCATGGCTGCTGATCCGGGCTCCCGGGGGGGGGGGGGGGGGCGGAGGGCTCCCTCGCCCCTGGCCTGTCCCAGGCAGAGCCCAAACCATACGGATCTGGAGCAGAGGCCCAGGGCGGGCTGGCGGGGAGGGAGTGAGGAGGACTGGCTTGGGTCCCATGTCTGGCTGCGGGCTATTCCTAGGGGGTGGGACAGAAACCTGAGGCAGATCAGCTGCCCCTTCTTTAGCAAGGAGAGACTGTGGGGGTGGCAGGGAGAGGGGTCTGACCCCTGAACATCAACGAGGCCGAGGGCCTTGTTGTTTTTATTGCTTTATCCCTGCACCAGCACAAGCCTTGGCTTCTAGAAGATTCTCCATAGGTTTCTGTTGAATAAATGAATGAATGAGTATATCCCCTAAGGAATTCACTTTTTCCAACTAAGAAGTTGGCCTCACATTGACACTGAAGGTAAAAGGAGGGTGTTGGGCTGGAGGGACCTCTCAACTGTCCACCAAGAACCAGAGCCTTTGTCTCGGCAGGGAGAGTTGAGTCAGAGTGCTTGGGACGCCATCTTGACTCTGTTGCCTTCTTGCTGTGTGACATCGGACGCGCCTCAGCTTTCCTCACCTGTAAAATGGGGAGAGGGCTCCCTCCTCCAGAGCAGCTGTGAGGCCCCAAGGGAATGAGGTCTTGCAAATACATCCTAACACAGCCCCCAGTGAGCAGTAAAAGGCTTTACAGAAATCAGTGACCTTTGGACGTTACAGAATGAGCCAGAATATCCTCCTGTGGCGTTGTAAATAGTGTTAAAAGCATGGCCAAGGGCTCTAGCAAATAGCCATTGCTTCTTGTAATTTCTTTGCAAAAGCAGATGAAAATGAAACAGTGCCCAGGCACGGAGGCCAGCTCTAGAATGAGTGCCCTGATGGTAGGAGTCTGCCCTGCTGGGCTGGTGGGTTAGGCTCTTCCTCATCTTCTGTCCCCCGGCACTCCGTCCCTGCTCAAAGCCCAACCAGGAAAGCAGTTTACTGCCCTGTTGTTTTCCATTTGCAAAGTCTTTCTCTAGAACGTGCTTGGAAATTTTAAAGAAGTGAGTTAATATATTGATGATGTTTTTATTGTCAGGACACTTCCTGAATTAGAAATAAAAGGCTCTGCTGAATTCAATAAAATGACATGGGGGGAAACGTCCCCCCCCCCCACCAGAATCAAAGCCCTCTTTTTGTAGCTAGCTCGAGGGGCCAGAGGGTAGGGGGTGGTGGTGAAACCTTCTGAAGTTCAGAGCTTTGCCTGAAGATTCCTTTGATAACTCAGGAACAGGTTGGGCATTGGCTGTTCAGCTTCCCGCAAAGGCAAAGGAGAAATCCCTGCCTTCCCAGGAGCAAAGAGCTGGGCCCATGGGTGACCAAGATGTGGGCTCACTTTCCTGGCCTCGGCAGCCCTCCTCCCTGAGACTCCCCCAGCCTAGAAGTCACCAGGGAGCATGGTGCAGACCCTTCCCTCTGCAAGACTGTGAGGTGACAAAGCCTGCCTTTGGCATCCCACCCCCCTGCAAGGCCCCCTTTCCCTTCCCCAGGCCCCACCAAACTGCGCCCTCATCGCGTGGCCCCAAGGCCCAACCTACCCCCACCTTATTGATCTTTTGAGTCTGAAGTCTGTCCAGGATTCATTAGAAGAGGCAGAGAGCAATGTGGCCTGGAAAGGCAAGGCCCTGGGGTCTCACAGAGATCTGGACTTGAGTCTCCTTGGTCTCTTAGCTGTGTGTGGCCTTGAGCAAGTATCTTCACCTCTCTGTTTCCGTTTTCGCAACAGTGATGTGAACAGCCAGCACAGGGCCTGGTAGAGACTGCTCTACATAGGCACTTCCCAGTGTTGCTATCACTGGGGAACAAACAAGCTGGGGGAGAAGGAGCCTATGGGAAATGGGCAATGCCAAGAGCCAGGCAGCAGAGGTTTCCTCGCAAGGAGAAACAAAGGAGGGGATGGCCTTTTTAACGAACACCCGCTATGCGTCAGGCATACAGCAACCTTATTCTGTAGACTCAGAGAGGTTAAGTTACTTGCCTAAGGTCACACAGTTAACAACAGACTCAGATTCAGACCTGATCTGTCAGACTCCCGGTTCATGCTTAGTGTATTCCACCCTTGAGAATGTCTCCCCAGAAACCCCGCATGAGAAGGAGTCTTGAAAGGCAGACTGTGGTGATCCGTGGATCCATGAGAAGGGCAGCAGAGGAAGCCCCTCGGGGCAGAATCCTGCTGTGAGAGAGGGTGGGGAGGGAGGGCGGGGTTAGGGGAGAGGACCCACAGTCACCCTTCCTCTGGCAGCCCTCGCTGTCCATGATGACGGATTCTGCTTCCCCCTGTACCAGGCAGGTTCTGAGCGGTGCCATTTTTGCCTGAGGGAAACCCCCAGTGTCCTGGGAACAGCTTGTCGACTCAGATGCCTGAGTGGGGTCTGTTTCCCAGGGTCCCAGCATCTCTGATTCCAATTCTCATGTCCTGGTGATGGATTTGCCCATTCATCCTGACCCCAGTCACCCTGAGTCTCTACAGTCTGCCTTCCCGGGCGCCATCTTGGTCCCAGTTAGGCCAAGCACATGGGGGTCCAAGACCCAGAGACAGGAAGCTGGGGAGAACCGCGTTCATTGGCCAGTCTCCTCTGCACGGGGTGGGGGCTCCCATGGTTTGGGACTCCCGGCAGGAAGGAGGCAGTTTGGCTGGATGGGGAGGGAGCCCCAGTCACCCCTGGTCTGCACAGTCCTCAGGGAGCCCCAGGGTCAGACTAAGGAGGGGATACTTTGGCCAAAGTGGCACCTTAGCCAAGGACAAGAGGGGCTTCAGGTCCCAGCACTCCAGCGCAGTCTCATTCCCTCCAGCCACCCTGGGAAGGAACCAAGATACCACTCCCTTTGCTAGGAGTCTACCCAACTGCTGTATTCCTTGAGTGAATGACAGCCCCGCTCTGTGCCTTGTTTTCCCCAAGTGAAAAAAATAGGAGGGATGACACCCTTCCTCATACAGTCCCCACTTTGGGACGGTAGGACCTCCTCCACCTTTATCGTTCGCATCTTCCCCTACAATAGGATGACATCCTGCAGCCTCTTCCCTCTGGCAACCCAGCTCTGTGTTCCATGAAACCTCTAGCCAATCTGAGGAAGGCGTCCTGCGTTCCTGTGCTCACCCATCCTCCCTGAGCGCCTCCCCGCTCCTCTGCGGAAAGGGTCACACCAGTCTCATGGCAATGGCCAGCGCTGTGGTCACATCCCGACTCCCCTGCCCCCGAGCCAGTGCCCTCAGGCAGGGTATCTCATGTTCCCTGTATGTGTGTGACAGCAATCACCACCCCTTGCTCACTGGGCTGTCTGGTGTCAGGTATGAACTGAGCCAGCACACTCGGAGTCACCCTATTGACCCACCTGGCCAGGAGCCAAGAGACCAGCCTTTGGTTTCAGACCTGGTCACTCAGTTGTCGTGACCTGGCATAGGAACTCCACATCCTTGTGCCTTGGTTTCCCCCTCTGAGCCGTGAACGTGTCCCTCCTTCCCTCCGCCCACCTCTCCCATTGTCCCAGACACTCAGAGGCACCAGTGTGGAGCATTTCGGGGGGCTGCCGCCTGGGGAGGAGCTCAGTGGCCCGGCCTGGGGGCCCCTAGGAGGCCGCAGAGGTGGGAGCTGCCGCCCCCTCCCAAGCACTGGCCCCAGGCACATCTGCAGTCCCATCTGGAGTAGCTGGGCCCCACCCGCACACATGGTCCGGCGGCCAGACCTCCAGCACGCCCCCCCACCCCGCCTGGTTGCCTCTCCCGCCGCCCCCGGATTTGTACCCATAATCTGCATATTTAGCAGTTCACCACATTGGAGGCCAAACCATAAATCCTTCTCAGGCGGGGGCCCGGGAAAGAGCGCCCGGAGCTTCCTCAGAGCCCGGAGGCTCGGCTTCTGAGACCCTGCTCCCCGGGTCTCCAGGCAGGCAGGAGGGTCAGCTGTGTCCTCAGGTGTCCCTTGGCCTCCAGAAGCTGAGCCAGGCAGCTGAGAAACCAGAATAATCCAAACAGCTGGAGAAGGACTAAAAGGGAAACAGCCTGCTTTCAGGCACTGAGTGAAACAGACTGGGCCATACCTTTCTGTCCTTCCACAGAGGGGTAAACTGAGGCCCGGGTTCAGTCTTGAGTCATTCAGGGCCAACTCAGCAACCATGCCAGAACAACCTGCATGTCTTGAAGGCCTGGCCAATGCAAGTGCATTTCTAATTCCTGAGTCTGGAAGCAGCTAGGAACTATGGGCAGAACATGGAGTAGGGGACCCCCCTCCAACGCTTGGTTTCCATTTCCAGCTCTGCCCCCAACCAGTCGTGTGGTCATGGCAATGGGTTTGACCCCTCTGAGACTGTTTCTGCCACCTTTTTACTTCTGGGATCTCTCCAGCCTCCTGATTCAGCCTCCTAGCCTCCTGCCTCCCCAGCCCCAAACCCAAAGACAGAGGACCTTTTAGCGTCACTGATTCTCCTCAAAAAAAAAAAAAGGAAACAACACTCTGAGAAAGTTGTTACTAAGAAATGTGCATAGCAGACATCTTGGTGCCCTTAACCTATCCTTGAACCTGAGCTCTACCCTAAAATGCCAGCTATGAGCAATTTCTGAGCTCTGTCTGTGGTCCAAGTGGCACAGTATGCACTCTCTGGGATATTTCTCACTGAGTCCTGATGCCAGCCCCTTGGACAGGCAGGAAGATGATGAAGATGATGAAGAAGATGGTTTCGGCGAGTGAGCGGTGGGACTCCAAGCAGAGCTGTGTCGAGGGGTCTGAGCCTCCTCTCCCTCCCCGCGGATCCCGCGGCCGTGGGTGTCCTTGGCTAGCATGAACCTCCACTTCCCGCTCTTTGCTGTTCCCTGCCACACAGTCAGCCTCATGTGGCCCAAACTTCCCCATGCCGAAGGGTAGGCCACCTACCTTCCACCTCAGCGGTTTCTGGGGCACCTACTTGCAGAGATTTATCCCAACAGGTGACCCCCACTGTCTGACCTGCTGCCGGAGGCTTGGTCTCTCCCACCAGCAGCCCTGGGTGCTCCTCAGAGCAGGACTGCGGGTTCCAGGCCTTCTGTTCTCTGTTCCTTTCATGCCTCTAACAAGGGTTTGTTGAGCTCCTGCCTCTGCCCGGCACCGTTCTGCTGATGGGAATAAAACCTTTTGAAAAACAAGGTCCTCTGTCTTATCACCTTTGTTACAGGCTGCCCCTGGGCCTCCCTTAAGTGTCCACTGAGGGATGGAACTGAGAATTTACAAGAGACTTTACAAGAGAAAAGCCATGCCTGGAATCAGAAGACCAGGGCAGAAGTGCTCACTTGCCATTAACTTGCTGTGTGACCTTGAAAAGGTCTCTTGGCCTCTGGGCCTCAGCTTCTCCATCTGGCAAGTGGGAGATGGGGACTCTAACAGCCCCTTGAATGAGTTGTTCCTGCTGCCCCGTCTCAACTTTTGCCATGCCCACCTACCACTTAGAAGAACTTTATTAACTGAATATTATGCTTTAAATAAAGGTACTTTTTCCCAATTAGATAAATTTATTTTAAAAGGAAATTTTAAATCACTTCCACACATGAAAAAGCTCAGTAGCACTTGCCATGAGAAATAAAAGGTACCCAGAAAAATAAACACAATGAAGACAAAATGATGTCATTAGCGTCATTGGAAATGATTCCCTGCCAAAAGCTGTGGTCGCAGTGCTCTGCTCTCTGCTTTATTCATTCACTCAACAAATGTTCCTTGAGCTCCTTCCCTGTGCCAGGTACTGTTCTGATGCTGGAGATAAAGCATTTAAAAGAAATAGAGAAAGTCCCTGCTTGCCTGGAGCTCCAGGTGCTGGGCGATGGTCGAACACATGCTATGCAAGAAAGCAGACAGAGGAGGGGTGGCTTCCTTACCCAGGAGGGGCAGGGGAGGTCCTGATGTGAAGTGGAGCAATGCTTGGAAGGAAGCAAGGGCTCGAGCCATGAGGGTATCCAAGAAAAGACCATTCAGGTGAGAGAAAACAGCAAGTGCCAAGGTCCTGAGGCAGGAAGGGGCTGGTGTGTCTGGAGCATCACGAGGACCCCAGTGTGGAGTGAGTTGCAAGGGGGGCAGTAGGAGCTGAGATCAGAGAGGCAACAAGGAGGCTGCTGGCAGCAGGGAAAGGTAGGAGGATCCAAGAGGGGCTAAGGGTGGGGATGCGGCACATGGAGACCTTCTCCCTGCCTTGATGAGAAGGAGAGAAAGGAGAAAAGGAACAACTCTCTGTCTGAGCCCATGAGTCACTGCTGTGAACTGCTGGGTCTTTCTAGCCCTGCAGGGATGGCCCACCATGGCACGCATCCCGATTTCCCAGTGAGCTCACCTTGGGGCAATTTGAGGTCTTTCCTGCTCTCGAGGTTCATGATTCCTCATGTTTCTAGGCTGGGCACAAAGCTGCTCAGGGGATGAGATGAAGTCTACTGACACCCAGAAGCCTTCATTTCCACCCCACGCTTCTGTGTCTGCCCTTCATATCTCCTAGCTTCCTGGACAGCCAGCTTCCAGACTAATTCCAAGCAAAGCACCTGGAGACCCTCTCTGCGTCAGAGACTCCGTGAACACCGGGAAGGGGGATGGCCCGTTCACGCTCTTCCTCAGTTGACTCTTGCAGCAACCCCAGACGGGCAGACTGTTACTCCCCCATTTTACGGAAGGGGAAACTGAAGCGTACGGGGGCCAAGACAGGACCACCTGCTAGGAAGTCATGAGAGAGTTGGCCACCCAGGCTGGACCGGTGGGACCCCTAAAGCTCGTCCTTTTCCTCCATCCTGCATGTGTTACCCTGACAACAGTACTGGTAGCGATTTCAGGGCCCCTCTCGTAACCTACCAAACCGGAATCTCAGGGTGGAGGGGCCCAGAAATTCGTATTTTAAGTCTGATGAGGCATCCGGCCTGTGAGCTACTTAGAGCTTTCCAGCTCTAGAGAAAAATGCCAGCCGTGCATGCATGCAGGCGTTCACCCAATAAAGCAACACGTATTTCTTGAGTAGCTAGAGCTGTTCTAGGTTCACAGCCAGCAGGAGGCGGCGGCCGCAGTCCGGCACTCACCGAGCGTCCACCTGATGGTGAGGTGAGAGACAAGAAACAGGGCGAGATGGTTTTAGATGATAAGATCCATGAGGAAGAGACACAGTGGTGGAAGGTGGGAGGGGTAGGGTCCCATTAGCGTCCTTAAAGATGCCTCCTTGAGAAGAGACAGTTGAGCTGACACCTGGATGATGTGACACTCTGGAGGAGGGGTGCTCAGGCTGTGAGAACAGTCGGTGCAAGGGTCCTGGGGCAGGTACAAATCTGGTGCATGGGAGACAGAGAGTGGCCAGTACAGAGATGGAATGTGATGAGGGAGGGTAGGGGAGGAGTAGGTGATAAAGGGGTGAGGAGAGCAGGGCCCGGGGGCGGGGTGGACCTGGGCGAGGTGTTTGGCCAGTTATAGTAGGATGGGATCTTCTTCAACAGATGGCTCTGGGTGCTGGCCGAGAATGGACCGGAAGGTATGCCAAAAGAAGCAGGGAGGCGACTTCGGTTGTCTAGGTGAGAAGTTCTGGTGGCTGGGCTGGAGGTAGGACACATAGGATGGAGGTCTGATCAGGCATCCTTTTGGAGGGAGGGTTGTAGAAGTTTTGGATGGACCTACCTGTGCTCCTGTGGACGGATGTCCTGGGGGGTTTGAGTGATTCAAGGGCAGGATGGGTCTTACTGGCCCCTCCAGAGGCCAGGCCTGATGGGTGTGTAAGAAAGTAACAAAATAGATACAAGCCCAGCAGAGCACAGGTAATTCCCTATGTGTCCGCAAGATGGCAGAATTCCAGCACATAGCTGTCTCCTCCAGGCAGGGGGGCTCCGGATGCTGGACCGATGGGTGGTCCAACTCCAGGGGGAACCCCTCATGCTGCCTTCTATGTGAATGGTGCCTCCTGACAAGGCACAGTGAGCAGCCCGTCCTGGAGTCCAAGTTCTGGTTCACCGGGTGACGCTAACCAGTGAGCGGGGCCTCACCTTCATCCCTGCCCACAGCAACCAGCGCCTCCTAAAAGCCCAGGCTTGAGCTGGCTGGGCTGGGGCTGGGGCCTGGCTCAGCTCAGTACCAGATGTGTGACCCCAGAGGAGCTGCTTCATCTCTCCATGCCTCGGTTTCCTCATCTGTACAAGGGGGCAGATGATAGCACCCACCTCACAGGGTTGCTGGGGCAGATTAAATGAACTGATACACCAAAAGGACTTGAGATAGGGCCCGGCTCCTGTCAGTCCTCGAGACGTGTGAGCATCTGTGATAAATGGTGTTGCCATTACTATTCCTTCCTTTGGGAATTGACCGGGGAGGGAGTTTGGTTCAGGCAGGACAAGGTGTGACGAGGCAGGGCATGAATGCCCTCGGGGAAGGCAGGTGGGAGACAGACACCACCTATGGGCCTGGCCCTGGCTGAGCTGGACGCGGAGGGTGCAGACAGGCCCAGCTTGATTCATTTGTGGCTGAATGGGGCCGGGGCAGGGGGGACTCAGCCAGAGAGAATGTTCTGACCCATCAGGGGGAGTGCCGGTGGAGCAGGCAGCCTATGGGGAACCAGAATGAGCTGGGAGGCCCCTCAGAGCAGACTGGCATGGCCGGGGAGGGACCAGACAAGCGGACAAGAAGAGCGGGGGAGGGAGGGGGACTCTTGATGTGCAGGGAGGTGGGTGGGAGCGGGGAGAACAGCAGGGGCAGAGCGGGTATTTGCTGAAAGAGCAAAGGGACCAGTACTTGAGGGGGGGCATGGGGAAGGTTGGGGAGGAAGGAGAGAAGTTCAGACAGAGGGCCTGGGGCCAGGCCGAAGAGCTTAGAATGCTGAGAAGAGAAATTTCAATTCCTCTCACTGGGAGTCCTTGGATAAAAAATAATAAAATGATCTCCCGATGGCATGTAATGCGTCAGGTGTTTACACACCATCTCATGTCATATTCTGAATGACCCTCTTGTCATCAACAACTAGTAGTGTCTCTGTTAGGGATGAGGACACAGAGGGCCAGAGAGGGGACGTGATTTTCTCAATGTCACGCAGCTGGGAGGGGGTAGAAGCAGGAGCAGAGCCTTGGCCCACCCTCTGGGGTACCCTTCCAAAGGTGGGAAGTGTGGTGTGCTGGGCTGAGAAGTGGGGGCAGGTCTACTGTGGCCTTGGCCTTGCTATGTGACCCTGACTCAGAGCATCTTGCTTCTTCTGTGGGAAACGAAGGGGGAGCTGAAGGAGAGGCGGTTGGGAGCATTGAGAGATGGGCCTGGAGGAGAAGTAAGGGCTGGTGGGGCTGGGCCGTGACCTGGGCAGGCGCCAGAGGCTGGGTTCACCCTTGCTTTGGGGAGCGATGGTCTGGTCAGGGCGAGGTGCCAGCTCAGGAGCCTTCTGGGAGCTGTGGCAGGCCTGGCCTGGAGTTAATTAGCCCCTGGAAGGGGAGTACGCAGGCGGTGACCTTCAGAGGTGGCCGGCCTCCTGCTGGCCCGACACTGGGCCAACACCCACGACATCCGGCCCATGCTTAAGCAGGCCCTAGAGAGGCTCCACGTGAGGGACAGAGGTGGGGTGCGGATTGGTGGAAAGGGCCCAGCTCACACTTGGGAGTCAGGCGACCTGGCTTCCAACCCTGGCTATGCTCCCAGGCTCTGGGGACCTTGGACTACTCCCTGCTCACCTCTTGGCCACTTAGCCACCCACCTATGAAAGACGACGGATGTAGCCATGGACTCCCTTCTGTGGGCCTCCTCCCAAGGCCAGGGCGATGGGAAGTCCCTTGAGGGCGGGGGCTGTCCGGACTGTGGGAGGACCTGCAGAGTCATCAGACTTGCACTGGGAGGAAGGTTCCTTTGAGGAACTGGCCTGTGCTTTGAGCCATTTGAGGTGCTCAGGGTCATGGCAGCGGATGGAGGTTGGAGGGGCCGAGCTCCTGGCCCTGCCCCTCCAGACCCCTGATGGCTTTGCTTTATCTGCTTCCACACCTGACTCCCACAGGAGATGCGGTGTGAAGCAGGCTTCTCCTGCTAAAGTCAGCCCAAGAATTCCTGACCTAGGTCCCTCCCATCTCACAGAGAGAGCAGCCCAGAGAGGGGAAGGGATTTGCTGGAGTCACACAGGCAAGGAGGGGACAGAGGCGAGAGAGGAGCACCAACCCCACCTCCCTTGTCCCGTTTAATTTGAGCATGTTTGCCCCTCAAGAAAGTCCCTTAGTCTATCCAGGTGGGTTCATGCAGGCACAGAAGTCACCCAGAGGTAGGGCCCACCTGGGCCACTGGCTCTCCTGACATCTTTGGGCAACCCAGACCGTCTCATTTATTCCTCATTCTTTGTCCTTTCTTCCTCAGAAATCCAGGCTGGTGAATTTTTCATTTCATTTCCACGTAGAGAGCCAGAATTGGTAATGTAGGGAGGTCTGCACGTGTCCCCAGCCTTCCCCAGCAAATGCAGGGGAAAGGTCAGCTTAAAAACAAGCGACAAGAAAGCAGATCGAACCCTCAGCCACTATCACGGGCGGCCTGCTAACCTACCTGTGTCCTGTCATTGCATTATGGCTCCCACCTGGCGGATGAGGAAACGGGGCTCAAACTGGGCTCAGAGAGGTAAACAGACATTTTATGTTCCCAGCTGGGACCAGAACCCGGGCCTTGAGACTCCACAGTGCATGCCTTCCTGGCTGCACAACCTCCCCACCCCCCGCCCCGGGTGCCCCATCTGCTGGGCCAGCAGCATCCTCAGGTGTCACTTGCCCTTTGGTGAGGCTGGACCGCAGTGCTCAGGGTCCGGGGCTGCCCCATTTCAGAGACACTGGCGACACCTGGTGGGCACTTGTGAGCACGACATGCTGCGGCAAGTTACCGGAGTAACCCTGAAAATGCTCGCGCATGCTCACTCCCACTCTTCCGCCCGCAGTGAATTTTTTGTTGAAGCCCTACTCTGTGCCAGGCACCCAGCCTGAGGTGTCAGGAACATAGAACTAAGTTCCTAAATGTGATCCTTTCTCTCAAGAAATTCCAACGTAAGAGAGCAGTTTCCTTCGAGAAACTTCCAGCATGTAATATTGTTGTATAACAATAATTGCAAAGGATGAAAACCAAGTTTCACATTTTTTTTCCCCTTTTAATCAGAGCAAATGAAATCCTACACGGAAATGTAATTTACTATGATAGCCAACACTTAGTGAGCATTTACTACACGCGGGGCACTGTCCTCAGTGCTTTGTATGAACAAACTCATTTAATTCTCCTGATGACCCTTAGGAGGCAGGCACTATTATCAATTCCATTTTACAGATAGTAAATATATTACTAGCTACACATCACATCATGTACATGGTAATAATATCATCAGCCCCATTTGCACACTGGCGATCAGAGGAGGTGAGTAACCTGGCCAGGGTCACACAGCTCAAGAGATGCAGAATCAGGATTTGAAGTCAAGCTCTAGAAGCCTCACCCTTCATTTCAATGTTATACTGCCTCTGCGTACAGCTGATAGAACTGAGGCTTCTCTGGCTGAAAGGGAGGGGGATGATTTAGGAGCCATGCTTGTTCAGCCCATCTTCTACCTCCTCTGGACAGCCAAGGAGCCCTCAACAGCTGTTGACCTCGGTGTGGAAATCAGTGCATACTTGATGTGGAGACATTGACAGGTTTTAAGTGGAGAGGAGGAACAATTCGATTTTTGTGTTGTAATTTTGGTCTTCCTCCAGAGTGGAGCAAGGGGCTCAGGACTGGAAGCTGTGATCACAGTTACTGGGCTGAACTGAGGCAGTAGCCACGGGAGGAGGGGGCAGGAGGGCAGAGATGGAAAGGTGATCTGTCTTCGTCACAGAACCATGTGGACACAAGCTTTGCTTTTCCTTTACTTGGGAGGGGGGAGAATATGTTTCTAGTTTGCTTCATGAACCAATCGATTCATTCGCAACTACTTATAGAACATCTGCTATGTGTCAGCCATTGTTCTAGATGCTGCGGATAGAGTGGGGAACAAGGATGCAAGGTCTTGCTCTCCTAGAGCTGAGAATATAGCTGGGGAAGTCCAACAATAATCGAGAAAGTAAATAAGATAAATGAAGACGGGTCAGATAAAGCAGGGCAGTGTGCTCAGAGAGGCAATATTTGTAGCAGTTCCAAAGTAGAGACTTTAGAGCCAGACCTGCTGAATTCCCATATTGCCACTTGACTGTGCAGATCTGGAGACAGAGTGTTTCTAGCAGAGGCCCTGAGGTGGGAAGGTGCTTAGGATATTAGAGAAACAAAAGTGTGACTGCAGCATGGGAGGGGAGGTCAGAGAGGTAGGCAAGGGTCAGATCACACACGCGGTAATAGGTTTGGAGTTTGTCCAGGGTGACAGGATACCCTAGGAAAGTTTGGGGCAGGAGCAGGACAGGTTCTGATTAGCATTTTTAAAGAACCACTCTGACTGCTGAGCAGAAAGAGATTATAGGGTAGTAAGAGTGGAAGCAGGGAGTCCAGTTAAGAGGCAATTATTTTCATCCAGGAGGGAGATGAATGATGACTTGGAGTAGAGTGGACATGGCAGAGATCAAGAGAAATGGAAGGATTCAGATGTATTTGGAGATAGAACTGGCTGAGCTTACTGATTGGTTATAAATGACGGGTGCACAGGGAACGGAGGAATCAAAGGTGTGTTCCAGAGGTTGGACCATGGAGGATTGGTGCCATGATTTGCTGAGACAAGGAAGCAGGAGAAACAGGTGTGCAGCAAGAGACTGAGGGGAACATGCGTATGTGTGGTCCTGCAAGAAGAGATGAGGCATAAACACACGGGTGCATGAATCTGGGAACAATTGAACAGATCAGATCTGGAATTATAAATTTGGGTGTCATCTCATTAAGAAAAGGCAAGCCATGGACTGGGGGAAGATCCTCAGAATTCTATGGGCACATACTGAATGAATCAACATCACTATTAATACCACCAATGTCAATACCAGAACACGATCAATGGGAATGTTAGTACATTACAGTCATCAGTGTCATCAACAATCACAACCATCGATGTCACCACCACCATGGCCATCACCACATCACCCTCATCATCACCATCACCGTTATAATCATTGCCGCCATGGCCACCGCCATCAAAACCATCACCATCACCACCACCACTGTCAGCTTCACTATTAACACCACCAGCAACACGACCATCCTGACCACCCTATCGGCATTACTAAAACTATCACTCTAATCGGTTCTGTCTTCAGCGTCCCCACCTGTACCACCACTATCGCCATCACTCTATATGGCACGACTGTGACATATCACCAGCAGCCTATCTCCATACCACCCTTGCCATCAACACCAGCATCTCCAGCATGATCCCCACTACTTCACACCATACCACCACGATCCTCCTCCTCATCACTATAGCCAGTGCCATTACTTTCACCATCATTACACCGTCCCCACCATCCCCACCGTCACCCCCTCCACCACCATCACTGTCATCCTCATCCGTATTAGCGCATGAACGCCATCCTTCTGGTAAAGCCAAAAGCCCTTCACCCGTGACCTCACTCATCTGCCCTATTCCTCAGTGATGATGAGCTCACACTTTCTACTTTGCAGATGGAGGTGAAGGGAGACTCAAGCAGGGGCAGGACCTTATTGAGGACCAGCTGTGGAATAAGAGACAGGTTTTGCCTCCGGCAATGAGGATTTGAGTCAGGGATCCTAGAATTTGAAGACGAGTTCGGGGAAAAGGTTATCCTCAGAATCCATAGACACTGAACAAATCTTTCTTTTTAAAGAGGTGATTTATTTACTTGGCAGAGAGAGACACAGCGAGAGAGGGAACACAAGCAGGGGGAGTGGGAGAGGGAGAAGCAGGCTCCCCACTGAGCAGGGAGCCCGATGCGGGGCTCGATCCCAGGACCCTGGGATCATGACCTGAGCCGAAGGCAGATGCTTAACCAACTGAGCCCTCCAGGTGCCCCTGAACAAATCTTTCTAAGACAAACTTCAATGATATAAATAATCGGCTGCTAGCAGGACTCCAAAATCAGTGGCATCAGCAAGATGGAAATTTATCTCTGTCTTGGGCCAGGCTGGCATGGCTGCCCGAGGTTGAGGGGGACCCAGACTTTCTGTCCCATTTCTCCATCATCCTCAACCTGCAGCTTCCGTTCACAGCCCAAGAAAGCTTCCCCAGTTCTCACTGCTCTGTCCACATTCCAGGCGGTGGAAGTAGGGCATGAGAAGGGCACTCCCATCTCCTGTGGAGACACGATGCAGAAGTTGCACACATCACTTCCCTGCACACCCAATGACAGAGAGAGGGGTCTCTGTCCGCCCAGAACATAATTTGGATTCTTTTAATACTAATTATTATATTAATAAAATCTGCTGCTTATCTGGTAACTACGAAATGTTAAATTTAATGCCAAGAATGTCACATGCACCATTTCTAATCTCGTGCACTAGATACAACTGTCCTTTCTATTGCCTTCATTTTACAGGTGAGAAAAATGCTGTCCAGAAGGCTTAGGCCCATTGTCTCTAACATACCTTCCAGACTCTTCTCTGGAGCAGGGAGCAGGCTGACAGTGAGACATCAGCAACTTGTCTGTTCACTCATCCATCAAATCAAGGTTAAAAGGATCCTCAAGTCAGAAAGCCTAGATTCAAATGCTAATTTGATGACAATAGTAATGGTGATAAAGGTGATGGGAGGGTAGTGGTGGTTGGGAGGGTGGTGGTACTGGATTGTCCTGGTATTGGTGAGAGGTGATGGCGTTGGTAATGACACTGAGGACATCGGTGGTGACACTGTGGACGGTGGTAGTTTTGGTGGTGGTCCTAGTGATGCTGCTGCTAAAACGGATTTCTTTTTTATGTGAACATTCAGGTAGGTGGGCCCAGCTGAGTACACAGTTGAAACCCTGGCACTTTCTGTCTTATTACTCAGCCCCCTCAACATTTGATTGCTATCTTGAGGTCTAAGACATCTGCTGCCTCTCCAGCTATCACGTCTGTATTCTAGCCAAGTGTGAATGCAGCGAGCAGGGACGGGGGGAGGAGAAAAAGGCCCTCAACTCAGACAACATTCTTTTAAATATAGCAATTATGGATAAAGTTTATAACATGGCTATATCCCTATACATAAAGACCTGCAAGCAAATTCCTCTCAGATCCAGAAAAAAAGTCTTTAAAGCTTGTTTTGTTCTGCTTTGTTTGTTTTTAGATTCCAATGTATAAGAGAGATCATACAGAATATGTCTTTCTCTGTCTGACTTATTTTATTTAGCATAATGCCCTCATGGTCCATCTATGCTGTCACCACGGAAACGGCAAATTTTAATTGATTTTTATGGCTGAATACTATACCATTGTGTATATAGACCACATCTTCTTTATCCATTCATCCATCAATGGACACTTAGGTGGTTTCCATATTGTGGCTATTGTAAATAATGCTGTGATAAGCATGGGGAGGCACATATCTTTTTGAATCAGTGTTTTCATTTTCTTCTGATGAATACCCAGAAGTGGAATTTCTGGTTCATGTGGTAATTCTGTTTTTAATTTTTGAGCTACCTCCACACTGTTCTTTCTCCAGAGTGGCTGCACCAGATTGCATTCCCCCCAACAGTGCAAGAGGGTTCCCCTCTCTCCACATCCTTGCCAGCACCCTGTTACCTCTTGTCTTTTTGATGATAGCCATTCTGACAGGTGTGAACGGCTATTTCATTGTGGTTTTGATTTGCATTTCCCTGGTGATGAGTGATGTTGAGCACCTTTTCATATACCCGTTAGCTATCTATGTGTCTTCTTTGGAAAAATGTCTATTCAGATCTGCTCATTTTTAAATCAGATTGTTAAGTTATAATAACATATCATGAGCAACTATATGCCAACAGATTGGGCAATGTGGAAGAAATGGATGCATTCCTAGAGACCTATCAACTACCAAAACTGAACCAGGAAGAAATAGAAAACCTGAACAGACCCATAACTAGCAAGGAAATTGAAGCAGTGATCAAAAATCTGCCAACAAACTAGAGTCCAGGGCCAGATGCTTCCCAGGGGAATTCTACCAAACATTTAAAGAAGATTTAATACCTATTCTTCTGAAGCTGTTTCAAAAAATAGAAATGGAAGGAAAACTTCCAAACTCTTTCTATGAGGCCAGCATTACCTTGATCCCAAAACCAGAGAAAGACCCCACCAAAAAGGAGAATTAAGACCAGTATCCCTGATGAACATGGATGCAAAAATCCTCACCAACATACTAGCCAATAGGATCCAACAGTACATTAAGAGGATTATTCACCATGACCAAATGGGATTTATTCCTGGGCCGGAAGAGTGGTTCAACATCTGCAAATCAATGTGATACACTATATTAATAAAAGGAAGGACAAGAACCATATGATCCTCTCAATAGACACAGAAAAAGTATTTAACCAAGTACAGCATCCTTTCTTCAGTAAAACTCTTCACAGTGTAGGGATAGGGGGAACATACCTCAATATCATAAAAGCCATATACGAAAAGCCCACAGAGAACATCATCCTCAATGGAGAAAAACTGAGAGCTTTTCCCCTAAGGTCAGGAACACAACAGGGATGTCCAGTCTTACCACTGTTGTTCAACACAGTATTAGAAGTCCTAGCCTCAGCAATCAGACAACAAAAAGAGATAAAAGGCATCCAAATGGGCAAAGAAGGAGTCAAACTCTCACTCTTTACAGATGACATGATACTCTATGTGGAAAACCTAAAAGACTCCACCCCAAAATTGCTAGAACTCATGCAGGAATTCAGCAGAGTGGCAGGATATAAAATCAATGTGCAGAAATCAGTTGCGTTTCTATACATCAACAATGAGACAGAAGAAAGAGAAATTAAGGAGTCGATCCCATTTACAACTGCACCAAAAACCATAAGATACCTAGGAATAAACCTAACCAAAGAGGCAAAGGATCTGTACTCTGAAAACTACAGAACACTCATGAAAGAAATTGAGGAAAACGCAAAGAAATGGAAAAACGTTCCACGCTCATGGATTGGAAGAACAAATAATGTTAAAATGTCTATGCTACCTAGAGTAATCTACACATTCAATCCAATCCCTATCAAAATACAATCAACTTTTTTTTCACTTTTTTCACAGAACTGGAACAAATAATCCCAAAATTTGTATGGAACCAGAAAAGATCCTGAATAGCCAAAGGAATGAGAAAAAGAAAACTTAAAGCTGATGGCATCACAATTCCAGACTTCAAGCTATATTATAAACTTGTAATCATCCAGACAGTATGGTAATGGCACAAAAACAGACACATAGATCAATGGAACAGAAAATCAGGAAAGAATACCCAATGGAAAAAAGACAGTCTCTTCAACATTGGGAAAATTGGACAGCCACATGCAGAAGAATGAAACTGGACCACTTCTTACACCATACACAAAAATAGACTCAAGATGAAATCAGAGAGGGAGATAAACCGTAAGAGACTCTTAATCATAGGAAACAAACTAAGGGTTGCTGGAGGGGAGGGGGTGAGTGTGGGGTAGTGAGGTGATGGACATAAAGAAGGGCACACGATATAATGAGCACTGGGTGTTATATAAGACTGACGAATCCCTGAACTCTACCACTGAAACTAGTAATCAACTATATGTTAATTAATTTGATTTAAATAAAAAAGGAGTAAACAAATAATAAAAAAATTGGATTGATTTGCTATTGAGTTGTATGAATTCTTTATATATTTTGGGTGTTAGCCCCTTACCGGATATGTGATTTACAATTATTTTTTCTCATTCAGCAGGTTGCCTTCTCATTTTGTTGACTGGTTTCCTTTGCTGTGCAGAAGTTTTTATTAGTTTGATGTGGTCTCATTTATTTTTGCTTTTGTTGCTTTTGCGTTTGGTGTCAGATTAAAAAGATCATTGCTAAGACCAATGTAAAAGAGTGTACCACCTACGCTTTCTTCTAAGAGTTTTATGGTTTCAGGTCTTACATTCAAATCTTTAATCTATCTTGAGTTAATTTTTGTGTATGGCGTAAGATAGATTCTTTCTTTTGCATGTGGCTGTCCAATTTCCTCAGCATCACCAATTGACAAGGCTGTCCCTCCCACTGCATATTCTTGGATCCTTTGTTATAAATTAATTGGCCATACACACATGGGTTTAATCTGGGCTCTCTACTCTCTTCCTTCGATCTATGTAATCTGCAGCTTTCCTTTCCTGTAATGTCTTTGTCTGGTTTTGGTATTAGGGTAATGCTAGCTTCATAGAATGAGTTAGGAGGTATTCCCTCTGCTTCTATTTTCTTTTACTTTTATTTATGGCAAAATTTAGGACACACACCAATGAATATGAAATTGTATGTGTTCATTATAAGGACAATGTTAGAAACAAGTGTCGGTTTACCCAAGCCAGGAATTGTGACCTTGGGATGATGACTCAACCTCTCGCTTCACTTTCCTCTTGTGTCACCTATCATCAATCATTATAAAAAAAAAAAAAAATCTCACCTACATGCCTGTTTCAAGTGTCAAATAAATTACATGTTAAAGGCTTGGCACAGTGCCTGGGAAAAGGGAAGTACTCATAATATTCATTATCACTAAGACCAGGTCTATAATTTTGTACACAGAAGTATGCCTTAGTGTAAAAATCTAATCCATGCCTGAAGTGTTAGATAGTAAATTTTGCATAGTGAGGCACTGCATTCTTTTTGCTGTAAGTGGGCAAAAGAATGCATTCCTTACCCATCCAAAATTCCTCACCAATTCCCCAAAATGTGATGTGAACATACATAACAATCTACTAAGGATTTTTGTATAACATAAAGCAACTAAAACACCAATTGCCTAATTATTCAGCCTCTAATGGATCCATTAGTCAGTCTGTTTGTCCACAAGGCATGCGCAATGCTGACCTGATGCCCAGGGGCTCCTCGGAGGATGAAGGTTGTGTGTTCACCACTTAACCGATTTCTCAAGGTTTTTCCAAAACACCATGTCATACTCAAGAAATGTGGTAATGCATTCCAGAACCAACTACACTTTTATAATCATCTTTTATTTTCTTATATATGAAAAAATGTAGATGCAGTAGATGGAGGCAAGTGTGTGGCCAAAGGAATGGCTTCATCCTTTTGTTTCCTTCATTACCAGGTTTTTCTATTAGTAGATTAGATTTTCTAGGTCTCTTGGCTCACCTTCTCTCTTCACAGGCTTTTCATCCCTCAAAGAAGACATTTATACTTAATAATGCAGGGACAGGGCGCCTGGGTGGCTCAGTTGGTTAAGCGACTGCCTTCGGCTCAGGTCATAATCCTGGAGTCCCAGGATCGAGTCCCGCATCGGGCTCCCTGCTCGGCAGGGAGTCTGCTTCTCCCTCTGACCCTCACCTGGCTCGTGTACTCTCTCTCTCTCTCAAAATAAATAATAAATAAATCTTTAAAAAAAATAATGCAGGGACAATGATCATGGTGGCTTATGGCCCCTTAGACAGTGTAGACACTGGCTATGGATCCCCGGCAAGAACTGCAGAGATGCAATGGGGACTCACATGAGTCTTCTCACTGGATCTACTCACAGCATAAACATCCTTATGCCACTGTCCTACAGACTCGTTAGAGCAGGCTGTTTGCTCATTAGTCAGAGAATAAATTTGGGGTAAACATTTTTTCAAGTCAGGGTGCGCACACGTGTGTGTGTGTGTGTGTGTGTGTGTGTGTGTGTGTGTGTGTTGCCCTCTCTTCAGAAGAAATCTCATTCTGATACCTACAAAACAGTGGAGAGCAGGGCCGCCAGAGGAAGGGGGTAGTGGGCCCGAAACCCCTCCCCACTGAACCACCGTAGTGGACTCCAGGCACATCCACAAAGACATAAAGGTAATCATCACCATAAAGCTCGTTCCGGAAAACACCGAATCAGATTCTTTCTCTATTTCCAGCATTGCAGTGGCTAAAGTGTGGTCAGTTTTGGGCTCACCTGCCAGAACTGATGTGGAGTTCTGCTGTGTGACTTGCTTTGACCAGTGGAATGTGGGCAGATGGGACACATGCTACATACGAGCAGAAGTTATAGGAGCCATCCTGGGGCATGGCCATGAGAACAGCCTATCCCAAATAGGGGCTGATTTTTCATCTTGAACCTAGGAATGACAAAGACACAAGGAGCAGGGGCCACCTGACCCACAGAAAACTTCAGCAGTCATTCACATTCGGGAGAAACAGATCTTTGCTGTTCTAAGTCAATGAGATGTGCGGGGTTCTTTGTTACTATAGCATAACCTCGCAAAAGCTGACTGATACAGGGCTAAGGGTGGTGGTGCTAGAGAAGTGTTTAGGGTAGATGACCTTTGAAGTCCCTTCTAGGCTCTCATTCTAGACTCCCTGGTTCATTCTCGGTAAATGGGACATGGGTCCTGAAAAAGAAGGCATTTTAATAAAGGGAGGCAATATAGCATATTTATTAAGTTTTGGAGACCGGCAGTCAGTCCCTGGCTTGCCCCCAGGTTTGCCACTTACCAACTGTGGGATCTTTTTCAAATTAATTTAAACTCACTGAACCTTAGCTTTCTCCACCACGAAATGGAGGTGCTAATGTTCTCACCTCAGAGGGGCAGAGTGTGGACAAGATGAGGCTACACCCAGCGTCCGGACCACACTGTACCTTCCATCAGGCAGAGCCGCCTGTTACTCTCACAGCTGCCCTTTGTTTTTTGAATACTCTTCCTACATTTGAGGAAATGCCCACTCGACAAGTTCTACCTCCCAAACTGGGCATCGGAACTCTCCCCCCACCGAGCCTTGGTGCAGCCAGCTCCCCAGCCAGATGCCCCCCTGCAAGGCTCAGCTTCAGAGGGAACGGACTCTGCCAGGGGCCCCCCTGCTTTGCTGGTGTGACTGGGGTAACCTGGCGGGGCATCTCCCAGGGGCTGTGAAGTTGACTTCCTAGAGCCTGGGGGGCATCGGATAGAGCATGGTGACAGTGACAGTTGTCTTATTAGGCTGGTTCTGCAGTGGGGTTTGAGCCTGACTCCCCAGCCAACAGCCCCCCCCTCAACAATTAGGGGGCTTGGCAAGCGACTTTTAGTAAAGTTTTCTACATCAACAACTAGATTCCACTTCTTGTGCTTACAGTGCCTACTATACTTAATATTATTTTGTCACCATTGTTAAACCAGTCACCAGGTCCTCGAGGCCTCCATACACCAGGCTCATTGTAAGCCAGTGAGCATGCGCTCCTAAATCCCACACCTTTCCTTTAGTGGGACGGGTGGAGAGTCCGCTGCTGGGATCTGCTGGGGAGACCTAATTTCATGTCTACCCTCGCCTGGCCCTCATACCAGGGCCCCACTCTGCTCCTGGGGGCCTGACTGAACTGAGGCCAGGAGCAGGTGGGGACACCCCCCCCACACACACACCCAGTCTGTCTCCCACTTCTCTGGATTGGCTGCACTGAGCAGTGTGGACACCAGGGGGCAATACATGCTCATTTTGGAGGGAAGGGTGTGGCGACATCTTGTTTGTTTTTTCTCTCTCCGCTTCTGTTGGTGACAGAAATGACTTGAAGACAACTGGCAAGCCCATGTTACAGCGCTAAGGTAGCTAATGCTGTGTGTGCACCTTACAGGGGAGGAAACAGACCAGGAGAGGTGGAGGGGCGTGCCTCGGATCTCAGGGCTAGGAAGTCTGCAGAGCAGGGACCGGACCTACACCATCCCTCACCGGGCGGGGGGGGGGGGGGGGGGGTAATAAACCCGCCCCTTTTCCCGGGGGGGGGGGGGGGGGGGGGGGGCTGTAATAATCCTGCAGCTTTCATCGGGAGGCGGGTGGAGAGAAGGGGAAAACAGAATGGGGTGTCCTGGACTTCCTCAAAGGTCTCTGTGGTGCTGCCACTACTCAGAAAGCTCTCAGTGTGAACACCAGTTCAACCAGTCTCTGTTGAGCCCGGGGTTGCTAACCAGCTGCCTGCCGAGAGCAGCTTACAGAAACAAGAGAAGCAGGTTGGCTGGGCAACAGGGAGTGGTGGGGACTGCGGTCAGCTCCAGGGTGTATATTATACGTGAAGGGGGCAGCCACACTCAGGCCCAGCCAGTCGTCGCCCTGTGAGAAGGTATATCAGGGTGTTTGGACTTTCCAATTTTTCAACAGAAGTCATCAATATAAATGTTACATGAAATTTCCCAATTTTGAAGTGTTGGTGACAAATTCAAAGCTTTTTCATCTCTCTGAGCCTTGGAATTCTCAACTGTACAATGGGGAGTATGTCTACGCCACTGGCTTCTTGGGCCTCAGGAGTGTTCTCTTTGACCTCAGCCTGATTCAGAGAGGGATCTCACACGGGGTTTGTGCAGCTCCACCCATCGGCAGGTGTAAAATGGCAGTTCCCATCCCTGTTCTGCAACATCTCTCTGTCTAACCTTAGGGACTTGTAAGTATCTGGAGACACTGAAGAAGTGTTGCCCCGAGGAACATGCTCTGTTTTCTGCTCCAACAACTCTTACCTGGGCATGAGTGGGCAAGGAGGCCATGGGTAGCTGGACTCCAGTGTGAGCTACTGGCTTTCAAGGAAAAGATAATGAGAGGCTTATAATTCTTTATAATTATAATTATATAATATAATTTATTTTATTTTTGTATGTATTTAATATTTTAAATGATTTTTGTCTCATATGTTTAAATTTTGTTTCTGTATATGGTTCAAACTATACCAAATGGCTAGCAAAATCGTACATATGTCTCAATAATAAATAAATAAACTAATATATGTTGGGACGTTGGCCCTGGACTGTTTGGGGTGCTCCAACCCCTGCCGCAGGGTTGAGCTGATGCTCAAAAAACCTGGTGTCCAGGGAATTGTGGATGGGGAGACATCACTAAATCATTTCAAACAGTTAAAAAAGGGAAAAAAGCTTTATAATATGTGACATGCTTCACAAATGCTAGTCATCAAATTAGTTAAATATATTCGAAGTCATTTTTTAAATGTCTGGCACACGGTAACAGCTTACCCGAAAAATAAAGGTTGCTTGCTGTTACTGTTGTCCCCTTGCAATCTGCATTGTAAGCCCGCAGTGCACCCCTGTTGATGCATCAGTTTCCCCACTGTGCCAAAAGCTCCTGAGACCAGGGCTGGGTGGCATTAACCCTCAGACCCTGAATGTGGCAGGGGTTTGGGGGGGGCGCAGATCAGAACAGGGGTCTAAATGCTTTTTGAGAAATGACTGAGCCAGGAAGCAATCCGTGGGTCAGTCTCTCCCATGGGAAATTGGGCCCTCCCCCAGCTACAAACCAGCTATAAGGGGCTTAGAGTTCAGATCCTCACGGAGTCCATTGGAGAAGCTAGTAAAAGTCCCCGGCCCTGCTGAGCACATTCAAATGTGCTCAGGTTTGAGAAATTGCTACTAACCACTTCTGAGGACAGAGATTGGAGCAAGCTTATGCCAAGCAAGGGCTATAGCCCAGCATTCCAGCGTTCCAGGGACCAGCATCCTTTCTGCTTCTCAGGCAGGAAGCAGGGTCCCTCCGAGCTTTTTAACCCATTGTAAGCCTTTAGGGATAGCCTGCGTGGCTCAGTGTTGGGTGCTCAGAATCTGGGTATCTGGGTTCTGCCCAACTTGGGCTTCTCTCCTGGGGCTCAGTTTCTGTAACAGCAAACTGGGTTGGTGACAAACTGTCATTTCTCTTTCCTCCATCACCGACTAGTTGTATGACCTTGGGCAAGTTACTTACCTTCTCAGGGTCTCTATTTCCACATCTTGGAAATGGGCATCCTAAGAGATCATCTGTAGCTCATAGAAGTCATTGTTAAGAGGATCAAATGAGTGGTATTTAAATGTACAGCTTTAAAGAGACATTATAGAAGGTGAGGAGAGTGGTCTTAACTCTATTCTGAGGACTCTCTGAAGAAGGAAGCTCCTAAATAACCCAAGCATACAAGACTCATTGTCCCCTGGACTTCTTATTCATCTGTGCACAAGTGCTTATGCAAGAAACATCATACACCTTTCTCTTTAACTCAGCTTAATTCAGACACTCAGTCCCAAGCAGAGGAAATTCTCCACTTATTCTGAGGACTTACTTGGTGCAGATTGTATTTTCCAAAGATGGCTCTGACAATATCTTCTCTTCTGCAATCTTTTCGAGAACTTTGCCACCCCCTCATCAAGAGAGGGAGACTATGTCTCCTCCCCTTGAACGAGGTGGGCCTTTGTGATTGCCTGCACTAATAGAATACAAAGGAAGTGATGCTACATGGCTTCAGATGCTGGGTCATAAAATGCCATGTGCTTCTATCTTGTTCTCTGTTTGCTCTTGAAACCCAGCTGTCTTGCAGTGAGAAAGCCCCAGCAGCCTGCAGGCAGGCCTCATGGAGAGGAACTGAGGTCTTGCTCCACAGCTCTAGCTGAGCTCCCAGCTAGCATCTAGCACCAACTTGCTAGCCATGTGAGTGCACCATCTTGTGAAGGATCCTCCACCTCCAACTGAACCAGCTGATATTGCATAGAACAGAGATAAGCCTTCCCCGATGAACCCACCCCAAATTGCAGATTTATGAGCTACATAAATGATTGGGTGGTTTGTTACATAGCAATAGGAAACAGATACACCACTCTCCTTCCTTTCCTCCTCCCAGAGTTATGTCAAAGTCCTAGGGCCTTACCTAGGCCTGGGTACCCAGGTACCAACAAGACTCTGTCACCTATGTTCTTGACCACAAGGACCTTCAGGTCTCCTGCTCTGCAGCTCCTGTGCCCCCTTTGGGGTGGGAGAATCATCTGAGAGGCTGGGAACCCCATAGCCATACCATACCCCCCCTTTATTTAAGAGAAAGAGCACAAGCAGGGGAGAAAGTGAGGGCAGAGGGAGGGGGAGAGAGAGAATCTCAAACAGGCTCCATGCTCAGCATGGAGCCTGACATGGGGCTCAATGCCATGACCTCAAGATCATGACCTGAGCCAAAACCAAGAATTGGACACTTAACTGACTGAGCCACCCAGATGCCCCAAGCCTTTTAAAGGTCTTGCCATACTACCATCTTCCCTACTTCCAAGCTGTCCATTTGATATCTTCTTCTCAGGTCTTTCTAGAATAGTTCTTCTTGCTCCTTTTCCCACCTCCCAAACCCCTGGCTTCACTTCTGGAATGGCCCGAAGAGGTTCCCGAAAGAAGGAAGTTGTCTCTCACTAGAGGCTGCCCGGCAAAATGCCCGGGGTAAATCATGATAAAGCCTGACCCTGGCTGAAAGAGAGGAAACACTGGGGGGAGCCAAGCCAACGTGACATTTTAGTAAATACTTCAGACACACCTCTCCTCAATGACTTAAGCTTCCAATAGGTAGCAGGCAATGTGCTAGGTGTTGGGGAGACAGAGACAAACAGCGGGGCCACTCATAGACCCAGGCAAGAGGGCCACCTGTGTCAGCTCAGAACCTACACCCTACTGCCTTCTGCAGTCATGCTTCAGATATCCCAAATCCTAGAAATCTCTGCCTAAATGGTCCACATAAGCAGGTCCATCCTTCTGAGAGTACAGGTGCACTCGTAGAGGGGTGAGTGAGCGGCAGCTGTAGGTAAGAAGTGTGGACAGAGTTTGGGCACAAGGGCTGGGGTGTTTATGTGCCTGAGTCCTAGGTCACTTGTATGCACAGGACAGACCATGGGGCTGGGAAGAGAATCTGAGTGGATTGGCTGAGGGGTCAGGGTTAACCCACCCCACACTTCCATGTTCCCACAGAGAATTCTAAAGAGTCCAAGAATTCTCAGTCTGAACATGACCCTCTTGGTCACGATAAAGAATATTTCTCAAGGTAGGAGAATAAACATTTTATTTTACGGTCTGTTGAATGTTTAGATGTAAGCTATGTGGGCCTCAATTTTCATATTAACATGTTAGGGTAGTTCTGTGGAATAGGACCAATAGACTCGGAGCTCCTCTAGAAAGACCCTCTTTGATGGGGCTGTAGAGGGTGGTAGGGGAATATGGCAGAGATTCTAAAATCTGCCTGCAGATGGCCCCTCCATGTTGCCACAGCTGCCAATATCTCTAATCTGGAGTGACAGACCAGAAGGGCTATAGCAGATGGGACTCATGTGATCGAAAGTCAGCCTGGAGGGGAGGGAGAGACTGTGATCCAGCTGTTTTGCCAACCGCCAATCACCGTCACACACCCCCAGCTTGAGGGGAGCGGCATGGAATAGGGTAGAAGAGGAGGGTATTTTATGTCCATTTTGCTTGGGTTGGCTAGGACGCCAGTCCAGGATGGAATAGCACAGTGGTTCTGAAAGTGGCCACTGGACCAGCAGCGTCAACATCATCTGGGAGCTTGTTAAGCTGCTGGCCACTTGCAGGAAAGATGGCGTCCCTCTGTGGGAAGGACGACAGAGTGGACCCTGCTGGGCTTAAAGATCCCCCAGCCCCAGTCTCCCGACTTGGCGTGGAGATTCTATAAAGGAGACTTTTTACTGGAAAGAGAACATTTATTGAGCATGCACAGTGCGTAAGAGTGGGCCGACATTTCATGAACACTACCACACCTAATCCTCAACAGCCACCCTCAAGATTGGTGGTGTTATTATTCCCCTTGTACAGGTTTCTCCCAGAGAAGTTCAGTACCTTGCCTTGCCTTGGGTCACAAGGCTCCTAGGATGCTACCTGGTCTTTGTGATTCTCAGACCACCCTACTTTCTTCACCATTGTGCCCAACAGTGGTTCTCAATCTTGCTTGTGATTCAGAATCACTTAGAGACCTTGTTAAAACAAAATTGCTAGGCTTCTACCCCAGAGTTTCTCATTCAGTCGGTCTGGGATGGGGCTCCAAAACACACATTCCTAACAAGTTCCCAGACGCTGCTGAGGCTGCTGTAGGTCCAAGGACCATGCTTTGGGAACCACCATGCTGGGCTGGGATCCAGCTCCCCACCCTACTCCACCCAGGCACAATGGGCATAATCATACCCTCCCCACAATGGCCTCCTTGTGAGATACTAATGAGATAATAGGAGTTAAAGAGCTTTGTCAGCTGCAAGGTGAATGGTCCTGGTCATAAGAGGAAACCTGCCTGGGGCTGGTCCCTGGGGTCTGGGAGTGCAGAGGGCTGGGATGCAGGTCTGGGCACCACAGCCTTCTGCAGATCTTTGCAGGCCATCTTAATTCTGAGTCACTTCTTAAGGGAGGAAACCAGCTTCTGGGGCTCAGGCCAGCAGACCCTCCTGCTACCTGCCTCATCCGCCCACGCCTCCTCCCTCACCCCAGGCAGCCTGCTGAGCACAGCCCCAACAGCTGGCTGGCCTGGGCCACTTTTCGGGAGCCAGTCCAGGCAAGCTGGGGCAGCATCAAGCTTGTGATTCAGGGCTTGGGGCCGGATCCTGCTCCCCTCCAGCGTGAGACTGAGGCCACGACTTCCCTTCTCTGAGCCTCAGGCCATTCACCGGTAAAATGGGCGCAACGAGAGGACCATCGCATAGAGCTGTGCGAATTTAAGGGCCAGTCCTGTTAACATGGCTTTGGCAGAGAGCCCGGGCCCTGGCGAGGGTCCAGTCAGTGGTGGTTGTATTTTCAAACAGTGCCTGGGCCCAGGCCGCCTGCTGATAAAGGCCCCGACTTGGAACGCAAACCGCTCCCACGCCGTCCCCCGGTCGCACCCGGATACACCCGCCCTGGAATGCCAGCTTGGGGGCCGAGGCCGGCCCGCCCGGGGTTGGGGTTGGCAGGGCAGAACGGGATTAGGGAGGCACTGAGGCGGGGAAGGGCGAGCCTGGGGCGGGGGTTCGCCCGAGGGGGCTAGCCTAGGCCGGGAGGAGAACTTTGACCCCGGCGGGGTGGCGGGAGGGTCTGGCGGGAGGCTGGGACGGACGAGGAAGACCCAGAAGGGGCGGGGCCGTTAGGCAGAGCAGTTAGTGGGGCTTCCCCCACCCCCCAGCAGGGCTCAAGCTTGGGCCCGCCCAGGATAGGGAGGCGGACTTCAGCCGCGCAGGGTCGGGTGGCAGGAGGGGCGCGGAGGAAAGCTCTGAGAAGGCGGGGCGAGGGGGCGGGGCTGGCGGGGTGGATTAAGGAGGCCACAGCGGGCGGGGCGGGGCAAGGGGCACCCCCTCCTTCCCAGGACGGGGGCGGGGCTGGCGGGCATCTCCTAGGGAGGCCTGGTGGGCGGAGCCGGATCGGGCCGGGAGCCAGCAACATTCCCGCAGGGCAGGGGGCGTGCCCAGGGCGTGTCCTCAAGGGGGCGGGGCCTGGCCCAGCCGCTGCGTTTCCCCGACGGCCGCCGGGAGGACTGCCGGGTGAGTGAGCCCAGGGCTGCGCAGTCGGACGCTGACGGGCGCGAGCTGGCGACGCCGGGCTTGCAGCGCCGAGCAGAAAGCAAAGCCAGCAGGTGAGAGGGGCAGGGGGGAGGCCGAACGGACAAAGAGTAGCAAAGTTAGTTTTCGTCCCCACTTCCAGAGCCCGCTTAGGCAGCTTTCTCGGAGCAAGTGACAGAAGCAGCTGGTGGGTGAAAAGGAGCCGAAGTCCCCGAGTCCTGACCCCCAGTTCTCTGGCTGCGTCATCTACCAGCCGTGTGGCCCCGGGCCCGGCCCCCCTCCCCCTGCTCTGGACTTCTCGGGTTCCATAAACGGAGGAGGTTGGACCAGGTGAACTCCGTGCTCCCGTTGCCCTTTCTCACGAAAAGCCCGGAAGGTGAGGGCCGGCAGGTGAGAGCGGGCTGCAGTTCAGCCACAGGTGTTCACAGCGGGCTGCCCAGCTCTCCCTACCCGGTGGCACTGAGCCAAGGGAACTCTCCCGGAGCATTAAGCGAAGTACTTGAAAGTTCACCCCAGTTCCTCGGATGGGGCTTAAGCCCACAAGCCCTGAGGAAGCAGCCTAAAGCAGGGAAATGTCAGTCTTCCCTTGCCCCCGACACTGAGATCCCAGTAAGACTTCAGACCACAACCTCAGCGGGGGCTTTTGTCCCCTTCCTGGGGCATTTCCAGGTGAGCTGGCCCGGGACAAGTTCTTATGGGGGAAGAGAAGGGAAAACCCCGCCAAACTTTGGGCTCAGAGTCAAGCCCAGGGCTCTTGCTGCATGCTCAGGGTTAGTTCACTGGGCTGGAGGTTTCTGTTCCTGGTGCTGGTGGGTGCCCTGTGCCAGGGTCATAGTCGCTGGGCAGCCTAGTTCAGTGGGCAAGATCTTAGGTTCTGGGACCGAACCGATTAGGATTCCACTCACCTCCAAGCTTCAGTTTCCTCATCTGTAGAATGGGAGTCCTGGCAGAACCCAAGGGCAGTAGTGAGGACTAAACAGAATAATTCATATACAGTGGTTAGCAAGGCGCCAGGCACCCAGTGAGCCCTCACTATATAACAGCTGCCCTGACACCGATGGGCAGGTGATGGGCTGGCTTCCTGCCTGGGAATGAGCCTGTTTTCAGAGGGCTGGAAGCTGGTTGCAGCCCCTCCTGACCTTGTGAGGGCCAGAAATTGCCACCTGCCACCTGCATCACTTTGTCCATTTCAGGTTTGGGGAGTGTGTCATCTGGATCAAAGAGTGGCTGCGTTTTCTGTAATAGTGCTGGAAGTTGGTGGTTGTCCAGTTACATAAACCCGAAAATGTTTACTGAGCACCTACTATATATTAGATGGAGCTCAGGGATACAGAGGTGACCTAGCCAGACCTGGGCTCTGCCTTCATTTTGGGTTGCTGACAGTGAGGGCCCCCCACCCCTACCATGCCCCTGCTGGGGCAGATAACGCACACCCAGGGCTTGGGGCCAGATGAGATTTCATGAGTCTGTACTGCTCTGGTGTCTGGAACCCGGCTATTCCACTGAACACTTGGCTTGGGGTGAAGGTGAGAGTCAGTGTGGGCACTTGTTAACCTGTTCAACCAAGGCTGGGGCCCAAAGGAGACTGGGGGTGCTGTATGCCGGTTCCCTGAATGTCCTGGGGAGATGAGCCCTACAATTTGGAACCAGCTAGAAAGTAGCGTGGGAAGAGTCTGACTGAAGGCTGCACTTATAGGGAGGAAACGGTGTGTATGCCTCTGGAAGGGGAGGGTGCTTAGAAGCAGTGAGACACTGGAGAAACCAGGGCAGAGGGTGAGGGGCTTCCTGGAGTTGGTGACACTTGAGCAAGACTTCCTGCCTGGGCTCCCAAGTCCTGATTGGGCTTGGATCAACTTGGGTCAGTAGGTGGGGCCCATGGGGGGTGGGGGGGGAGGAGAAGATGTTCATTTCAAACAGTACTCAGTAAGCAAATACTGGAAGTCTCCCCCAGCACCCCTCCAGCCCACATGATGCATGACGAAGGATGACACACTGCCCCCATCCTCAGTTGCTTACCGTCTGGGAAGGGATACCAGTGACTCTGGTAGGAGATAAATGAAAAAAGTATTACAGGGAATTTGCACGGAGGAGGTGGAATTTGGGGTGGGTCTTAAGCATTGGGAAGGTTTCCTCAGCTACAATGAAAGTTTTGGGCAGAGGAAAATACCTAGGCAAAAGCAGGAGGTCAGAGTGTTCAGGGACTTTTTAAGAACCTGCCCGGTTGATCAGTCTGGCCAAAGAATGGGGATCCTGCAGGGATGTGAAGGGGGAAATGGTGGGTTGGATCAACTCATGGAGGGCCTTCAATGCCAAGGTGAGATGTTTGGATCTGATTTGTAGAAAGTGAGAACCACTGAAGGTTTCTGAGCCAGGGAGTGACATATTCAGAGGGACACTTGAGGAAAGCAGTCTCCAGATGTGCTGGGGTGAGGGACCCAGTGGTCAAGGGAGAAAGATCCCATGGCTGTGGTGATGGGGGAGGAGGGGCCTGCGGGCCTTTGGGGGTGTCTGCTGCTGGGAGTGAAGAAAGAGGCACCATGGGGCGGGGGGAGGGAGAAGGGAAAGGATCCCCATGTATGCCCTGGTTTTCTTCCTATTCCCCCACCCAGCCTCCACCCTCGTGCCTAGCAGGGGCTCAGAGGTGCTGGGGAGGGTGATGCATGCTATGGAGTGATAGGGAGGGAGGCGCCCAGGAGGCCCTGTGCTTGCCCAGGAAGGGGGGTCATCTGGCCAAGTGGTGGGAGCTTGCACCAGTCAGCAGTGGGTTTGAGAGGGAGGGAGTGAGCCTGCGGCACTCCCCCTCCTGGCTACAGCCCAGGGAGGGCTGGGGTGAGAGGTTAGCCAGTGGGGACACAAATTTCCCACATGTGTGGGGGGGGTAGATTTTGGTGGGCTCTTCTGAAGTTTCTGCAGTGTGGGGCAGTCCCCTCTCGAAGCTTCAGACTTTTGAGCCACTGTCTGAAAGCTCCTTCCTCCCCACCCTGGGGACACAACCCCGTTGCACCTGACGACCCGACAGCCCTGTCTGGCCCCGAGGCTGAGCAGACCCAGGCCCTGAGCATTCCTCTGGGTTTGGAGCATCTGGGGCCAGCTGGCATCCCCTGGTTTTGGCTTGGCCCTGCCCTTTACTCCAAACCGTTATAACCACTTCTTCTACCCCATGGGAAGCTCAGAGGGGGCGGTTATGATTTAATCAAGAGCATCAAACAGTCAGGAGTTGGCTCAGTGAGAGGTGGGAGGGAGGCAAGAGCCTGGGCCCCTCTGTGGGACAGGATGGGGCCAGGGCTGGGGGGTCTGTTTCATCTCAGCAGGAACTGCCCTGCCCACCGGCTTTCCCTCCTCTAAGCCTCATCGGAGGAGCCAGGAGGGAAGCCCAGAGGTAAACACAGTGAGCATGTGTTGCCTTCCTCCTCCCCTTGCCCCGTCCTGATGGTGCCTGTGAGGAGGCCAACCACAGGCACAGGGCCTCTGTCACAGGCCCAGTTGGTGTCTGGGGGCTGGCTGGCTCCTGACTCACCCCTGGGGTTCCCCCTACTTGTTGCTTTTCCTGTCAGCAGCTGATTCACTCAATGCTGACATGGAGAAGCAGCTGAGGGGGAGAGAAGAGGCCCTGTGTTCTGGTTCTTGGAATTAGTTCCAACTCCTTTGTTTACAGGCTGTGTGACCTCAGATAAGTTCCTTCTCCTCTCTGGGCTGCCCTTCTCTGTCAGTGCTAATGGCCTCTTCGTTCCTTGGCTTTCAGGAAGTTCTGTGGCCTGGGATCTGTTGTTTGTAAAGCACGTGTGCGCGCGTGCGTGCGTGCACACACACACCCCCCCACACCCCCCCACACCCACACATACTGGGTGAACTGGGCGACTCCTCTCACACGGGCAGTGATGGGCCCACCTCCTCACCCTTGCTTACCCCACCTGAAGCCACCTTACCTACCTTCTGCCTGTCTGCAGATCAGGGAGACGGGAGAGCATGGTGGCGGAAAGCTGGACTCTGGAGCTGGAATCTTGCCTCTGCCCCTTCCTAGCCTTGTGACCCTTTCCGAGCCTCGGTTTCTGAATCTACAAATTGGGTAATGGGAACAACCTCATAGGGTGACATGAGGCCAGAACAGAAAAGTGCCTTCCCCAGGGCATGTGCCTCCCCAGTGTGACCCCAAGCTTTCTGAGGGTTAAGGAAGTCTGAACATGGATGGCAGCTTTTCTCCAAACCCTTCCTTTTCCTCCCCCTTCCTCTGTGCTTGTCTACACTGAGTACTTTCCTCTTCTTGCCCTGTTGTTTTGTGGCATATGGAGTGTCTCTGTGAACCCTCCCAGGCAGAGACTGCCCTGTCCCTCTCTGTATCCTTGACTCCTGGCACAAGGCCTGGCACACGGCAGACTCTCAGGAAATGATGGTTGAATGAATAAGTAAGTGATTCTCCTCGGGGTGGCCCAGCAGGACCCAGCTCTGGTGCCAGATCCTTGGTGACTCCTTGGCAAAGGTGGAGCTGGGAAGCAGGGTCTGGATGCCCGGGCCTTGCCCTTCAGGCCTGCCCATCCTGCTCCTGGAACCTGGGTCCAGGGAGGCGAGATTGGTTTGGCTGGCCTGGGACTGCTTCAGTCAGGGCTTCAGCTTCCTTTGTGAGGCCTGGCCTTTCCTCTCCTGAGAGGGGAACAGCCTGACTTCCTCTAGCTCCAGCCTGGTGAAGGGGCCACTTTGGCCCTTAGTGAACCCTGACTCAGTTCATAGTTATTTGTGGAAGGTGCTACTGTCCTGTGAGGGCACGGGCTGGGGGAATGGGAAGGTGCCCCCTGGGAGGCCCATGCCTGACAGTCTCTTTGCAGGCCACCAGGCATGTCACTCTGGGAGGCCCCTCACTGTCCCCTCTGGCTTCTTCCCCCACGGTAGGGTCTTCTGACTCTTCTTTGGGCCTCGTACCTGACTTTGTTGTGCTGAGGGGGGATCCGGGGATAGAAGTTGTTGTTTCTGGACTTAGGCTTCTAGAGCCAATGTAGGAAAGTGGACAAAGCGCTGGAGTCTGGGTGTTGGGAAGTCTGGGTTCAGATCCTGGCTCGGCTGTGAAATTGCAGAGTGACTTTGTCCAGGGAGGTGACCCTCTAGGTTGATTTTCTTATTTTTGAAGCAGTCAGTGCTCCAGAAGCCTGCCTGGGGTCCAGCTGGGGTGGGCCCAAGTTCGGAAGGAACCATCAGCAATGTCACAAACCAAACTGCCTAAGGATGCTCCTGCTTCTGCTACTTATCTGCTGGGTGAGACCTTGGGCAAGTGTCATAGCCCCTCTGAGCATCTGTTTCAGCATCTAAAATGGAGATCATAGTAGTATTTACCTTTACCTCATAGGGTTGTTGAGAATGATGTGAATTAAAATATATGAAGCACTTATGGCCTGTGCCTGGCACATGATATATATATACATATATATATCAGCTGGTTTTGGTAGTGCTGTTGTTATTAATAGGAAGCAGGATTTAAACCTTTGTGGTGGTGGGGGGAGCAGGAAAGCTTGGTGAATAGCCTGAGCGTGGGGATCAGGAGACCCCAGCCCGTCTTTTACTGGCCATGTGACCTTGGGCAAGTTACAGCCTTTCTTGGGCTGCAGAACTATAAACTATTATCCTGCCTTTGAAAAGTAGATGAATAAGTACATTTCAGTACACAGCAACGGGATTATACAGATCAGATTACAGACCTTTATTTTTTTTACTTTTCCCAATTTTCTGAATCTTCTGCAGGGATTCCATATTCTTATGCTCAAGAAAGAAAGAATACCCCTATACAATAAAGCTATGGAGAAACTTACTGTACATATTTAAACAGAAATGTATTATTTGACCTTGGGATCACATTCTGGTTTTTGTTGTTGATAAATCATACTTTTTTCCCAAAAGGGCGTGGGTGTTGGTTTGAAGTGAGTACCAATTTGCCAAGCCTTTTGTCAAAAGACGGAGGGAGTGGCCATGTCCACTGGCCTCAGAGCCTGGGACACAAGAGTCAGATATGGTTGGGAGCGTCATCCCAACTTCCATCCCGGAGGATACACCCTGAGCGCTGCCTGTTTAGAAAGCTTTTCAACAGTCCCTGACACCAGCGAGCTTAATTTCCTCATGTGTACAATAGGGATGATAATAATAATATCTAATTCAGGGCCGTGCTGTGAGGGTTAAAGGAGCTAGCTCTGTAGTTCATTGAGTCACTCTGATGTTGAGGTTTTAGAGAGAACCCCTCTTCTGAATTCGGAACCCAGTGGAAACAGATGACAGACATGGGGCTCCGACTGGAAGCGTCAGCACCGAGAAGGCTGGCTGGAGAACATGGCTTTAGATCCGGGGCTTTCTAAGCGTCGTCCTCAAACTGGCAGAGTTACCTGTCCGGTCACAGGCAGCGCTGGACAGGGGCCAGCCTCCCTGCAGGAGCAGGTGGCAGCAGCGGAGGACAGCCCAGATGGAAGGCTGCATGCAGGCAGCCGGGCTCTGGGGGAGGCGGGGCCCCACAGAGCATGCCCAGTGCGTCTTCGAGACGAGCCAATCGCATAAGTCTCTGTTGGGGTCCAGGAAGTACAGGAGGGGCGGAGCGAGACCAGAGGTGTTCTCCTGGTAGAGGTCCCTCCTTAGGGAAACAAGTGGAGAGAGGAATATGTGTACCTCGGATAAGTACAAGGCACTTTGATGCCAGGTATGCGTAAGCACTCAATAAATGTTAATCTGTCATTGCTAATAATAATGATAACAATGAATAATTGTACTACAGTTGGAAAATCACTTTCGCACTCACTGTTTTAGGAGATGGTTTATTAGAATGTTGTTGCAGCGGGACCCCATGAGATGCCCTGGTGTGTAGAGGAAATAAACACCCAGTGGGGGGTGCGGGAGGACTGGTTTGTCGGAGGTCCTGAGTAAGTGAGTGGGTGGCCGGTCCTTGGGTCACTGTAGGTCACATCGACAACCCACCTCCCTGACCTCTCAGGACCACACCACGGGGGAGTAACTGCGGCAAGGGACCAAGGGAGGGTGTTTCGGTCTACTTGCCCTGAACTTTTAGAGGCTCTCCGCAAGGCCCTCTGATCCCCTTTCTCTCTGCCCACGCCCTCTCCTGGCAGGGTTGAGCAGCAGGCTCCTCTTTTGCCAGGAGGCCAGATAGCATGCTTTTCAAACCGTTCATATCAGAAACCCCTTGGGGGCAAGCTGCAAGTGGGGGACCTAGGTATGGGTCAGCTCTTCCTCCCACCATCTGCTCATCTTTGGGCAACTTTCTCAACCGTTCAGAACCTTGGTTTCTTTATCCGTGAACTGGGGAATGATAGTGGTAGCTCTCCCTTGGCTTGCCTGCGGGAAGATTAAATGAGGTAATGGATATGGGTGAAATGCTTAGCAGAATGCACCCTCAGGAAAAGCCAGCGAATGATAGGTGAAGGCTACTCCTGCCACTCCTGTGGAGAAATGACAGAGTCCTTCTCCTCAGGGGCAGAGGTCTCTGATGTGGAGTGAAGGAGATTTCCAGGGCTGTTTGGAGCTCTGGGAGTCAGGACAGCCTTAGGCTTCAGGGGGCTTAGCCCTCGATGGGACTGTCTGAGCCCAGCTTTGACCTGGGTGTTCTTGTCTTAGACTGGAAGTTAGGGGCTTGTGTATACACTAATGGGATTATGGTCTTGTGAGTAGCTCTGTAGTTCATTGAGTCACTCTACCTACCCAGGCTACTGGACAGCATCTAGCCTTCGCTGGAGGCTTGGAGAACTCACTATCTTTCAACTCTGCACAGATCTGACTCTTAAAAAAAAATATGGTATAGAATTTGAGCAAACACATCCTCCCTTAGCTTCCACTTAACGGTCCTGACCAGGCTCATTGGGATGATGTCCACATGGAATGTGGACACTCCCTGGGGGAGACCAAGTCCCCCTTGTAGCAGAGGGCACCCCAGGCCAGTGGTTCTGATGTAGGAAGGATATCTCAACCATTTAAAAACGTCATATCCATCTGAACCAAATGGGCGCGCACGCGCGCGCACACACACATGCACACAAACTTTAAAATTATTGAAGAAATATTCTTTTGTGGAAAAATTTAGAGGTTAGGATAGATGTAAAGGAGGCAAGAACCACTCAGAAATAAGTACTGTGAACAGTTTGGTGTTCACACGCGCACACACACACACATGTGCACACACACACACGCACGCACGCACACACACGGTTGGGATTATACCATGTGAACCATTTCCTGTACTGCCACTCTGGGTTAACGTTGTAGAGGGAGGATTGTTCCATGTGATTCAATATTCTTCCTCAGCCCCGTAGTATCACACTCTGTGGATCCACCATGACCCAGTTTGGCATTCTCCTGCTGTTGCACATTTAGGCCATTGTGAATTTTTCATTAGCTTCCACATTGCTAGAGTGACCGCCTTGTCCAGACATGTATCTTGTGCTCACATTCTTATACTCCCCATGGAATGAATTTCTGGAAGAGGCTTTCCAGTCAGGTGGTTTTTAAACTCATGGTCTGAGGACCAGTTCTCAGGGAAGAACCCTTTCCCCTATACCCACCAGAATGTACCCCCAAACTTAGCCCCAGCCCCACTAGAGAGAGAGGGCACTGTGTCCCTAGGTGCTAGGTAGCAAGCGCGTAGAAGGAAGGGGGCCGGTGCTTGGGGTATGTGTGTGTGTGTTGTGGGGAGTGAGACAGAAGGAGAAAGTCAGACAGATATAGGGAGCTTTTTCTCTTCAACTAGATTCTGACTTTTGACCCTCCTGTCTCCCTTCCAGGAGCCTGTGGTGTTATTAACTAATTATGAGATCTCTTTACTTTTTAATGACCTTTCTCCATGGTGACTCCTTCCTTCTCAACAGCCTTCTGGGAGCCGGGGAATGGGAAGATGAGTCCGTGGGAGGAGGTTTGTCTGGAGTAGGAGGTGGGTCATGGAGGGGGGCAGTGGTTCTCAAACTCTGACATAGGGCAGAGTCTCCTGGAGGGTTTAAAGCACAGATAATACCCCTAAGGTTTCTGATTCCCTTGGTCTGGGGTACAGCCAGGGAATGTGCATGTCTTACAGGTTTCTAGGATATGCTGTTGCTGCTGGTCTGGGAACTACAACTGGGGAGCCAATGGAGTCGTGGAATGGCGTCGGGGAGGCTGGGTGGTCAATCTCAGCTCCCGGTGCTGTTCACAGTAGGAACCCTGTCCCATTTGGTAAAGGCTCGTGTGAGGCCTAAACTCACCTTCCCCTTGCCTCCACCTCATCACCTTTTCCAGTGTGTGCTGTTATATATTTATGTGCAAGAGGATAAGATGCTTATCACCATCCCCATTTTACAGAAAGGAAAACTGAGGCTCTGACAGGCAACCTGATATGTCCAACGCGGCCCTGAAAGCATCGGGAGCACCAGTACAGGAACGCTGGCCTTATCACCTCTCCCTGCTCCCCCTCAACACCCCCCCGCCCCCTGAACTCTGTCACACACTCTGGGCTTCTGTCTTGCGGGTCTGGTGCGGGGGCAGAGGTGCCTTCCCTGAGCGCCGTGCTGGCCCCAGGGGACCTCAAGTGAGGGGGCTGGGCAGGCAGCTTCCCCCACACTGTCTCTGAGCCAGGGTCTTGCTCTACTTTTTATTCCCGCCCCCACCCCCACCCCCCGCCCACTAGCCATTCAGTAACGTGACCTTCTTCTAAGATCTAGTGTTCTCCAGGCCAGTTATGTTCCCAGTTATTGTTTGGGGCCTTTCTCTGGCAAGCCGTGGAAGTGTGTGCCTAATCCTGGCTGTCGCCTGGCAGGCACAACGAGGGGAAGAGGAGAGAGCCCTCATCTACCGGGCATCTAAGGTGCCAGGCCCTGCCCTGGGCACTTGGCAGTCACGGCCTCAGTCACCCAGCTGCCCCCATTTTACGGACGAGGACATGGAGGGTCCCAGGGCTGTAGCAACTTGCCCCAAGTCACAGCTGAAGGGCACAGAGCCAGGTTTCCATTCCCAAACTCCCTGGTCTAGAGTGGCAGCGGGTCCTGGACCAAAGGAGCTGGGATTGGGGGGCTGCAGCCTTTCAAAGAGGGTCAGCCAGAGGGGCGCGGCTGCCCTGGGATTCAGAGTCTTGCTGTGGGAGGGCCCTGGCCTAGCCACCAGGAGACCCAGGTCAAATGGTACTCTGCTGCCACCTGGGTGCGTGACCTTGGGGCAGTCACTCCCCTCCTCAGGGTGCTGGAGTTCTCATTTCTGCTAATGATACCTTATGCTTTATAGCTTTTAGCCGTGGACATTTTCTCACGTACTTTTTCCCACAGGCCTCCTCACACCTTGTGAAGTAGGCAGCGAGGGTATTATTTCTGAGCCCATTTTACAGATAATGACAGGCTGTGGGTGACATGCCCAGGATCCTACAGCTAAGGAGGTGCTGGAGCCAGGACTCGACCCCCTGTTGCCTTTGCTCCTCATCCTGAGCCTGGCCCTTCGCCCCAAGCTGCCTCCTTAGCAAGGAAGGAGAACTCTGTTCTCTCTATTCTCAGCCTCAGCACTGGCGATCCCAGGGCCATTAGTTGGGCTGGTGGGTTTTGGGTGCAAGGAGCTCGATGAGAGGACTCGACTGGGATCCTTGCTCTGGGCCAGGAACCTATGGAGGGAAGATAGATGGTTCAGGCTGTCCCTGTTACCGGCTCCTGCTTGGGCATTTGGGGCCCCTGGTGGTGGTGGGCCCCAAATGCCCAGGGAGGTGGGGTCGGGCCCAGCTACCCCTCCTACCTCAGCCCCTGGCTTCCCCTGGGGATTGTGTCTGCCCTCCTGTACCCCTGCACAGTATAGAATTCTCCAGACTCCCAGACTGGGGTAACCGGGCCCCGCAGCTCCGTCTGAATGCCCTCCCCTGCTCCCCTGTCCCCTGACCTGAGTCTTCCTCATTCTTTGAGGCCCGGCTCCGGCTACCGTCTTCCCTGGGGCCAGCCATGGTGCGCTGGCCAAGCTGACTCAGCTGTCTTGGGTCCCGTCCAGCTGGTAATCTAGTTACCTGGGTTAGTTAATTCCCCCACCAAGGCTGTGAGAGCAGGGGCTGTGGCTGCTGTGGGTCTGAGCCCCCCAGGGGTCCGCCAGGCTGGCAGGGCTCAGGGTGCTGGGTCTGTGTGGGCTGGGGATGGCTGACCCCCCTCAGGGTTGGCCTCAGACCTGTGGCTTTCACACTTTGTGACCTCGAGCAAGGCCCCTATCTTCTCTGACCTCTGGCTTCCCTCTCCTAAAAATAAGAACGCCACTCTCCTCGCTGAGCACTTGTGAGGCTTGCATGAGATAAAGTGTGCAAAACACCTACCACTGATGTCTGGTGGGTTCGAGGAGCTCAGGAAATGCCTGTCCCTCCCCTCCCTTGCAATCAGCCCAGGCTTCATTCCGCCTCCACCCACCTAACACCCGAGAGCAGGTGTCTGGTTGGGCCTTGGTCTAGGGCCTGCGTTATATCTGCTCTAGCCTGGGGGTGTTCTAGGCTGATAAAAGGGGACAGATTGGGCAGAGGGATGGAATCAGCTGCAAACAAATGTGTTTAATCAGGCTCTGCTAGTTCCAAGTTGTGACCCTGGGCACGGTACCTCCCTGAGTCTCAGTTTCCCTATCTGTAGAAGGGGGATACCTCTACCTTCTGTGTTCTCGGGATCCTTCCAGAGGCTTCCTGGTAGGGTAGGGGTAGGAATCCTGGTGGCCTGAAGCCCTGAGTGCTGCCTCCCAGGAGCCTTGGGTCCAGCCCGCAGTGGTTGACTTATACATCTGTTTTTCCTACCGCAATGCAAACAGTTCCCCCCTCTCTCTCTGGCCACCCGGAGTCTCACCAGGCCATTAAGCTCTTGGCTCTGGTCCTGGTGTTCTGGGTCGCCTGGGGGAAGCAGCATGTCTGGGGGGCCAGACCTGAGGCCCTAGCTAACTGTCTGAGACCAAGGTGGTGTCACCACACGTCCTATGCTGAGAAGTCTTGGAATGCCATGCCTGGCCCCTGGGGCCCACCGGGGACACAGGCTCTTTCCTGTAGTGCCAGGCACCTTTCCTTTCCATGTCTGTCTGTCTGTGCACCCCTCCTCCCAGTTCCCTGTGGCCCAGAACCTTCTCCTGGTGATAATAATCACATGCTTCCCTTTATTGTGCTAGAGCATTTTTATTCCTCAAATCTCCCACCTCCCTGTAAGGTAGGAACGAACTGTTGTTATCCCAGTGAGGGAAGGGGGCTTGCCAAGGCCCACTGCTGGGACTCATGACCTTGCGACCTTGCGACCCCCCCCCCCATTCCCTGCCTCTCAGCCGTGCTCACGTTCTTCACTAAATTTTGCCTTGCAGAGGCATGCCCCAGCACCTGGGTGTGGGAAGTGGGTTCAGAGGATGTGGAAATGCAGACCCCTAGGTCTCCAGGGTAAAGGGTCCTAGATTCCCACCCCAGGAGATCTAGGAGCTGGCACAGGGCCTGCCCCATTGCACAGATAGGGAAACTAAGGTTTAGGGAAGGGCAGTGATTAGGGAGTAGAGCAAGCTGGGCTCTGTTCTTTTCTTCTTCCACCTCCCCAGGGCCCCGAGGGCTCAAGTTAGGGGACCCCATGGGGCTGTTTGGGACCTGGCTGCTCATTTGGGCTGCGGTCAAGTCCTCTGCCGGCTTCAGCAATCAGAGGGGTCTCTTGAGTGTCTCCCGTGCCCCTTCGGGTGATACAGACCCAGCCTGCTCAGAAGGGGGATCTCGGCGGTGGGGGGGGGCACTTTCCGCCCGCGGCTCTGCCTGGTGCTCCCAGAATCTGGGGGAGGCCAAGGCTGAGGAGGATGTGCTGGGGAGGGGATGGGCCATTGTCGACAGCTGACGGGGGGAGGGCAGTGTGGGTAAGAACGGGGGGGGGGGGGGCCAGTCTCTCAGGGGGGCCGGGGGGAAGGGGGGCTCTTGGCTACAGAAGAAGGTGAGGGGTGAGCATGGGGGAGGCGGAGCTGGGCTGGCTCCCGGGGTAGTATCCAGTCTGGGTTAGCAGGGCCTGCATGCCTGGGTGGGTTTTGCCTTAGTCTCCCCTGGGGGCTTCCTGTGCAGACCAGAGAGGGCCCGAGGCCTGTGGGTTGGAGTCGTGGATGCCCAGGAGTCTCCCTTCACCTGGGATCTCTCTCTGTCCCCTGGCCCTGTCATTCTCTGTCTCTCTTTCCTTACCTCTGGGTCTCTGTGCTCGGCTGCTTCTCTTTTACTCCCCACCCAACAACACCGCCCACCAGTCTACCTCCAGCTGCCCTCCAAGTACCTCTGAAGCCAGAATGCCTCCAGAGGCGCCGAGGCCCGAGGCCACCCTGGCTGAGCCTGCCCAGGCCCTGCTCCTGGGCAATCCCAGAGGACCTGACAGGCCCGGGGCCCTCTCTCCCTGGGGATGGAGCCCTAATGGGCTGTGCCCCAGCTTTCAGGTGTCTGGGCTGGTGGTCCACCCTAGGGCTTGGGCTCTACCTGCCCTATGGGAGGTGCTGCCCTTCATCCCAGTCTCAGAGGCCCTGGATGCCTACAGCCAACTGTGGAAATCGATTTCGCCAGGCCACTCCTCCCTGGAGCTGGCGAGGCTGGAGCCAGGGGCCCGTGTGCTGGCCAGGTTGCCCTGGGACATTCCAGATACCAGATGCTCTCAGGATGCAAGAGGAGGAGACTTGAGAGCTGGTCTTGGACACAGGAGGCGACAGGGTCAAGGGCAAGGCTCAGAAGAAGCCACTGGCAGAGACAGGGACATAGACAGAAGGGAAGAGGCAGGTGCGGGGGAAGGACTTGAAGGAGAGAGAGTGAGAGACCCCAGAGAATCCTGCCCTTTTCTTCTCACCTGGGCTGAGCTGCTTTAGCTGGGTCCCAGCCAGGAACACCTCCTTTTCCCTGCTCTTGGACTTAGAGACCTGCTCCCGCCCTCCACACTTGGCCCCCTCTTTTCTGTGCTTTCACCCAAGGGCCCATGAGAAGGAGAGAGTCCCCCCCTGTACCCGTGTGTGCTCCACTCTTCCTGTACTGTGTCTCACCCCTCCGCCCTCTCTGGCTCTGTCCCTCACTCTTCCCGTCCAGTATCCCTAGAGCCGAGATGGCTCTCAGGCCTTGGGGTGCTGCTGAGAACTATAGCCTCGGGGAGTAGGAAGTATTAGCCCATTTTACAGATGAGGGAACTGAGGCTCAGAAAAGTCAAGTAACGGGGGTAGACAGAGCCAGGGTTGACCCCGCATTTGTCTGATGCCCACCCTCACTACCCACGCCGAGAGAGTTAGGGCTACCAGACAGTGCTCCGGGAGAGTCTTCTGGGAACGCTTCTTGTAGGAGGTGGCATCTCAGCTCCCGTTCTCTCTCTTCCCGAACCCGGTGCCTCGGGGGAGGATGCTGTGACTGAAGAGCTTGCCTGATGCCATGTGGGGTCTCCGGTTAGAGTCCCCTTCCTTCTCCCTAATTGCCTCCCTTGGGCCCACACTTAGCGCCCAGCCTCAGTCTCTTAGGAACCCCAGGCCTGGCCCAGAGGTTAGCCCTTTGTTAACCACCTGCTGCCAGGCTCTGTGTTGGGTGTGCAAGCTGGTCCCTGGTGCCTAGTGTGGTTCCAGAATGTCTTCAGTTGGTTGGGGTCAGAGGCTGGGCTCTAAAACCCAGTGAACGTAGGTTGGGCCTTGGTGAGGCTATTTTAGTGCCCTGTCATTTATAAATTGGTTTCTGCGGGCAGCATAGCGTGACAGCAGAGGGTTGGACTGGTGGGGTTCAACTCCCAGCTTTACGGTCTGTGTGACCTTGGGCAAGTCCCTTTCCCACCCTGAGCCTCACTTTCTTCACACATAAACTGGAGTTCAAAGCAGTCGTCACCTCGTCGGGTCATTGTGAGGATGAACCGAGCCACATGAAGCGCTCAGCACAATCTCTGGCAAGTAGTAACTACAAAAGCATTAGCTCTTGTTATTGTTCAGTACCGGAGTCTATGTTCTAAAGTGCCGGTCTTGTCCCTCAGAGGGAGAGCGGGAGTCTGGGTGCTGCTTGAAGGTGATGCTGGTGTGTAATTGCTCACTTGCGTGGCTCTGTCCCTCCAGACGGGGCACTGAGGGCAGGGATGCGTGGGTTTCATTCATCCTGTTCCCGTGTCCGGCCCAGGGCCCGCCTGGAGCGGAGATTCCACGCACTGCAGTGGGCTTGGCTCAGGACGGAATCTCTTGAGTAGAAGTGGCCACTTGGGAGCCCCTCGGAGGACAGCCCCTCAGGCCTTCTGACCCACGGGCCATTCTCGGTGGGGGGGGTGGCATGCTACCCCCTTTCCGGTTGCCTGTGCCAGTCAGGCCCAGGTTGGTGTCCTGGTGTTTCAGCCTGACCCTGCCCAACCATCGCTGTCACCGCTGGCTCGCGTGGGGTCCGGGTTCTGAAACGCTTGTGCGTGAAGCCTGCAGAGGCCTGGCCCCATCCCTGGTTGCTCTGATTCCATGAGCTCGCGACCCGGGAACTGCCCCTCTTAACGCCGGGCTTCATTGACCCCCGGGTAAGGTTGCTCGGCGGTGGGGAGCAGGATCACAAAGTGGGCAGGACACTGGACTCCAGCGTCAGAGAATCTGGGAGGACGCAAAACTCAGCTGGGCCCCCATCCGCCACGTGACAAGGGCAAGTACCTCCACCTTCCTGAGCGCTGGAGATCCTGCTTATAAAACAGGGATGATGAAGTCCCGCTCTCCACCTCACAGAGTGGTGGGGGATGGGGGGGAGCTCTGGTCTCAAGTCAGAGCTGAATTTTAATCAGGGCTTAGCCACTTAGTTGTGTGGCCTTAGGCGAGTCACTGAACCTCTGAGTCTCAGTTTCTTTATTTGTTAAATGGGGATAACAATATCTGGGGGGCTTGTTACAGAGATTAGATAAGAGACAGTGGGAATGGTGTGATGGAAACTATAAGGTGCTGTTACCCCTCTGTCACAGTCTGGCGGGGTGGGGGGTGGGGGGAGCTGCTGCCTACGTTCCCGTGGTACCCCTGGCCTTCTTCCCTCAAATGCCAGAAGTCAGTCCCAGCTTTAGGTATTAAGGTCCTCAGTAGAACCAGAGCCTGTCCCCCCGGCTAGTGGGATCGTGTGGCAGGAGCTGTTTCTCACTGGGCCCCGGGTTCTGCATCTGTAAGCCAAACAGCAGGGCTTGGGGCTTCAACATCCTGGGACTCCTGGGAGGGTCTGATCTGGGTGAGTGGTCTTCTGACCCAGAGTGGCAGAGGTGGTGCCCCCCGTGTTAGAGATGAGAGTTGGGGCTCAGAGAGATTCAGTAACTCCCTTGCTCAGGGTCACACAGCTAGTCGGAAGCAGAGCTGGGATTCAAACCTAGGTCTTGAAGGAAACAGCCTTTTACTTTTTCTTTTCTTTCCTCTTTTAACAAGAACAACAAGAGTTATGAGCCTGGAATGAAAAATAAGATCATGAAGAGGTCCAAAAGCCAGCCCCCGGAGCTGGCTGAGGTTTCAGGAAACGTATCACCTGTTACACATGAGAACCAACACCGCCACCTGTGGCCAGCCTCTTTTTATGGATGACTGGGACAAAGTCCAGGGGCCTGGCGAGCTGAGTGGCTCAGGGCCAGCTTGCAGGTGCAGAGGCCTGGCGAGCTGAGTTCAGGACCAGCTTGCAGGTGCAGAGCCCCCAGACAGGCGGGCTTCCAGAGCAGAACGTCCAGGCCAGGCTTTCTCATTCCACCTTCTGCCCGAGCAGGCCAGCTGAGCCCATGCGGTGAGATCAGTTGTCAACTCACCAAACTGGCTGGACCTCCAGGCCTCAGGCCGGCCCCTGAGGCACAGCTAGAGGCTCAGAGACAGAGGCTCCGCCCATGCGCAGGTAGGCCGTCCAGCCCCACCCTGCTTAATCCCTACGCTCTGGCCCAGCCCTGCCCTGCTTAACCCCCACCCTCTCACCCTCAGGCATGGAGGTCTCCAGGTCAGGCATATACGTTTGGGGACTGAATCAAACCCCCCCTCACCCACCTTAGGGCTTCAGACTGTTGGTCAGGAAGGCAACAACTTCTGCATAGTAATTGTTATTATTGTAATTGGTAGCAATTATTTGACGTTTCCTGGGTGCCAGGCACTTTGCAGAGACAAGCTCACATAAGCCTTGCCATAATCCCTTAGTAAGTCCATTTTACAGGTGGGGAAGTTGAGGCACCACGATGAAGCGATTGCTGAAGGCCACACAGCTGGTAAAGATGAGGCAGATTTGGCATCTTCAGGCAGGGAGAAAGGGAGGAGTGGCCAGAGTGCCCAGCGTGGATTGAGCCCTCCTGTGCCCTAGCCTGATCGTGGTTCCTCTTCATACCTCTGCAGGGTGGGTGGGTTAGTATCCCCATCTGCTGAGAAAGAGGCAGCTCCGCAGTGCCTCCCAAGGTTATGTGGCCGCTCTGGCAGCTCCGGGGGTGGGGAGCAAAGGTTGTTGTGTGACCCTCCTATACCTGTCTGTGCGGAAGGAAGGCCCGCTGAGCCAGGGCAGGGCAGCAGGTGCACCGGGGATGGCCGAGTCCTCCACTGTGTGCTTGGCCTTGATCTTGCCGTGTGACTTGGCCGGCTCTTGTTCTCGCCATCCCGTCCGAGAGATGCAGTGTTCTCAAAGGTCTTCTGCGGAGTGGATATTGCTCCTGGAGTAAATAACCCCGGAGGGCATGAGCCTCCAGGAAGTTGAGGAAGGAGCAGAGGTGCAGGGAGCTTCATGGGAGATTCTCTCCAGCCAGGCTCTGCTGCCCCAGGGACCCCAGGCCCACCTGCATCCCCCTCGGAGCAGAGGGGCCAGGCCATGCTAGCGGCCAGGCCTATGGCAGTGGGTCTCAACACGTTAGAATCCTCTGGAAAACTTAAAAAGATCCTAATGCCTGGTCTGTACCCCAGACCAATTTAATCAGGATCTCTGGGAGGGGGGCCCAGGCAGGAGCAAGTTGTATAACTCCCAGGGTGGGCGCCTGGGTGGCTCAGTTGGTTAAGCGACTGCCTTCGGCTCAGGTCATGATCCCGGAGTCCCGGGATCGAGTCCCACATCGGGCTCCCAGCTCGGCGGGGAGTCTGCTTCTCCCTCTGACCCTCTTCCCTCTCGTGCTCTCTATCTCTCATTCTCTCTCTCTCAGATAAATAAATAAAAAAATCTTAAAAAAAAAAAAAACTCCCAGGGTAATTCTGACCTATAGCCGAGATTGGGGACCACTACTCAAAGGCAAATGGGGGAAGTAGGAACCTCCTGGCTTTCCAGAATTGGTGACCCCCTGAAACCCAATGGACACACATGCCTGCCTCTCTGCATCTGGGGAGAAGGTCCACAGCTCCCACCAGCTTTTCTGACCCAGAGGAGATCAAAATCCATTCTTGGGAGGAAGCAACCACCCCTTCCCATAAACCAACAGTGTCATTTTTAAGGACTGGAAACCTCCAGTTGCAGGATCAAAGAAATCTTTCCCGACCTTCTCAGACACCTTCTGGTTCCTTCTTTCTGCAAAAACATATCGTGTGCTTAGCACGTGCTTGGCACTGCTCTAGGCTCTGGGATCCAGGGCAAATGAGGCAGACATGGCCCTCCCCTGAAGGAGTCAAGTTCTCACGGGGCTCTAGATGCACTCGTGAATCAATGAGCTAACTGCAGTGAGTGGGCCATGGGACAGGCGCCCCCCTCCACCCCCCAGCCTCCCCGTGTCAAAGGTGCTGTTCCTTACAGTCGGCAGGGGAACCCCCCCTCCCCAGGATTCCGATGACTTGGTCGGGGCAGGGACAGGGTGCTGCGTGTTGGCAGGCTTTGATTCTACTGTGCAGTTGGAGGCAAGGCCTGCTGTGTAGATTCCGTGTTTGGGGAAGGCCTCTGGGAGGAGGGAACTTGGCCTATGGGAAGGGCCTGAGAAGCCAGCAGAGGGCTTTGAAGGGACCACCAGGGCAGAGGCACTGAGCTGGGCAAGGGCCTGGGGTACGGGAACCGCAGAAAAGAGTGGCCTTAGGAATGAGTGTGTGTATGAGGAGGGTTGGGAGTGCTGAGGACAGAGGAGGGGCAGGGCAATCCAGGCAGGGCTCCGTCGGTTCCATAGGAGCCTGGATTTTATGGGAAAACTGTTGGCCATATCACGATTACACGGTTGTAGACAGGGGAGTGACAAAGTCTGGCTTACAGTTTTCAAACCCCTTCCTGTGGTGTGGATAAGGGACTGGGGAGGACGGGAGTGGAACTCGTGACCAGCAGGGAGCTGCCCTGGGCCAGGCAGAAGGTGAGATTTGGCCGGGTGAGGTGCTGGACTGGAGGAGACACTTTTGGGGTATGGGATGAGCGGGAGGAGGGAAAGCGTGGCTCCTAGGTGTTTGGTCTGGGCCATCCCCCACCCCTCCCCTGCCAGGAACCCTGCAGCACTTAAAATCCTTAGCACCGGCCCCCCAGGTACCCTCGAGAGCCTCTGGTCTGGCGTTTCCTAAGAGGTGCTCCATGTGGTGTTGAGGGCTGTTAAGTGAAAAATGGCTTCAGCTCAGCAGTGCTGCTGCTGGGCATCTTGGAGAGGTGAACGGCCTGACGTACGGGTGGCTCTTGGCGAGAAGTGGCACTCCACAGACGGGGTGACAGCAAAACCTTCTGTTCTCAACAGGGCATCTTCTAGGACCCCTGATCTGAGGAGCCACTCCCCAAAACACTGCTCTGGTGCCAGCCCATCATTGGACAGGTGAGGTGGCAGGCCCGCGGAGGGCGGTCACCAGGCCGGGTCTCGTCCCTCGTGTTCTGCCAGAGCAGGGACTGAGCCTGCACCTCCCTACCCGGGGCCTGCAGGTGCCATGCCATCACATAACTCCCTTCCCCCAGGCTGTCTGGGGACACGCAGGTTCTAGGATCAGGCTGGAGGGCTCCTACCCCATCCTTAGGGGAGGGACAAACCAAGCCTCCTACCCTACAGGTGCAAATTCACAGGTGCCCAACAGACAAGGAGTTCTCTTGAAGGCACCAGCTCTTCCCCAGTCCCACGTCCTGTACACAGGGGCTTCTGGGAAGGTGAAGGAGCCTTGGCAGCAGGTCCTGGCCCTCAGAGCTGGCTCAGGGTGCTCACCCCACAAAACCTCCACCCCACCCCTTGGGTGAGGACAGAAGAGGCCTGAAAATAGAGTTTTAGCTGACGCAGGGGCAGTGGGTATGAGACCCCTTTCAGGTGGCTGAGTGTATGAAAGTCCTGGTGTTTCATGTGGAAGTTCCTCCTCCCTTCACCCCTCCCTCCCTGCATCTCTCCATCTCTCCATTCTCCTGTCTACCCATCCCTCCATCCAGCCATCATTCCACCCCTCCATTCCTCTGTCTCTTCATTCCCCATCCATTCATTCTTCCATCCCTCCGTCCATCTGTCCATCATCCCTCCATCCAGCCATTGCTCCATCCATCGCTCCATCCAGCCACCATCCCATCTTTCATTAGGCAGCATTTGCTGGGAGCCTTCTTTGTTCTCCTAAAGAATACGTAGTCTTTCCTCTCAAGGTATCACATTTCACCGGGGAGAATGGGACAGTTAAGTAGAGAATTACTGTATAGCATCAGGGATTAGCATAGTAACCTCCATTTATTGAAAGGCTACCACATGCCAGGCATTTTATTTTATCCACATTATCTAATTTAACCTCTGGACAAATCTTCCAAATCGGTTTTATTTTCCTCCTCTCACAAATGAGTAAGGTGAGGCTCAGAGAGGTTAAGTCGTTTGTCCGAGATCACACAGCTAGGAGGTGAGAGAATTACATTCCCACCCAGGCAGTCTAACGCCCGAGCCTGTTCTGGGAACTGATCCAGTATCCCAAAGCTATTGGAAGGAAGCAGAGAGGGAGCATGGCTAACCGACACGCGTGTGGGCAGGGCCAGCATGACGATGGTGGTAGAGACAAGGCTGGCTGGAGTAGGAGGCTTCCTGGAGGTGATCTCTGAAGTCAGTCTTGAGGGATGAGTGGGAATTAGTAAAATATCAGCACGGTAATTTCATTGTGTGAATTGATTTGGCATAAAATTATATATTTGGTCAATTTAAGTTGTAGCTGCTTAAGAAATGGACAATTTACCTGCTATAAAGTATAACATAAAATCAGAACCTCCTTCCTCTTGCTCAGACAGCTACCAGTGGCTACTCTGGAATTTTCCAATCAGATGTGCATGCGTGTCATTCCCTTGTGTTGTTGGCGGTCTATATAGCTTGCAGGGAAGCAGGGGCAGACCCTCCAGTGTTTACAGAAAGTGTATACCCAGAAGCATAACACCGGGGGACATTCCCTTTGTTTAATTTCATCTGCGGATGAAACCCTCACCCCTTACTTGTTCCACAAGTGCTGAGAAAGGCCTGCCCCAGCCCTGGCCCACCGTGCCCCCGACCGTACCAGCCACCGACCTCACTCTGTGGAGGCGGGTTCAGTTAGGACCCTCACTCTACAGGTGAGGGGATCGGGGACCTGCAAGGCCCTTCCCTATGGCCATGTGCTGGCAGAGCCAGTATTTGACCCCTTACCCCGGGGTCCTTTGTCTTCTGTCTCCCACGTGCAATTCCTTACACTCAGTACCTGCCACCAGCTCGCTTGCCCCCCCAGGATCTCAAGCTAACGGTGGTCCTGACCCTTGCTGCTTCTTACAGACACACGGGTGTATGTCACTGGATCCCCTGCACTGGGGGCTGGCAAACTTGTTCCAGAACAGGCCAGGGAGTAGATGTTCTAGGCTTGTGGGCCCAGTGGCCTCTGTCGTAACGTCCACTCTACTGCCTTAATGCGGGAGCGGCCGGGGGACAAGACATAAGCCAGGGGGTGTGGCAACTTTACTTAGGGCCATGAAAGTGTGACTTTCCTGGGCTACAAAACCTTCTTTTTATTTTTTTCCAACTATTTAAAAATGTGAAATCTGTTCTTAGCTCACAAGTTGTACAAAACACAGGCAGCGGGTTGGATTTGATTTACAGACCCAGTTGGCCACCCCCTGCCCTATACCGGCCCTTATTCCCATCTCATAGATGAGAAGACTGAGGCTCAGATCCTCCCAGGCCCTCTGAATCCAACTTTGGTGGGGGAGGGGGGTCCCTGAAGTTGATGCCACACCCCATCATGGTGTGACCTGGGCATGTTCTCAGCCTGAGCTGACCCCCCGGGCTTCTTGGAACTGCCCATCGTCTGCTCCGTGTTGCTTTGAGGGGGAAACGTCTGTACTTGGAGGGAAGGGAGACTTTGCATCCTTGGGCAGCGTGCCCTGGAGCCGCCATCCCAGGCTCTGGTGCTCAGCACCTTCTCCTCCCCCAGGTGATTCCCAGGTAGCCTCTGGGCCTGCCTGGTTTGGCCAAACGGCCTGCCAGTCATGGGGCTGCCTGGCTCCTGTTCTAGCATCTGAGCTCACCCAGCTGCCTCTTGGAGAGGATGGGGGGGCCCGAGGGGCTAGGCGGCCTGGGTTCCGTCCTTGCTGGTCCATGTACTAGTGATTTGGGGCAAGCTCCTTCACCCCCTCTGTGCCTTAGTTTGCTCATAGGACACTGAATGGCTTCCCCCGATGCCTGGTACAGTTTGTGCAAGTGCCCGAGACCAGCGAGGTTGCTCAGAGTCTGGAGCATCAGGGAATACCAGCTCAGCAGCCTCCGCCTCCTCCTTGCCCACCCGGAAATCCCAGCCATCCCCACCGGTCCCTTTATACCCTCGAGGCCACTCTCTGGAAGGACGCACTTCACAGGGGACAGATCTTGGGCTCTGGAGCCCACCCCTGCTTGCTGGCTGTGTGACTTGGATGAGATCCTTCACCTCTCTGAGCCTTGGCCCCCAGGGATGGGAATACCTCCCTCACCTCCTAGGCACAGGAGGATTGAAGGGGATGACACACGCTGGTGGCCGCCTGGAGTCACTGCCATTCGCTGGCAGCTACTCCTCACTCAGTGGGCCCAGAAATCACTCTCGTCCACAGACTGCCCATTTCTGAGCACCCACAAGCCTGTGAGGCTGCCCTGGCAGGCCAGCCTGAGCAGAGGACGTGGGAGCGGAACATGTAGAAACTCCCTTCCGGAACTCTCTAGAAGCAGGCAACGGTTGCCAAAGACCATTTGCGTACTTTTCCAATTGCACAAGAACCCGGCGCATGCCACTCAGGCCCTTGGCCACTGCTAGAGCGTAGTCGGTGAGGTTCTTCCAGTAAAGGGGTGACCTTTCTGCAGACTGCTTGGGGCTCAGCCTGGGTCACTTACTGGGAGGAGACCCAGCCAGGCAAGCAGGCCCAGGTAGGAATGAAAAAACGTGCCACCGCCGTGTGAGAGTCTTTCCTCCGCTGCTCTTCTGTTCTTCGCAAATTTACGCAGAGCCTCTGGTCTGTCGAGCGCTGTGGTGGAGGGGAACAGTAACGCTCCTTTATGCGGACCATCCCCTGCAGGGCTCCCTCAGGCCAGCCTGGGTCCGGGATCGCAGATCTCTAGACCTCCTGACTCGGGGGAGCCCTTGTTTGCCCTACCCTGGGTCTGAGGTAGGCCCCGGGTGGACTTACCGAGGCCAGACTTCCCTGGCTCCCGAGTCCCTGTTGTCCCTGCATTTCTCAGACCCAAGCTTTGGACGCTGGTGGCCTGGAAGAGCCATTCAGTCTAACCTCCCCATGTAGCACTTGAATCCCCGAAAGTGTTTACTCACACTTGGCTTCCATGCCACTTGTGACGGGGTGTTCATTACCACCCAGACAGCCTTTTCCTTCTTTGGACAGCTTTGGCTTCATGTTGTGCCCCAATCTGACCCGACAGCACGGCAGCTAGAGAAAATTCTCTCGAATTGAGATGGATCCAACACCAAACTGGACCCCCTGGGAGGTAGTGAGCCCTCCCTCTTAAGCCCCCTCCCCTCTCCTTGGAGATATAGAAAGTCAAAGCTGAGCTCCCCCCTGGCAAGGGTGATTGAATGTGATTATTTCCAGAGAAGGCCGAGGGGACCTCCTTATGGACAGGGGATATTCACAAGGCTTAGGACTGCCTTTTACCCTTGGAGGAGGAGGAAGGGGTGAAGCCTACCCCTCCTTCCCTCTGCTCTGTGGCCTGCTCCCCTGCCCCCTCCCGCATAGGGCCTGTGGGAACAGGACTGGGCCCTATGCCTGCTTCCCTGCCCCCAAGGCCAGCTGTCCCATGCAGCTGCCCTGGCCCCAGCTGCCCGGCACTGGTCCTGTCACCCCGCAGGGCCTGAGAGCTGGCTGCTGTCATTCCTGGATTGTATGGCTTTGGGGAGGGGGTGAAGGCAGCAAGCTTCCCTCTTCCTCCTTGAGTCCTGCCCTGGCCTGGGGTCCATCAGTGTGGAGAGACACATCAGTGTGCTCTGTTTCAAAAGCACGAGTGTATCACCCAGAATGACAGTGAAAAATTGGCAACAAAAGTGTGTCTAATCCTAGAGTATTGGTTACATGTGTTGTGATATGTCTGTATCTGGGACTTGAACCCTAGGATCTTTGGGGGCTCCTGAATGGGCTTAATGGGGCCTCTGAACCCCCAGAAATTATATGTAAAATGCTGCCTATACATGAATTTTCTGGAGGAATCCGACCCTCCAAAATGTAAAATGATCTACAGTATGGAATCCTATGCAACATGTGAAGTTATGTTGTAGAGCATTTTACCAGCATACACAGAGAGTATATTGTCGGATGAAAAAAAGCAGGTTACGAATCGCTCTATATAGTAAGAGCCCAGTTTTGTTTAAAACCATCTGTGAAACACACATGCTGCAAGTTTAGCTACTAAAATGATGACAGTTTTTATCTCTGGGGTGAGAGAAAGAATTTTTTTAATTAGTGTTGTTCTGTTGAATGTTCTATCCGTCCGCTGCTCGACAATGCATACTTGTTCCCTTTGTGAGGCGATGGTGCGGGGAGCACTCGGTCCCTTTTCTGAGAGGCTGGAACTCTCTTTCTCCCCCAGCAGCCCCCTGGCCCCAGGGCTGCAGATCCGTGCCACAAGCCACTGTCTCACCTCTGGGGCTCCAGCAGTCACCTGCTAACGTCCTGGCCACCTGACTTTGACCAGCATCCATCTGGGTATTTCCAAAGCCCGTGAGGGTCTTATGTCATTTCCCTGCAGGCCCTGCCTGGTCGAGGGGCCAGTCCAGACTCCCAACTGTCAAACATCAAACAACTGAGATGGCCTGTAGGCCTATACTTTCTAGCTGTGTGGCTTTGGGCCAGTCATCTAACCTCTCTGGGCCTCAGGGTGCCATAAAATGGGACCTCATGTTAGTACCTCCCCCGGGATTGCTGTGAGGACGTGCTGGGATGATTTGGGGCCAGCAGGTCACTGCCTGTCAGCTTTGTTCCCCTTTCCTCTTGGCCTTGACCTACCTGCCTTCTCTCTTTCTGCCAGGGAGCTCCTGGACCGGCAGGATGGGGTCAGCCTGTATCAAAGTCACCAAATACTTTCTCTTCCTCTTCAACTTGCTCTTCTTTGTAAGTATGACCAGCACCAGCCAACCGCCTCCCACGGAGACTCTTCCCTGGGGCAGCGCAGCTGAGACCCTCCAGAGACTCCAGGCCAGGGATGGGGTGGGGGGGGGGCGGTCAGTGGGGGCTGAGGACGGACCATTGGGAATGGAACCATGTGGGGCCAGCCAGGAGATTGCCTGCATTCCAGCTGGTTCTGTGGCGGAGCACTGATGCTTCTCCCAGCTGTCGCCTCTGCTGGGGTCCTGAGGTCTGGGCCAGTCAGGGTTGGAGGTGGGCATGGGTGGGGAAGAGCCCCCAGGGTGTTCCCTAACTCATCAGTAGGGAGTTCTCTGAAATCTTTCTCACGATGTGCTGGCCCCCTACCCTCCTGTGCCCGCTCTGAAGGTCTTGCTGTTAACAGCTGCCCCCGCCACCCGCACCCCCACCGTGGGGGATGTACCCACACACCCCAGAGGGTGTGCAAGAGAGGCAGGCTTGGGGCCAGAGTGGGGACATGGTCCCCCTTCTCCAGACACACCCTGGCAGGCCCCACCTCGGGTCCCTGAGCCATGGGGCTGCCCAGATGTAAGCCCGGTGCACATCTGGAGCTGGTTTTCCTGGGGCCTCAATTGTCCTCTCGGGCCTGGCACTGACTGACTCCTCTTGCTTAGATTTGCCAGGATGATGGTGTGTGTGTGTGTGTGTGTGTGTGGTTGTGTATGTGAGTGAGAGAGTGTGTGTGTGTATGTGTATGAGTGTGTGTGTGTGATGGGGCGAGGGAGAGTGTGATGCATGTGTCAGTGTGCATGTATGTGAATGTGTGTGCATGAGTGTGTTATGGGGCAAGGGGAGAGTGTGATGTGTGTATGAGTGTGTGAATGTGTGTATGCATGAGTGTGTATGTGATGGGACAGGAGTGTTGTGTGTGTGTGAGTATGCATGTGTGTGTGCATGGATGTGTGATGGGGCAGGGGGAATGTGTGTGCATGTGTGTGCATGAGCGTGTGTATGTGTAACTGAGCGTGCACGTGTGCATGCATGAGTGTGTGATGGGGCAGGGGGAGTGTGTGTGAGTGTGCATGTGTATGAATGTGTGTGATGGGGCAGGGGGAGTGTGTGATATGTGGGTGAATGTGCCCGTGTGTGTGTGTATGTGATGGGGCAGGGGGAGCGTGTGTGCATGTGTGAGTGTGCCCGTGTGTGTGTGTGTATGTGTGTGTGTGATGGGGCAGGGGGAGAGGCCTTCTTAGGCGCAGGGAAGTGCTCAGGGCTGTGTCTCCTCTGTTGCTGGTTCACCCTCTACTGTTCAAAAATCAGGCTGAAAAATAAAGATGTTTATTATGACCCAATTTTATTTTTAAAAAGTGCACACATACATGAGTATTTTTGAGAGGAGAAGAAAATGCCTCTGAATGTTCATTTTGGGATTCCTGAGAATTTGGATTTTATTCTTTATGCTTTTCTGCATTTTCCAAATTTCTACAACGGACACGGATTACTGGGGAAAAGACGTTTTACATTACAAGTTACATAGGATCGTAGACAGTTTGGGAAATAATCATTCTAGATTCCCCCTCTTAACTGTACCCCGGCACACAGATACAAGCGTGTTCCCGGCACACGCAAACACACACATGCGTGCGGACCGCTGGGGTGCCGCCTGCCCTGCCGTTGTCCACCCTGGCTCTAGCCCCGGCCCCCTCCTCAAGGATGGTGCTGAGGCCTTGCTGTGGCTCTCCACGTCCTCCACGGATGGCAGCTAGGCCTGGAAGCTACCTGGGGCAGGGCCTGGGCACCTGGGCTTCCCCAGCTAGGACAGGTCCCTCCTGGCTGGACCAGGGCCCTGGAAAACAGTTGGCCACACAGCTGGAGCCCAGCCTTCCCTGGCAAGTGCTTGGCTCCTGGGCCTCAGCCTGGCTTCCAGGGCCAGCTGGCCAGGACTGGGGAACAGGAGGGTCACGGTGCTGTGCTTCTAACCCTGGGGATCCTAGGGATTGGAGAGAGGGGCGTGGGCGACAGCCTAGGAGGTGAGGGGGCTTGTAGTCTAGCGGCCCAGACAGCCCACACACCCCATGCCGCGGGAGGGAGGGGGGGTGGAGACTTCGTGGAGAAAGGAAACAGGGTTGATGGTTTTGGCCACAGGAAAGGAAACAGGGTTGATGGTTTTGGTCCCTTCTCTTCCAGCTCCTTGCCTGCCCGGTGGAGCCAGAGACTGGAAAAGCTTGTCTCTGGCCAGAGCTTTGGGGGCTGGCGGGAGTCCCGTGTTAACCCTCTCTGTGCTGGGGCAGAGATGGCCCATCAGGATGTGGGGAGGGCTGGGCAGGGAGAGGGGGAGCTTTTTATCACAGGAGGGTGAGGGGAAAGGAGAGACTTCCAGGGACAGTGAACATTGGTTCGTCCACTCATTCACTCATCACTCATTCACCGAGTGGGTATTTGACACCTCTGTATGCAGACCCTGGTTGCGGGTGCCAGGCAGACACTCATTGGCAGGAGAGCCATGGTTTCTGCACTGGGGCCTCTGTTCTGGGGGGTGGTGGGCTCCAGTCAAGTACTATTCAAATGGATGATAAAAAGGCAGCTGTTCAGGGTGCTGGGTGTGAAGGTTACGGTCCCCAGGAGAGCAGATAATAAGGCAGCTGATCTTGTGGGGATGGTCAGCGGAAGCTCCCTGGAGTTAGATGAGGTGGGTGGGGAGAGGAGTTCTGGGAGAAGCAGCAAAGTCCAGTGTGGGGAGTGGGGCAGAGTGTGGGGCTCTGGGGTGCTGGCTGTGCCGGCCTTCCAGGAAGGATCCTGCTCTCTGTTTTATGCACATCGGGATGCGGTTATATGATCAGACTTGTGGTTTGGAAAGTTCGCTCTGGTGGCCGTGTGTGCTTGCATATGCGCACACATACACGTGTACATCCTTGCTTGCACCCCCTCCTGGCCCCAAACTTCCCAGAAAATTGCCTCGTCAGCTTTTCTGAGGTTCACAGAAACCCAGGAGCTGCTGATGCTGTGCTGTTCCAGGGGAAGGACGCTGGTGTGAGGGTCCTGGCTCCTGGCTGGGCCCTGTCAGGAGATTCTGGTGGAGCTGGGGGGGGGGGGGGGGGGGGGGGGGGGGGGGGGGGTGCCCATGGTTCCAGTCTTGGTTCACTGAGAAAGAGGGGGCCACAGTGCCTCCCCCGTTCTGGCTGGCCGCCTAGCTGGGCCTCTTCCTGGCTGGCCCACAGCCTCGGGGCTGGTCTAGCCACTCCAGATGGCAGTCTTTGGACATGAGACCCACAGAGGCACTCCTGGGCTGGTGCCGGGGACTTCCTTCGTGGGTGCTTAGAGGTGAGCTGAGGAGATGAGCTGGGCCGTCCCGGGGGGATTTCGATTTCCTTGGGGTTGTGTTTGCCCAGAGGGAATTTTCTGCCCTGCCCAATGAGGGCAGGAGGTGAGCCGGTCAGGGGCTCTGCCACACAGCTCTAAGGTGCGCAGGAGCAGACCATGGGCCCCATGCCTGGCCGTTGGCCATCTGTGCCATGAGCTGCGGGCTCGGGGTGGGCCGGGCCTCAGGAATCTTTGGGAACCAAACTCCCAGGTTCTATAAAGTCCCCCTTCATCTTGGCAAGCTGTGTCGTTCTGAGGCACCCCTACCCGAGGGCGGACCCTTCCCCTCAACAGAGCCTCAAGTAGCCTCCCTGTCCCAAGAAACTGGCTTTCCAGGTGAAGACCCAGGATGGGTCCCAAGTATTCTGCAGCTAGCATGAGCCACCATCTGGCCCGGAGTAATCGTCAGATCTGGCTTCGAGCCCCTGAAGGATGGAATGGATGACCTTCGGTGAGGTCAGGGCCTCTGTGTCCCCATCTGTAACAGGACAATAACAGGGCCCACTGGCAAGGAGGGAGGAGGGGACAGGTGGCCTGCTGGGAGACACTGGGGAAGAATGTAGGGTCATCAGCAGCTGCTGTTGTCTTTAAGGGGGCCCAGACTAGGGTAGGGTGAGTGAGGTCCACGCTTGGGAATGAGAAACAGCATTGCAATGTGCCCTATCAAGGCTCTGCTCCTTTTTAAAAGGAAAAAAAATCACAATACTGATCCCACCTTTATTGAAAAGTTTGATATTTTGTTCATCATGGATTTTTTTAAAAAAAATTAATTTTGGTTTTTAAAACATCATTGCTGTAAATTCTTATTTATCTTGGTTACTGAGTTTTTTCATGTCCCCTTAATTTTTATGCCCAAGGCAAGCGCCCTGTTCACCTTACTCTGGGCCTTACTCTGGGCCCAGTAGAGCAAGGCTGATTGAGCCCCTTGCTCTACCCCACGCTGAAGGCTTTATCAGCAGCTGCTTGCCTTGCAGAGTAGGGGATGATGGCTGAAGTGGGAACCCAGGGCCCATGATAGAGGTGGGTGGTGACATGGTAGGACTGTCAGGGTGGCTCATTCCTCAGGTGGGCTCAGGCCAGGCCCCAGGTGAAGGCCAGTGTTATGGGCTGTGGGTCTTGGCTGGGTTCCAGTTGGGGAGATGGGCTCAGGCTAGGGGCCTTGCAGATGATGGGAGGGGGAAGGAAGCAGGGAATCCCTCGGCCTACCCCAGCCACTTGCTCCACATCTGCCTTTCTGTTCCTGCTTCTCCAGTGGGTTCCTGAGCTCATTCATTTCCTGAACACTCAACCCCTGTGCTATAGGCCCCCCGGGCATATGGAGGAGCTTCTTGCAACCCAGCCCTTGCCCTCAGGGAGCTTGCAGTCCAGCCAGAGAGAGACACACAGTATATTAAAGCCCCTGGGAATGGCTATGAAGGAGGGTCCAAGGGTGGGTGCCACCTTAGTCTGCCTGGGGGAGTCAGGAGGGCTCCCTCGGAAGGTGGCCTCTGAGCTGAGCTCTGAAGGGCAAGTGGGCTTTGATGTTCACGTCCATGCGGGATTTTTCCCAGAGCTTGTTTGGGTTGTCCTCAGCCACTGAGCTGGGCTAGAGTGGAGGCGATGAGCATGGGAGAGGGCTAGGAGGTAAAGTCGGAGGGTACCCCTGGAAGGAGGCTGCACCCCTCAAAGCTAATAGGCTTGGTTTGACCACATGTGGGCATGGGGTAGGGGAGGTGGGAGGCAGAAAGGACTCCCCACACATGGCCCTGCTGTCAGGACTTGGGGTGTGGGGCCTGAGGATGGAGGTGGTGCATGCCCCCGGGTCCTCCTGGCCTGGCTGCAGGGGCAGCTGGGCAGGGCCCTCTCAGGCCCCCACTGACTGTGCCTTCTCTTTCCAGATCCTAGGCGCGGTGATCCTGGGTTTCGGGGTGTGGATCCTGGCTGACAAGAGCAGTTTCATCTCTGTGCTACGTAAGGGCCCCTCCAATCTCCCTGCCCGGCTGGCTCTGGAGCGGTGGGACCAGGGCAACGGGCAGGGCTGCTCCACAAGAACTTGAACCTCACAGCAGGTCACTTTTCAGCTGCCCTCAGGGCCTCACCCAGGTCCTGCGCTGACTGCTCTGCCCTGGGCCCCCTCTGCAGAGGTTTTCGGGAGGAATTTTCCCTTCCTCCCCACACAAAGCTGCTGTTGTCTGGAGAACGCTGGGGGTTGAGGGAGGCTTGCTCTCCCAGCCCGGCCCCTTTCCCTCAGCCCTAACCTCGAGAAAGCCTCTTACAGTCTCTGTCCCTCCATTTGCGAGCTCAGCAAGATGTGGGCCACAGTCCGGCCCCGGTCAGTTCAGAGAAATGTAGGGAAGGGCGGGAAAGACAGGTCGTCAGGAGTCAATGACGTGCCCACTGTGTGCCCAGTGCTGGCTAGATTCGTCGGGCCTCTGGACTGCAGAGGAAGCCACCGGCGCAGCATCCGTGGTCTGTGCTCATTGTGAGGCAGGCACGGGGCCAAGCATTTTGCACGTGAAAATTGCCTTAATCCCTCGATAGCCCTGTGAGGTAGGAACTGTTCTAGTCCTGCCTTACAGGTGAAGAAATGAGGCTCAGAGAAGTGATGTCCCTGGCTCACATTCACAGAGCTTCCAGTGATAGGTGGGAGACTTGAACCCCCAGAGCTTTGGTCCTAAATGCTGCCCGTGGTAGGGTGAACCACAGCATGCAAGCCCCTTCTCTCACCCTTGAAGCAGGAGGAAAGAAGCCCAAGGCACTCCTGCACAGATGATAAGAGCCTCTCCAGGTCTACTTGCAGCCTCCTCCAGGAAGCCTGCCAGGCTTGGCTGCACTGATCTCATGGATGCCCTGAGTGGAAGGGAGGCACAGCTGAGGGCCCCAAGTAGCACAGTGATGCCGCTCCCCTCAGTGAGTGCATCCTTGGCTCACTTCCCTCCCAGCTGCTGCTGAGGCAGCAGGTTTGGACTCAGGCCCACGACAGCTGCTTGATTTGAATAAAGCGGAACCAGGCTAGGATGGGTGATGGAGAGGCCACACCTGTCACTGTGGCCCCAGGGGGCTAGGCCTCCCCTCAGACCTGAAAGGAAGCAAGGATGATCCACCCTCCAGCCACATCCGATGCAGCCTGGGGCTGTTAGCCCTGCCTCCTGCTGGGGTGGAGGGCTGCAGAATGTTCTCCCATTCTGGGGCTAGGGTCTGCATTTCCCACCCCAGCAGGATGCCCATGCTCCCCAGGCCTTTCCAACATGGGACACATCCGCTTCCGCCCTGATTAGGCCCAGGCTTCCTGCTTCTTGGCTGTGGCCAACACCCAGCAGGTACTGCGCCAGGGGGCAAAGTCTCAAGGCCCAGCTCACCCACTGTATCTCTGTCCACTGCACCTTGCCCCAGGCCCCAGGAACCTCCTGCTCCTCCCGCCTCCTCCCTGTTCAGCTCGCAGACTCCCCGAGCCGCCAGAATGCAGAGGTGCCCTAGATGTGCCCAGAGTGTTTTCACAAATACAAAGGCCCCAGGCCCACCCCAAGGGGATCTGACTCCATTGGTGTGTGGGCAGGGGCCTCGAGCATTGTGGTTTTTAAAAAGCTCCCCAGGTGATTCCCAGGCAGCCAGGGTTCAGAAGCACTGATCTAGCAGAGGAAAAAGACTTGCTAAGAATCACACAGCAAGTGAGGGTCAGGGCTGGGACCCAGGGCTCCTGACCTACCATGTACGTTCCAGGCTGGTGTGACAGAGCTCTCCCCTCACCTGAGTCCACGGGGCGAGGTGTTGCTGTGCCCATTTCACAGTGGAGGAAACCAAAGCACAGGAGGGGAGTTAACTTGTCCCAGGAAACACAGCCAGGAGGGGGAGCTGGGATACGAACAGAGGGCATGGCTCCTGAGCCCCCATACCCTGAGCCCCTGTATTGCAGGGTTTCACACTCACCACACAGTCCTGCCTTAACCAGAGCAAGCAAGTGCCGTGGTCAGGAGCACAGACTCTGGAGCCGGGCTGCCATGGTTCGAATCATGGCTCTGCTGCCTCCTAGCTGGGTGATCATGGGCAAGTTAACTTCACTTCTCTGGGCCTCTTCATCTAGAAAATGGGGATAATAATAGAATATATCTCATGAGGTTGTTGTGAGAAATGAAATGAGTTAATATAGGAAAAGCGTTTAGAACTGCTCCTACTAACTAGTCAACCCTACAGAAGTGATGAAGTTGATAATAACATCTTGAAGTAGGATTTAGTTCCATTTCACAGAGAAGGAAATAGAGGCCCAGGCTCAGAGCTCGTTCACAGCAGAGCTGGGATGAGAACCCCTTTCTTGTTGCCTTCGGTCCCTTTCATTTGGGGCCACTTCTACCTTGCTGGTACCTGCCAGGCCCGGCAGGACCCCGATGTTTCTGCCGTGCACAGTGGAGGGCCAGCCCAGAATGTCCACTTGTCCCCTTCCTAAGTCAGGTTGCTCAGACTGGGGCCAGCCTGAGACCCTGGGTGCACTCAGGGACTGGTGTCCACTAGATGTTCTGAGAAGCTGAGACCCCGCAGCTGGGCTGGCCTCCTGCGGGAGAAGCTGAGTTGGGGGGTCTCAGCCCTGGGTCTTGCCTGCTGGGGCCCCCAGGTGGCCTCTTAGACTGCCTGGGCTTCAGGGCTCTTAGGGACAAATCAGGATGTAAATCCACCCTCATGGGCCTGTTGTGGAAATGAAGCAGATGATTCGGATAAAGGGCCTTGTTCAGGCTGGCACGCAGTGGATTCCAGACTGTGCCAAATTTCTTTTCTCTGGGAGTCGTCCCTGGGAGGAACCCAAACCCAGGAAGCTTCGAAAGAGTGGCATTGGATGGCTTCCTCCTGGCTATGCTGGTTGCTGAGAGCAGGGTGCTGAGGGCCTAGAATGAAAATGGGGGCTCAGTGCCAGGAGCCCCCCACACTCACCCCAGCAGGTCCCCACCATGCCCGCCCAGCCTGCCTGGGGGGCTCCAGTGAGGAGCTGGGTGGAGGCAGCCCTGCCCTGGCACCCTGAGAGCAGGGTGGGCTGGCCAGGGCTCTTCCTGAGTTCAGAACATTCTGTCTGTGACCAGGAAGTTGAGCTGAATCGGGCCCTCCTATCCACCCACACTTCAGCTTTGTAGTTACTGCTTAAGGGCACTAAGGCGGCCTGGGTGGCTGGGGGCGGGGTGGTGGATCTCAGCTTCTCCCAAGCCCCCCAGGGAGCCGGCCAGCGTCCTCCCTGCTGATGGCCGCTTGTACCAGCCCTGGCCATGCCCTCCTTAGGAGAGCACATTAAAATGGCAGATTCCAGGTGGTCTCCCAGGAAAGTCTGTCCAGTTGTGACGGACCCAGGAATCTACATCCCTAAGAGGTTCCCCTGATCCACTAATGCACTCCAGGCTGCTCTCCAGCTTTCTGGAAACATCCTGTCTTGGCCGCCTCCCAGAGAGTGCAGGGGCTGTTGTGGGAGGAGTCTGCCGCCCATTGCCAGGGGGAGGCACATCTCCCCTGGCCCTTCCGGCAAGTGACAGCCCTGGGTAGAGGGCATCTGGAGGTGGGTGTGAGCTGTGCTCTGTTCTGGCAGGTGATGTGCTGGGCTTTTAGGGAAATGGTGGTCAAGTGCTCTGATGGAACCCCGACCTCCACCCACGGGGGGTGGGCTCTGTCCGCCCACGGCCCTGAAGAGGGTCTCTTGCCATCAGGCGCCTCTCTCTATGCCTCAAGCATATCACCTGTCAGACTCACACTGGCCCGATCTGTCTCGCCTTCTTCAAATACGTCAGGCTCGCTCCTTCCTCCTTGCTGTTCCCCGCTGCCGGGAATGGCTTCCCCTCACAGATCTTCCCTGGGCTGCTTCTCCATTCTTGTCTCAATGTCAGGCTCAGGCTCAGGCTCAGGTGTCATCTGCTCAGACCAGGCTTCCCCAACCCCCCAACCCATTCGCCACCCCATGGTCGTCTATTGGAGCCAGCCACAGTGTCCCCGTGACTCTCTCCATGACCAGGGCGTCTGGTCATTGTGTGCTGTGTGTTATTGTCCCCACGCCCCACCGCACTGAATGGCAGCTCCTTGCTGTGGGGACCTCAGCAGCCCGACTCCTGTCTCCCTGGCAGCCAGCACAGCGTCTGGTCGGGGCTGACCCCCGAGCTCTGACTCCAGGGGGAGCAGTGCTAGACCTCTGGGCCTTACCCCTGATGGTGTGCTTAACAAGGGTGAGACAGCTGGGCCGAACTAAACGCCATTCTTTCCATCCCCAGAGACCTCCTCCAGCTCGCTCAAGGTGGGGGCCTGCATCTTCGTCGGAGTGGGCGCTGTTACCATGTTCATGGGCTTCCTGGGCTGCATTGGTGCCATCAAGGAGGTCCGCTGCCTTCTGGGGCTGGTGAGTGCCGCTGTCCAGCCGGGTGGGGCCTGCGCGCCCCCCTGGTCCCGACCGTGGGAGCTCGTGCAGAGGTGAGCGGGGTGGGGTCACCCGGGGCGGGGCGGGGGGCGGCTTGCGGCTGACTCCATGCTGCTCTGTGTCCCCAGTACTTTGCCTTCCTCCTCCTGATCCTCATCGTCCAGGTGGCCGCGGGAGCCCTCTTCTATTTCAACATGGGCAAGGTAAGCACCCTCCTGGCCCCCGGCTGGGCTGGGCTGGGCTGGCCCTGCAGGGCGATTGGCCCTGGGGGTAGGGGAGAGACCAGGGGCCTCTCAGCTGTCAGAGACAAACCCAGGAGGTGCCTGGCAGCCTTCTGGGCCTCTGGTCCCTGCGATCTCCTAGCGAGATGTGAGGGGCGGGGGGTGGGGTGGCATCTTGGGCAGAGTCGCCGTGGGCCTGAACACAGCTCTACCCCAGCACCTTGTAGCTGTGGGGTGGTGGGCAAGCCGCTTGCCTCTCTGGGCCTGTCTCACCTTCTGCAAATGGAGGACAATAATAAATTTACCTTCCAAGGTTCTGGCGAGGATTCAGTGAGATTATCTTAGTAAAACACAGCACAGTGCTTGGCATGGTGAGCGCCCAATAAATGTTGTTCTTCTTGTTTTTATTCAAGCGCCTCAGCAAGTACTAAATCCATGCCACTCATCTGCAGATGAGACCCAGGGAAGAGACTGTCAATAAAAAAAAATTAGTTTTGCATCACAGAGAAGGCCCTTAGCTTTAAGGAATAGAAAAACCAGGCTGACTGTGGCTTAAATTCTAAAGATATTGCTGTTGATTAACCAGAAGTCCGGGCTGGAATCAGAGACCGTGCTTCTGGCTGGCTGTTCAGCATCCTCCTCATGCCACTCACTGTATCACATCACTCACCTCATGGTCACAAGATGGCCGCCACAGCACCATCCGTGCTGCTGTAGCCAGAAGAAAGGGACACAGGCAGTGCCAGCGCCGGCCATCCCTTCGATCAGAAAAGCAAGTCCTCCAACAGTCTTCCTCAGACTGGGTCACAAAGGCACCCATGGCTTCAAGGGGACTCTAGAAGACACAGGCACAAGGGAGAAGGGAAGCCAGGAATAGCTGTTGGGTGAGCCAGTCGACTGTGACTGTCAAAGTTAGCACTTATGGAGCACCTACTATGTGCACACAGTATCTTCTAGAAGCTTTACACTCATCATCTCATCCTTTCGGCAGCCATGCGCTGTGTTCCGTTGACAGACAGGGAGACAGGTGTTCGGAGCGGTGTAGGACAATACCATCAGTAATACAGGAACTAGAACCCTTGGCATCCCTGTGGTTGGGTCAGCACACACCGTGTACTACTGGGTACAATGCTGGCCACTTTACTTTCATTCTTTCACTGATGCTCCCCATGCCTTCCCTCTCAGGGTAGTGTGAGAATCCCCATCGACGGGTGAGGGATGAGGGCACCACCCAGCCAGCCAGTGGCCGGGCCAGGTGAGGGCCCAGAGCTCAGCCCAGACCCACTGCACATGGCCCTTGACCCGGATGTCCTCAGGGCCCCCCGCCCTCCTCCAGTGCTACAGTTCTTATCCAACTAGGGAGACAGCTGGTGGCTAGTGGGCTCCTGCATTTCACCACTCTAAGGTCCAGTTGCCTCATATCACTCTGAAAAGGAAGGTGAGAAGACATTACACCGACATCAACAACTAACACTTCGTGGAGCCTAGAACAAGCCCCCCACCCACTGTGGCGTACAGACTGTGCTCACTTAGTTTTTCCTCACTGGGATCCTTCAGGGTCATGGGTGTGATACCCTCATTTTCAGATGTGGAAGCCGAAGCATAGAAATGAGGCACCTTGACCAAAGGTCACACAGCTAGTAAGTGGCAGAGTGAGGATTTGAACCCGGGCAGCCCCAGGTTCATACTGGTGCAATTTCCATTGCAGTGGTTCCTACCCGAGTCTGCTTTACTTCTTTATAATCCACACCCAGCCTGTTCCCCAGGAGAAGTGGAGCTGAGTTCCAACACAGGCACAGGGTAACTAAAATCAAAACAAGAGAGATTGGAACACACACGGGAAGAGGAAAAGCAATGTCCCTGAAGCCAGGGCACTAGATAATGGTAGCTGAGGCCTAACTTGAATGCTGAGCTTCCTGGCAGCCAAGGCAAAAGGGGAAAGTGTGGTTTCAGTAGATGAAAGGAAGCTCGCTTGGCCAACAGACAGGAAGGCAGTGTTTAAAGGAGGGAAACTCTTTTCCCAGTGAAAGGGTTGTGAGATCCGGTCTTTATTTCTGCCCTGTGGCACCTGGGGCTTCTCTGGGACCCAGTCAGTGGCACATTATAATCAGGGTAGATAAGAACTGGGCCCTGGTGAGCTGGTTTCCATGACTCAGAAGCCAGCCGACTCTGCAGGGGTCTTGGGCCGTCCACCTTCTCCCCTTCTGAGTTTCCCCATCACAGTAGTAAAGACGGCGCCCATCTATTGGATGCCAACCACGTGCCAGGAGCTGAGCTAGTAACTTGATACACATTTCAGTTTTACAAGCATTTTCCAGTTTAAGAAACTGAGGCCGGGAACAGCAAGACGACTTCTGGCCACAGCCACACATAGCTTGGAGGCGCCAGAGCGGAGAATTCCACCCCGATCCCTCTGACCCAAGGCCCATGTCTCCCTCTCCAGCATGCTGCCTCCCTGCGGGCTGGTATAGTCCCGGCTTGGCCCACGACCAGCAGCTATGCCTCAGAGGCGTCCCACGGCCCCAGAGCAAGGCTTGTTCGGAGAATCAGGACTCCTGACTCCAGAGTCCAGACTCTGTCCTACCCCACGATTCCTTCCTCTGTGCCCTGCTCCCCCGCCCCACCAGCCTCTGTACCTCATGCCCTCTGGCCCCAGCCCACCTGTCCTGCAAGTGGAGGGACATTTCCTGGCTCTGCTGGGAAGCTTCTGGCAGCACTCTTTCGCCCGAGTGAGAATGAATGATTTATTTTTTCTTTCCCAGCACATTGTAAATCCCGGTGGAAGACTAAACATGTTCTTGATGATGTTTATTCCTGCAGATGAGGCCCAGCTGGGGAGCTGGGCCTTGTTGAGCCTGAAGGAAAAGGCCTTCTAAAGGCAATGGGCTGTCCTTTCCCTCACTCTCCAGGCCTCCTGGACAGGTGGGAGGGACTGAGCCATTGGGGTTCCCCCCCCCGTTCCCCCTCACCCGCCCGAAGTGGTCTCTGGGGATGCCATTGGTCCCTCGGCCCGAGTTCCCAGCAGCCCCTGTTCCCGGGGCAGCCACAGGGGAGGCTGGGGTCCTTGGGCAAGGCACATGGCTTCTCAAGCCCTAGGTTCTGCGTCTATAAGTTAAGGGGAAAGCTGCTGGGCCCCCACTCCCACCCAGGGTTGAAGTGAGCACAGACCTCAACGCTTTTATAAGATAGAATGGTGGCCAAGGCCTCAACTCTGGAACCAAACTGCCTGTGTTGGAATCGCTGCTCTGAGGCCCTCGGCAAGTCACTCAGCCTCTCTCTACTCCACTCGCCTCACCGGTCAAACAGCGGTCATCATACAGGTCCACTCCCCTTAGCAGCAGTTCTGAAATCCAAGAGCCACTTTGGAAAAGCAAAAATGCCCTTCACAGCTCATTCGGTGGCAAAATCAAACCCAAACAGAAGCCAGGCTATTTATGGCCTCTGTGAACCCCATTTCGGGGGCCCTCAGGAATTACGAATGGGAGAGAGAGAGCAGGGTGTGACCCAGACCCCGATCCCTTTCTGAAATTGGAACATTGCTCAGCGCCAGAGCACACGGGCCCCAAGGCTGTCTTGTAGCGCTGGGCTGTGGATTTAAGAGCGTCGCCCATGGGAAGGGCCTTTGCTGGCATCATTGCAAGGGTTCACTATGACGGTCACCATCGTTAACTCCGTTAATGCTTAGGGAGGGCTCAGGAAATGGCAGCCGTTCGTATCGTCGTTGGTGTTAAACCAGTATTAGCAAGAGTCGTGGGGGCCAGGATTTGGGAGTGGAGATTCCTCTGGCTCTTTCCTCATCTGACCATGTAGCCAGCCCCTGTTCAGCGGGCACAGCCCGAGTCTGGGCTGTGTTCTAGGGTGGGCTTTGCCTCTGGTTGCTCCATGGGCTTGGACAACTTGCCCTGCCTCTTGGAGTCTCAGCTGACCTCTAGGGCCTTTCCCAGCTCTGACGCTCTGGGATTCTGGCTTGTTCTCTCCAAGCAGTGGAGAGTGGGAGAGGGTCAGGAGGAAGGACGCGAACACACTATCTGCTGGGATGTGCTGGGCCTTGGCGCACTCACGCAGGCCCCACTGCTCACCCGCCCAACAGCCCACACCGGTGAGGCTGCTGAGGCTTTGGTGGATTACGTCAGGGGGTTGAGCAGAAGGCCTGCGGCCTGAGAGCTTGGAGGGTAAGGGGCTTGAGTGGGCTGGGTGGGCACTGGGGGCTGGGGGTGGTGACAGTGGCCCAGCCACGCTGCTGTGTGCCGCCCCAGGGAGGCTGGTCAGGAGCGCCGTGATGCCCTTCCCCCTCTTGCCCTTTCCTACCTAAGAAGCTCACAAGAGCCAGCGTACGGGTGGTAAGACAGGTTCCCCGAGGACAGTGCCATTCTGTGAGATGCCTGCCCCCTGTGATGGAAACTTCCTGATCCCCTGGCCTGGGTTGCTACCAGCCTTGGGGGTGGGCAGCTGGAGCCAGGACAGAGAGAAGTGACCTTTGTCTTCCCTTTTGGGAAGAAGAAGAAGTGTCCAGGCAGTCCTTCAGGAAGGGGGTCATGAAGAGCAGTGGGATGGAGATGCGATTCTTTTTTTTTAAAGATTTTATTTACTTATTCGAGAGAGAGCACTCACGCTAGCACAAGCAGGGGGAGCCGTAGAGGGTGAGGTAGGAGCAGGCTCCCTGCTGAGCAGGGAGCAGCCTGGGGCTCCATCCCAAGACTCCGGGATCATGACCTGAGTCAAAGGCAGACACTTTACCAACTGAGCCACCCAGGAGCCCTGGGATTAAGATTCTTAAGGTGCCGGTGCCTGCCTGGCTCCATGGCTCTGTGGCTCCAGGGCGGCAGAGGGTGGTGCCTGACTCAGACCCCGCCCTCAAGGAACTTACTGGAGCCTGGGGAGTTCTGGGGCAGCCGGTTACGTACTTTGCAGTCGGCTTTCAGGAAAGAACTCAGGTGGTGCCCAGGAGTAAACACACCATGCCCTCTGCATCCACCATTGCCAAGGGCCCTCATTTCCTATCGGGATCCCCGGCTGAAGCCTCAGACCCGTTGTATCTGAATTCTGGCAAAGCACTTGGCAACATATCCTGTGAGAACCCGGGGAGAGGACAGGAAGATGTGGGTCCGTTTCATTGCGGGGGCGGGGGGGGCATCCCGTTCTCGAGGGCGATTTGATGCCTTAGAATAAAGAGCCCGGAGAGAGGTCTGGACACCATCCAAAGGAGTGTTCGGAGGAGCCAGAGAGGAGGGGGAGAAGGGAGAAGGGCTGGAATATCCAAATGGTTTGTCCTGGGAGAGTGATCTGATTTGTCCTGCACGGTCCCATCAGAGACTTGGGAGGGAGCGGGGAGGAGAACTCGAGCTAATGGGCAGAAGTCACTTGAGCTCCACTTAAAATGAATTGCTTATATCGAGAGCCTCCCCGCCCCTGCAATGTGCCATTCCGTGGGGTGCTGAGCTCCCCATACAGGGAGCATATAAGCAGAGCCCGGGAAAATCTGGGAAGGGCCCTTACATTTGGATGATATGCTAGATTCAGAGGTCTCTTCTAATCCTGCCTCTCTGTGAAAAGTCGCACTGCAAGGTGAAATGAAAGCACAGCGTCGTGGTAGTGGGGAGCCGCCCCGGAGGACAGTGGGATCTGGGGTCGGGGGGAGACAGTGGGTGATTGGCTGTGGTTGAGATCGCAGGCTTCTGGGACTGCACGCATCAGGGTTACAAGTCCTGTCTCTGCTGCCTGCTAGCTGTGTGATCTTGGCAAGTCGTGCCGACGCTCTGAACCCGTTTTCTCTTCTGGGAAATGGGGAAGATGGGACCCGGCAGCGCTCCAGGGCTGGGCCCCTAGGCGTGTGACCCCAGCAGTTACACAGGACCCTCCACTTCAAAGGGTCTGTGCTTGGATTCTTGGACACTCAGCTGGATCCACATTTCCAAAGGCTGCCCCGGGGTCCCTGTCCCTCTCCGTTCCTTGCTCCTGCTCTCCTCCGTTGGCTCCCTTCTCAGGCGGGCAATCCCCAGTGGAGCCTGAGGCGGCCACCAGCAGCACAGGCCCTCATCCTGGCCGGATGAGCGGAAAGAGAAGGTTACCTTGGGTGACATGCCCAGGATGGGGAAGGCGCCCAGGGACAGCGTAGGACTTGCCCGAGGCAGTGAGGGGGCAGGGCTTCCCAGGCTCCTGGAGGGATTGAGGGGTGGTTACCCCTAAGGAAAGGAAGTGCTGTTCCAAGGACGGAGACTCCCGGCCCACAGAGCAGGCAGAAACCACAGAGGTGGCCCCTGCAGGGATGAAGTGAGAGTGGGCATCTTCCCCCTTCCCCTCCCTGCTCTTTCTTATTTCAGGAACTACCTGGTTGTCAGGGTGACCTCCCTGAGCTCCCAGCAGGGCTTCCTGGGCATGGGGATCCCAAGGGATCAGCTCCGAGTGGAACCAGCCCCTGCCGCTGTGGTCCCTGTGGCCCTGGCTAGGTCTCTCAGCTACAGTCTGGGCTGCAGGGTGATGTGGTGTTTCCATGGAAACCACCCAGCCTCAGTGGAAACCCCCGGCTTCCATCACTTTTCTCATTTCAGGGGGCCTGAAATAGGGAAGTCTGGGCTGCTGTGGCAACCACGCTGGGGTATAAATAGAGACTAGGTCTGTGGCGGGGGGTGGGGGGGGGGGGGGGGGGGGGGGGGGGGGGCAGGTAGGACAGCTGTGGGAGAGGTGGCTCTCCATGCAAATGCCTCTGGGGACGCCCCCCTCCTTTCCACGCCTCGGGGATCATCCACCCACTGGGGAGAAGGGGTGGAGCGGAGATGGTCAGAGCAGAGAGACCCAAGACCCACGGGAGCCAGCACCAGCTGTATGACAGGGGCCAGGCACTTAGCGTCTCCGGGCCTTCCTTATCACCGCTCTGACCGCCTTCAAGCCATGGCCATGTGGTTCCAGTGCTGATAGAGCTTCATGGGTCAAAACTTGGGTTCTGGGTCCAAATCCCAGCTCTTCACATGTCAGCTGTGTGACCTTGGCCAACTTAGTCAACCTCTCTGGGCCTCGTTTTCTGCATCTCTTAAATGAGGGAACGAGGTAAATCCCTAGGCCCTAGGTCTGCTCTGAGGATTAAAATGAATTAATGCATGAAGAAAAGTGCTTAGCACGGCTGGTACATAACAAGTGTTTGATAAAACTTAGCCACTGTTACTGCGATTAATTGCCCGTAGGAAAGCTTTGTAAATCGTAAAACTCTGTGTGAGTAAAACGAAGTGTACTGCGCTAGGGGTTCTGTCAAGAGGGAGGGGGGCAGCGGGCAGTCCTGGGGAGTGGGGCTGGTTTCCCAGGGCCAGTGAAGGGAGGGGGCAAGGAGCCAGGGTGGCAGGTCCATCCGGAGGATGTGGGTTCTCCGAATGCTGTGTTTGTGAGCTGCCTGTGGGGAGCTGACGGAAGCCCACTCACTGCGTTGTGAGCCGGGCTCTGAAAACCCCTGCCTGGAAGTACCTGTCCTATATTCTAATACCGCTTTCTCCGGAACTGAGGGGCAGGCTTGTGGCCATCCCCTCGGTGCCCGGGCCCCTCCCCCTGGGCTTCTGTGGTGACAGCAGGTGGCTGTGACTAGCTTATTCATGCTGGCGTGCCGGGAAGGCCCCTGAACAAGGTCCACGGGAGAGGCCAGCAGGGCCAGGCTGGGTCTGGCTCTCGGGGCGGGGCCCTCGCTCCCACCTGGGGCGTGGGGCCCTGCTCTCAGTTCTCAAGGCTGGTTTCAGGTTTGCCTCTCTTTGTATAGGTGACTTGTTCCTGAAAAGCGGCTGTAGTGAGATCGTCTGTTGAGAGCCCCGCTAGAGGGACCGTTGGGGCTGAATCTTTTTGTTCCGTGCACCCCTCATCTGCCTTCTTTGTAAATCACTGTTTTCTTGGTGGGATTAAGGAAAAGGGGGTGCTTCTCTCCCTCACCAAGGGACCCTGAATTCCCAACACAGGCAGGATTTGGATTTTGTGGGGCCGCAGGGCAGGCATGAGGATTAATCAGGAGAGTATGTGAGTACTACCCTGGTGTGGGGCGTATCGTGGTGACTCTACACCCATTCGCCATTCAGGTACACCACACGTCTACCCTGGCCAGGCTTTGCCAGGTACGGTCCTTGCTCCCGTGCATCTGACATTCTGGTGGAGGGGAGAGATAATAAATCCTGAAAACGAATGAGCGTGTAATGACCACGTTGCGAAGGAAAAGACAACATGCCCACCCTTGAGGTTGAGGAGGGCCTGCGAGGGGGTGGTGGAGGGGATAGAGAAGGGCTGTCTTCTGTAGGGTGGTCCAGGAAGGCCTTTCTGAGGAGGTGACGTTTAAACAGAGCCCTGAAGCAAGTGGACAAGTGAGCCATGTTAATATTTGGGGGAAGAGGATAACAGGTGATGGGAAGAGTAAGTGCAAAGGCCCTGAGGCAGCAGTGTGCCTAGCAGAAAGACAGCAAAGGAGACCTGTGTAATTGAAGCAGAAGCAGCAAAAACGGAGAAAATGAGGTTTGGGAAGAGCAAGGGCCAAACAATGCAGGGCCTTGTGGGCCATTGACAGGATGCTGCCATTCTCCCTGAGAGGGATGAGAGACCGCTGGAAGGTTTGCAGCAGTGACCTGCAAAGATCCACATCTAAAGGGTCCCCCCGGCGCTGAGTGCCGAATAGACTCCAGCGCAGGAGTGGTTGGCCCTGCCGGCCCCGGGCTCCGTGTGGTGGCCTGCTGGGGGGCTGACACCCTGGAAGCGCTAGGAGAGTAGTTGGCATGGACAGTGAAGTGCTCTTGAGTGTGAGCATGTCCCCGGGGTGGGGGCGGGGGAGGAGAGAGGCCGTTTAAGTAGATGTGACCAAAGGTGGGGCACGGGTTTCAGGAAATTTGATCTCGACCCTTGTTCTCCCCTCTGCAGCTAAAGCAGGAGATGGGCAACATCGTGACCGAGCTCATTCAGAACTACAAGGACGGACGTGAGGACAGACTGCAGGAGGCCTGGGACTACGTGCAGGCTCAGGTACGGCGGCGGTGGCAGGGGCGGGGTGGCGTGAGGGTCCTGGCCTCATGTGTCTGGGTCTGGGTGTCCATGTGCCTGACAGAATATGCCAGTGAGTTTGTATGTGAGTATGTATCTGTTGGGGGCGAGGGGCCTCTGAGTGGTCCCCCTGCCTGGTACCCCAGCTACCACCACAGTCCCTCACTCAGGGGGCCCAGGGTCTTGGAGGCTTCCAGGGGCTCAAAGAGCTCCAGTCTGTGGCCAGGGTGGGGGACCCTCATCTCAAGCCAGGCTGGGGAGTGTCAGGAGTCCGTCCTGGGGGTTAAGGAACTGGGTGCCAAGGCTGACATGCTGACACGAGTCTTGAGTGGAGCCTACCTCTGGGAGGGTATTGACATGGGATGTGCCCATGGGAACCTTCTGGGGTGAAAGGAGTGTTCTATCCAAATCCTGATCCCATTGGCAGTTATGCCAGTATATGTGTAAAAATTCATCAAGCTGTGCACTTTAGTGTATGTGTTTTCCACCTCAGTGCAAGTGAGAGAGACAGACTGAGCGAGTGAATGATGGAATGACTGAAGGACAGATTAAATGACTGAATGAATGCATGAATGAATGAATGACTAACTGGCAGACAAAATGGCTGGCTAACTGACTGACTGACTGAATGAATGATGGACTAACTGGCAGACAGAATGACTGACTGACTGAATGAATGAATGAATGATGCACTGGCAGACAGAATGACTGACTGATGGAATGAATGAATGAATGACAGACTAACTGAATGGATGAATGACTTTATGAATGAATGACAGAATGACTGACAGACTGACTGAATGAATGCATGAATGATGGACTGGCTGGCAGACAGACTGAATGAATGAATGATGGAATGACTGACAGAATGACTGGCTGGCTGGCTGACTGACAGACAGAATAACTGCCTGGCCCACTGGGTTCCCAGCCCTCCCTGATGGTGAACCAGTCACCAAACACACACGGACCCTGGGGATCAGGTCCCAGGTGCTGTGTGCCCCTGGCTGGGACCCAGCATCTCTGGGCTGCAGCGTCCTCCTGTCTCCCATGGGGCGCCGGCCACACTGGTCCCCGGAGCCTGCCTGTAGCACTGCCTGCTGCCTGGTGGAGGGCTGTGGGGTGCGAGGGGCAGGGGTGGAGGCAGTGGGAGGACTCCATGGCACCAGGAGAGCAGGGTGTCTGGAGATGGGACTGTCCAGACCACACAGGCGCATCCATTTTCTGGGCCGTGAAGAGAGGACGGCAGTGTTTTGTGCCTCCCAATTTTTGGTGAGGACCAGCTGGGGCCATGTTGGGGGGCCTGTGTCGGCTGGGGGGCTCAGTGCACACGGGAAGATGTTTTCCTCCACATTCAGTTTGACCCACAGATGCTGAGGTTCGGGGGACGCTCATGTTCCAGGATGAACACGTGCCTCCTTCAAGGAGCCTGGGGAGAGCTGGGTCTCTTGAGGGATGGTGCGCACCCTACCATGGGAAGCAGTTGACTGGTTCGGGGATTTCTGCCGCAGGCAAGGTCTCTAGATCATTCTGATGTCTGTCCGATGCTGCTTGGCATGGTGGTTAAGAAAGCTGACTGAGTCAGGCCCCTGAGGGCAGGAATACCAACTCTGCCACTTCCTGAGCTGGTTTCCTCATCTAGAAAATGGGGCGATGGATCCGTGCTCGTGTGAGAGGGGTTTATGAAGCCCGTGGCACTTACGCAGAGCTTAGGTGGCATGTTGCTGATGAGGGTTGATTAGTCACGCAGAACCACTGAGACGCAGGGCAGGTGGTGGCTGGGGACAGAGCTTGGCACGAGGCAGGGTCGGGGGCTCTGCCTGGTGTGGTAGCGGGGGCCAAGGAGAGCTGTCTCCTTCTGTTGAGTGTGTGAGGGTCGGGCGGCGGGCGGGGGGGGGTGCCCCTCCGCGGGGCCAGCCTCCCTGCCAGAGGAGGCAGCCGAGTATCTGCATGAGCCGGGAACGGAGGGAGGGAACCTACCCCAGCAGCTGCCTGGAGCCCAAGAAAGCCTGAGCATGCTTGGCTCGCCCCCTGCTGGTCACCAGGCTGCTGGTCAGGGACCGGCCACTCGGAGACCGGAGACTGGAGGGAAGCAGGTGGGGGACCCACACACCCAGCGCAGGGGCACCCAGCCAGTCCACTTAATCCTCCCAGGGACGCTGGCAGAGTGGCTCTTGTCATCCCATTCTCCGCATGAGGAAGCCAGGGCTGGCGGCTTGCCCAGGCCCAGGGTGTGTGCCTGTTGTTCCCCGATGCAGTTCCACCTTCCCCTGGGCCTTTGGAGCACAGGCTTAGCCCCTCAGATCCGAGTCCCGTCAGGGATTCGGGCCAGATGTGATCCACAGCCCCTCAGGGTCCCCTTCGCGAGCCCCATGGACGTGCCTTCTAGCACAGGGAGCCTAGAAGGGCCTTCTTCCCCTCTGGAGCAGGAACATTTTCTCTTCCAAAAGGCAGAATTGACCGTATCTCCTTTTTCGCCTTGGCAACCGGGAAGCTCAGAGCCAAATCGCAACTCCAACATGTACACAGCACCTAAAAGTGGAGCTGGCCTTCCCCCAGCAGCCCCTGTGCTGTCCAGATCGGGGCCGGATGCTCGGCCTGCCTCAGTCCGGGGAGTCCCCCTAACAGCCCTTTGAGTCAGGAACCTTGGTCACACCATTGGCAGATGAGGAGACTGAGGAAAGCACTTTAGCCAAAGTTAAGCCACTGGTAAGTGGCAAAGCTGGGATTTGAACCCAGTAGCCGGACTCTAGACCGCCCCCCCAACACTTTTTTTTTTAATTATCATTTTTTTTTAAGCGGGCTCCCCATCCAGCGCGGGGCTTGAACGCACAACCCAGTGATCAAGAGTTGCGTGCTCCGCGGACCGAGCCCGCCCGGCGCCCTTAGACCCCACACTCTTAACTGGGTGTTGCTTGCCCTTCTTGCGCCCTACTCATCTGTGCTCTTTCTACTTGAGTGTCCCTCCTGTGCTGCTTTATATTTTTACTGCTCCTGATTTTTGGTCCCTTGCTGTTTTAATATTTATGCTATGTGTTCCCTGAAAGCCCCTTTAAATTCCCCGCGGCTCCCAGAAGCCAAGGTGAAACGTAAACTCTCATCCTGGCGGTCTGGGTGGGCCGCGGGGGGCCTGAAAGTGGCCGATCCGAGCCTGCGTCCGGGGAGACGCCACCTCCACGCGGAGGGTGGCCCACCCGAGGGCAGTGGGCACGACAGCTGGTCTGCTGGCAGGTGAAGTGCTGCGGCTGGGTCAGCTTCTACAACTGGACGGACAATGCGGAGCTCAGGAACCGCACCAATATCACCTACCCCTGCTCCTGTGAGGACAGGAAGGAGGCGGACGATGGCTTCCCGGTGAGGAAGGGCTTCTGTGAGGCTTTGGACAGCAACAGCACCGAGAGCGGGAACCACCCCGAGTCCTGGCCCGTGTACCGCGAGGTGTGTGCAAGGCTGTGGGGCCGGGGCTGGGCTTGGGCCACTCTGGGGTTCGGGTTCCCAGGCCACTCAGGCTTGCCTGGGCTGCTCCTTACCTCCCACTTCTTCCCCCCCCCCCCCCCCCCCCCCTCCCCCCCCCCCCCCCTCCTTTCCCTCCTTCCTTCCCTCCCTCCCTCCCTCCCTCCCTCCTTCCTGCTCCACTCCCTTCCTTCACTTAGCTGTTCCTGCGACTCATCTATTTGCTTGTCATTTGTACCTACATCAACATATTCATTCATTTATGCAGTCAGGGAACACGCAGACCGCGCTCTGCAGGCCCTCTGGGCCGGGGCAGGGTGGGGGGCCCTCCCGGTGATTCTACACGGTGGGGTGAGGCGGCATGGCGTGGGGTTTCGTGACCGTGATCTCCCCTTGTAGGGCTGCATGAAGAAGGTGCAGGCTTGGCTGCAGGAGAACGTGGGCATCATCCTAGGCGTGTGTGTGGGCGTCGCTGTCACTGAGGTCTGAACCCCTCCCCCTCCAGCAGCACTCCCCCCCCCCCCCCCCCCCCCCCCCCCCCCCCCCCCGCAGGAGGCCCGGCCTGACCACTGTCCCTCCCTGGGCCCCTCTGCCGCTGGAGCCACAGGCTGGTCACGAGCCTTTAGTTGTGGATCTGTTTCATCCCGCTCAACCCCTGTGACCCTCGCTGACCTGGACAGTGAGATGCTGCCCTGGGGCCTCGGGGGGAGCCGGGCGGCCATGCCTCCCCCTGACTCTTGCCCTCTGCCCCGACAGCTCCTGGGGATGCTCCTGTCCATCTGCTTGTGCCGGCACGTCCATTCTGAAGACTACAGCAAGGTCCCCAAGTACTGAGGCAGCTGCTGTCCCCCCCTCCCTGCCTGTCCCCCCGCCTCAGGGCTCCTCAGGTCTCCGGGCTCTGCTCCAGGCTCACCTCCCACCTCACTCCGCCGTGCTCGTCCGGTGCTGGCTGGAGGCGGGGGGCGGGGGGGCTTTCTGGGGCCTGGGCCCCTCTCCCTACCTTTGTCCCCCAGCTCCTCTCTGGCTCCTTCGCTTACCGCCCGCCGGGATTCTCTTAGCCACGCAGAGAGAATGCTCCCGTGGCGTCCCTGCACAGGTGGGCTGGGTCTCTGTCTGCCTTGGAGCTGTGTATATGGGATGGGGAAAAGTGTACTCAACATTGGGGGTGGGTGGGGGTTGGATAAGGCACCCTGGGCTGTCAGGGGACTGCCCACTGCGTGGGTAAACATTTTTTTCCACTGTAATGCTTATGTCTTTGGTTTTCACATTTTCATTGAAGGTAGTGGGAGAGGGTGGGCTTTACCTGACATTATTAGGAGCAGCAGCCTTCCCCAGGCCAGCTCAAATCAACCGAGGATGATGCCATAAGTGGGGCCGAAGAGGGGCCCTCTGGGTCAGGGAATCTGGACTGGCTCTGGGCTGCTTAGGGAGTCGGGGGGGTGAACCCTGGGGGCCTGACACAGAGCTTGTCCTGCATTCGCCAGGATCCTGAGCTGTCCAGGGAACGGGAAGGATGCTTTCCTCTGGGAGAAGCTAGGTGGGTCTGTCCTTTGGCCCCTAGGGAATGGGCGGGTGAATCTGTGCCTTGTAAGGGAGTAGGGAGGGGCTCTGTGCACAGTTCTGTAAAACATGTCTGAGATTTGACAACTATTAAAGAGGGTTTGTAACAATCCAGCTTGCTGTCTAAGAGATGCTGCTTCTGGCTCTGGAGACCAACTGGAAAGAGGCCCGCCACCCTGAAGTGGGGCCGGAAGGGCAATGGTCGGGAGGTGTTTCCGCAGGGTCCACCAGGTGGCGCTGCTGCCCCAGCCTAGGAGCCTGGCGGAGCTCAAAGTTACTCTGTGGCTTCTCCAGCCCTGTGGGTCTCTTGCTCCAGTGGGAGCGCTGGTGAAAATGCAGATTCCAGGCCTTGGGGATTCTGATACAGCAGATCTGGGTTGGGGACAAAGAATCTGCCTTTTTAGCAGCCCTCCAAGTGATTCCTGAATCATGTTGCTTTTAGATTCTCAGGTCCTGATAAGATGTAGGTACAGATGCTTCCCCGAGAGAGAGGGGGGGGGGGGGGGGGGCAGGCAGGCCAGACAGCCTTGTCTTTAGCGAGGCGGTAAGGGGGCACACGTTAGGGACAGTGCAACTGTTGATCTGAACCTAATTAATTTCTTGCAAGAGACTTTCTGTGGCTGACTCTCTGGCCTTTGGAGGGCACGGGGGACAGCCCCAGGGGCCGAAGAACCCTTGAGCTCCACGGAGCCTGTTCTCTGCAGCAGTCATAGTCAGAGGCTCTCCCCCGAGCTCTCAGCCTGCACAGAGGGCTGAGGGCTCGGAGTGAAGCCATTCCAGCTTATTTTATTTATAATCTGCCTGATTCCACAGGCAAGTACAAGTAATAAAACGTGAAACATACCAGGGAAAATATAAGCCTGTGAGGAAGTGTAGACACCGGTGAAATAAGGCCAGCCGAGTTGCCCAACCTGGTGATGGCGAATCCGTGCTGTGCATATCCCGTGTTCTCCACCACTGTACTTGCAGTGGACATCACCAGTTGATCACCCCTCTTATTTCCTTAGCCCAGAGGCACCCTGGCCATACTCCAAGCTGATGTTACTCACTGCAGCCTCAGAATCCTTCCCAGTTCAGTACTGTCCGTCAATCCAGTTGGCATGAGACATGAAAGCAGTTGCCATCTTTGAGCTCTAGTTGTTTAGTTGAATCAGAGGTAATTTTGCCTCTGAGCTTCCTGGAGGTCAAAGCAAAAAGGGAAACTTTGTCAGTTCTATAGCTCTCATTTCCCAGAGCTTCCTTAGCTTAGCTACTAGGAAGAATGTGTCTGGCTGGAATCCAGAATTCAAGACCACCCTCAAACAAACTGATAGCCCCCTTCATGACTGGAGCAGAAAGCATATACAAGCCTACTGTGTCTCACCTTGTGCTGGTTGTGGGCAGCGAGGACAGAAGCTGTGCATCTGCCGAGGGGGAACCAGGAAGACCCAGCGAATGCATGCAAAGCGATTGAGGGACAATTTTACATAGTAATGGAGGCTTAAACAGCATTTGCACTGTTCTAGTCCCCTTGACGTATGCTAACCGACTTGACTCACTATAATCTTAGGAGGCGCATGTTCATTATGACCCCCAACTGACAGATAAGGACAATGAAAAACACGTCTTCGGCTGCTAGGAGGAGCAGAAGCTACCCCCTGGCCTGCTGGTTGTGTAGCTGGCGCGGCTGCCTAGGGAATCAGGAGCTGCCCCACATGCTGTCTGCCTCCTCTGGCCCGTGGAAGGGACCCACAGGCCACCCTTGCCCCGATGATGGCCTTCTAGGGGGAGAAAGGCTGAGTTAAGAGACAAGGCTTGGTCCCTGGCTGTGGGCAGTTGAGACTCTGGGGCTTCAGGTGGACTCAGAGCTGTGTGGGGTGGGGACACAGTCTGGTTCAGCTCGGAGGTCCCTCGGTGCCCATGCGACAGTCCCACATCAGCAGGTCTCAGGGAGGGCTTCCCTGAGAAGGGCTTGGGCCGTGGGTAGGGCCTACCGGGGTTCAAATGGAGGCTTTGGTGCTTCCTAGCCACGTGACCCCTGGCAAACCCTTTCTCCCCTTGGAACCTGCCTTTCCTCATCTGAACACCAGGATGTTGACAGGGTCGTGTGAGGCTCAGGTGATGGGAAGGAGGTAGAAGCCTCAGCAAGTGCCTGGCTCCCTGAGAACCCTGAACCAGAGCAAGCAATGGTATCCCTTGGCTTTGCCCATCTCACGGTATTCCCAGCTGAGCAGACACCTTTCCAGTCTCTGTCCCAGACTGTGGCAGGAGATGGCTGTGGGTACGGGTGAGGGTCTGCAGGAGGTAGGGGTGAGAAGCACAGGGCATGATGGGGCAGGAGAGTGTAGGTCACCAGATGGTGGGGCTTTCCCGCCCTTCCGTGATGCCCGCAGGGAGTAAGGGAGACTTGAGGTAGCGACTGTCCCAGGCCAGCTGCTGACCCCCAACCTACATGGGACCAGCTGCGGGGTGTCAGCTGCAGATCCCCTCTGTGGCCTTGGGCTGCCTCTCTTGGGCGGGCAGAGTGGAGGAGAAGGTGGAAGATTCTACCTGGCCTATTGTTAAGGGTCCTTTCATCTTAATGGGGTCCCTCGCTACTTTCCCCTCAGGAAGGGTACAGAGAGCTTCTCAGGTTGGCTCTTCAGAAGGGCAGGGAGTCTGGGGACCTGGGTTTGGATCTAGCTGTACCGCTGTCTTCCTGTGTGACCCTGGGCCAGGGAGCAGGGGTGAGCTCAAAACTGTGTTCACAAACTAAAGAAGGCTGAGAAAATGTCAGAAGTTATTAAGAAGATGGGCTGAACCCCCAGCCAGCTTCCTCCTGAGGCTTGTCCCCACGCCTCGCAGCTGGAAAGTGCCCGAGCCAGCGCTGGGACTGCACAGATCTGACTCTAAGACATCCTCTTGCAGGCCTCCTGGGACCCATCCCCCAGGCTGGGCTATGTTGTCAGACTGTGGGCCTAACTTCTGTGACATCTGGTCATTTTGAGCACTGAGCCTGCTGGGCCCCTCACTCCTACCTCCTGGGGAGGAACCAATTTCCTCTGCCCTCCTTCCCCCACAGGCTTCTGAGATTCTGGAGGGAGGGAGCAGAGTCCGGCTTCTCCAATTCCCGAGTTGGCCCCTCTAGCCAGTCATCCATCCTGAGCCCACCTGGGGCTTCCAGCCTTGTTGCCTCCCTCCATGGGCTGCTGGACCAGCTGAGGGGCCATGAGGGCTTCTGTGGGGGGTGGGGGGCACCCGCAGGCTGTCATCTCTGCCATGAAGGTCCCGGCTAAGGGACATGCAGCTCAGATGACTGCCACAGGGGCCCCATGATGGCCTGGTTGCTGAGTCAGAGGGCAGGAGGGTGCGAGGGTGACCCTGGGTAGAGCCCACCCACGACTCCCTGGGACCAGGCGGGAAGCATAGAGGGGAACCAGCTTGCTCTCTGGGTCCTTTGGGGGGTCAATGGCAGTGTCCAGGAAGGGGGCTGTCTGGCACGGACACTGATTATGGGCATGGAAGCCAGATTAGAACAGGAATAAGGTCCTTCTGTGTGGATTGGCAGGAGGTGCAGGGGAGCTTAGGGGGTGGCCTGGGGAGGAGAGAAATATTCCAATATTTTCATAACTGCTATGGCTGCATAGGCAAGTACCCCCGAATATCAGCTCACATGCACACACACACATGCACATGCACACACATGCACACGAATACGCAGGCCCTGCCACCCCTTGAGGGCTCAGTCCATTCCAAGCCGTGAGGGAGCCCGGATCTTCTCCTCAGACTAAGCTGTGGCCAGTGTTGAGCAGGCAGGAAAGGTCAAATGTCTGCCAGCCTGGAATGTTCCAGAGCTGACCTGGCAGACCCCCATCCTGCCTGTTTCCTAGCAGAGCCTCCTCCAGCCCCCTCCCTGGGGTCTTCCAAGTGAGCAAGTTTCCCAGGCTGAGGAGCCACGTGCTGAAGGTGACTAATGTCACACACTGGGGTGTCCAGCCCCCAGGGCCTCTCCCAGGCCAGGACTGCCACCACTTCCTTCTCCCTGCAGACGGACAGAGACCCGACTCGCCACACTGCCTCCGGACAGCTATCTGGCTGCTCTCCGGAGTTTCTGGAACCTGTGGGCTAAGCTTCAGTTGCTCACTGTTTGTTCGTTCACTTGTTCACTCATTTGTTCTTTCCTTCATTCATTCCATGAATGCTTAAATGGGCACTTCCTCTGTGCCAGGCACCGTTCTAGACTCCTGAGAACACAGCAGTGAAGAAAAGCAGGTCCCTGACCGTATGGCACCTGTAGTCTGGTGAACACAAGGGGTCTGGCACACTCTCCCGTACACACCTACACGCCCGGACGTATGCACACATGCCTTCGCCATCACAGCTCAGTCCACGCCGACTGTGGCCGTGGGACCCCTGGGGCCCATCCAGAGCCTCTGGCATCCTGCGGAAGGAAGTAGAATAATGACCAGCGAGTGGACAAACAGGAAAGGGTGCAGAAGCACTCACACTCGGCCCCCTTCCCCTCCAGCCACGCTCTGCAGGAATCAGCAGCCCCGGGCAGCCCCCCTCCCCACGGAAACAAATCACGCAGCTCCTGCCCTGGGACAAGTAGCCTCTCCGACTCCTCCGTGACATGGGCTGTCATTCCAACCTCCCGGGCTTACCGCGTTACCGTGGGAATCGCATGAGGTAACAGACAGCGAGCTGCTTCCCGGGGCAGCCTCTTCCCGTGACCGTGACCAGGCAGGGCTTCAGGGGCATCCCGCATCCCCTGGAGGTGGCCCTCCCCGGACAGGAACAGGCAAGTGGAGAACTTCGGTGCCTCCAAGGCAGGGACTGCAGATTGGTCCAAGAGGCTGGGCACTGGGGCAGGAAGCAATCTGTGCTGGGCCCCTGCCCCGTGGGGCGGAGCCTCGGCGGCGGGGGTGGGGGGGAGGCCTGCCGAGGCCATCTGAGCTGTGAGTACCCACCCCCACCCCCAGCTGCCCCCTCTGAGGTCATTTCCTCCCCCCCCCCCCCACACCTGCCTTCTGGGCTGGGACGATGTCAGTCCCAGAAGCAAGTCCCTCCCCACCCCCCCTTGTCACCTCAGATGCCTCAAGTATGTCCTCTGGGAACAGGAGTGGGCTTCCTGCAGGATGCTGGGGGTGCAGAGCTCAGCAGAAACGGCGGAAAGCTCAGAGCGGCTGCGGGGGAGGGGAGGATGGAAGGTGGGGTCTAGAGAGGCCCCAGCAGCCTCCTGGAGGACTGGGCAGGGTCGGAGGGTGCTGGTGGCAGCTGACAGAAGTGAAGAGGTCTAGCCTCTGCCCCTGCATCACACACCTGCTGAGCCCAGCTTGGGGTTTCCAGGGTGACGGCGACCCCATGTTCCACCCAGCCAGTCGTCTTGGTGCTGGTTTACGGAGGACTCTGGGCCTTGGGGCCAGGAGGCATCCTGTGTTTGGCGGGATGGGAGGAGAGAGCCCCTTCCCCAGAGGGGCCCGGCTCCAAGCCCGAGGGAGCCCACAAGGAGGAGGGAGGGAGCGCCGGAGCGAGAAGGATGCTGTGAACGGGACCCCAGCCAGAGGAGGAGCCACGAGCAGGAGGCGGGCCAGCTCTGCAGGGTGAGGCGTGCCTTGGGCAGGGCCTCCCGAGGAGAGAGGGCCGGAAGCCAGCAGGCACGGGGCCGGTGCATCTCCCTGGACCCTGTCTCCTTCCCAGTCAGCAACATCACGTCCTCTCCGCAGCCATCACGTACACAGTGCTAATTTTTACCCCTCCCCCCAGCAGAGGAGACGCGATTGCCACCCCCACCCCCTGGGGGTTGTGGAAACCAAGGCCTGGAAAAGCTACTTTGTATGCCGCAGGCTGCCGCTCTGCACCAATTGAGGAGGAGCTGTTCACACTGTCGTCTAAATAAGCGGCTCCCCTGGAGTTGGCAACGAACAACCAGAACGACTGTACCTGATGACCACACAGGGGAGACGCTGGGATTGGCCCCTGGAGCCTGTGGCTCTGCGTCCCATGCCTTCTCCACGGGGCTGAGGAGGTGGGCCCTTTTCGAAGAGGCTCGACTCAATGACATCTGACATTTCATCCATCGATCCGTGCAGTAACTATTGGGCGCCCACTGAATGCCAGGCTCCGTGGAGGGAATCCAGGCTCAGCCAGGTGAGCGAAGTCCCTGGTGTCATGGAGCTGGCAGTCTAGAGGGGGGACATGGTCAAGACACACAAACTTAAACCGGAAGACCTTTAAGATTCCGTCTCTACCCACCAGTCAAAGCACAGGACATGACAGAAGCAGCCTGTCCCCAGCCTGGATGTTGTCACTCTCACTGCCTGGGGTACCGTGCAGGCTGCCACTCCACTAGGAGGCTGGCCGGCCCAGGGTCCAGTCAAAGTGTGGATGTAAATGTCACAGCCTCTCGTGGATTCCACGTGGGCAGAAAGCCCTTTCCCAGGCGGCCGAGGGAAACCGTCTGGGGCTGGTGATGGTCTAAGGATCGCCTCGTCGGGATAGTTAGAGATTTACTGAGTGGGCCGCTGGGGCTGCCCTGTGGGGAGGGGTGTCCAGGTGTGTTGGGTGGGCTTCCTTCCGCTGAGGACCGAGGAGGCGCGGTCATGAGGTCCCCATGACTCCATGCGTGGCATGTGCGTGTGGCCGGCCCTGTTTGGACTCTGCTCTCAATCTCCTGAGGCTAAGAGAGTTTGCAGGTGGCAACCTGCCTCTGCCTAAGGGTGGGAAATGGAGCGGTGAAACCATCGGGAGAGTGACAGGCTTTGCTGCTGGTGTCACAGGGCAGAGAGGGCAGCTGAGGTGGGATCACTGCGCTGGGCATCAAGAGACCCGGTCCCTGGCCCGGGTGTCTCCTGTGGTCGCTTGGTCGGTTGTTGGCAGAAATGGTCACTCTAGTCCCCTTCTTGTGTCGATGCCCTCAGCAACGTGGCCGTACAGCCAGCTCCGCCCTGAATTGTGGCTGGCCTTGTGGCCTGCCGTGGCCAGTAGGATGTGGAGAGGGGACAGTGGGCCAATTCTGGGCCCAAGCCTCAAGAGGTGTCGTACGCTTCCACTCTCTCTTTCTCAAAATTCTGCCACTGCCCATGAGGAAGCCCAGGTGAGCCTGCCGGAGGAAGAGAGTCAAGTGGCCCTGTCACCTCATGACCCCAGCCAGCAGCCAGCCCGCCCTGGGACACAGAGCCACCCAGCTCACCTCCGGCCAGCCACAGATGCGAGAGGAGGACCCAAGGACCACCCAGCTGCGCCCAACCTACATTTTCGACATGCAGAATCAGGAGCTAAATAGATGGTGGTTGTTTTGGGGCCCCTACATTTGGGGCTATGTTATTACACAGTAAGAGCTAGCTGATCCAGTGCCGGCCTTAGAGAGTGATGAGGGCGGCTATCATCGGCAGAGGGCCTATGGCCTGCCAGGCCCAGTTCCCAGCTCTCGGCAGAGATCACCTCATTTAACCCTCCCAGAGGTTCTGAGAGTTGGTACTTGGCGTCCTCGCTTTACAGAGAGAAAACAGGGGGTCAGAGCAGTCCCTCATCTACGGCCTCCCGAATAGTCCGAGACAGAGACAAGATCGAAACCTGAGTCCGTCTTCATGGGCTCAGCCCTGAGTCACCTTCGCAGACGAGCCTCAATGTCAGAGCAAGCCAGCAGCACTGAAGGGTGTAATGTATTCTGCCCACAGGGGCTGACGTCACTGAGAATGTTCTCAGCCTTCCGTTCCCCGAGAATTATGCCGCATCCCACCCTGCTCTTGTCTCACCCCCAGCCGGTGGCTCGAATTCCAGTGTGCTTTTACAGAGAAAGACAGAAGCACAGATGTGGGGATCATTTGTCTCTTTTTTCACTCCACCTCCTATTTAATCAGCAAATATTTATTGAGCGCCTGTCATGAGCCCATTTCCATAATGTTCTTTCTCTCGTGACATTCCCGGGGCCCCTCACTCAGCACAGGTAACCCTGCTGGTGATGCCGTGGTCGTCGGGATCACCCCCCACCTCACCGATGGGAAAGCTGAGCTTCCAGAGAAGCACAGTGGCCACGCTGAGGCCGCCTAACCGCTAAGTGGCCAGGACAGGAGTCCACTCTGGGTATGGCTGAATTCAGGCAGGACCTTTGCTTTCCCCGTCACCACAGCGGTGGCTTTTTATAAAGGGATTTTGAAATTTCCACTGGAATCTGTGGATGGCAGGTAGGGGGCTGGAGGGCCCAGAGGAGAAGGGGTGGTGGGGTGTCAGAAAATGTTCCCTGACGCCAAGAGCTGGCCTGGGTAAGGCCGTGGGTGCAGCAGGCCCAGGAAGAGGGAGTGTGTGCTGGGGGTGGAGGGAGAACCACGGGCTCCATCCTGCTCCCCCTGTGTCTAGTGGAGAAGACACCACCATCCTTGGGCCCCGCCCGCCCCCCTCCTCTGCTTCACTGCTGGACCGTGGCCCTCTGTCCTCACCAGGCACTGGGCATGGTGCCCTGCTCCTCCTGGTTGACCTATTTGCAGACGGGGAATTCAGGGACAGTCGGGACTGGAAGGAGGGCAATCCCTGGGGTAAGGGCTTAGCTGTAGGCCTCCCCAGTTTCTCAGAGCCCAGCTGCTGGTGGCTGCGGAGGCTGCCTCCTCCATGCTGGCAGCCGGCCCCACCCAACTGTCCTGGTCAATCAGAATCTAGCTGCAAGGAGCCTTCTGGTGACCCAGAAGCTGCAGCAGGTGTGTCCGTGGGCGCGGGAGGGGTACAGAGGGAAGAGGCTAGGACGCGGGAGGGTCTTCAGGCAATGGGAGGAATCTTATCTCATAACCACACCTGGCTGTCCTCCCCTCCGGGGCAACATGGGGGCTGGAGAGACCCCTGCCCTGGGGGCCCTCATCAGCTGAGAGACCCTAGACGAGTCACACTACCTCTCTGGCCCTCCAGCTCTTCATCGTGAGATGGGACAGAGAATGCTCAGAGCCACAGACCACACAGACACTCGTAACTAATGTTGAGTCTGTGCTTAGCACTTTGCACACATTCGCTTGGTTTTCCCCCCAAACAACACTGCGACCTAAGAATTCTTAGCATCATCCCCGTTTTGCAGATGTGAAACCTGAGGAGGCTCTGAGCCGTTAAGGAGCTTCCCAGGGTCACATAGCTGGTGAGTGGGTAGCCACAGGCTGTTGGAACCCAGCCACCCCAGCTCCCAGCCCAGGGGCTCGGCCGCACGGCTGCTGGCCTCCCTGCTCGGGAAGCTCACGGCAACAGGTGCCTGGACGCCCCTCCTGTTGCCCCAGCTGCTGGCGGGTCCCGATGTCGCAGAGCAAGTTGTCAGCCTCCAACTCCCTCCATGCCCTGAAGTCCTCCGCTGTGCTGTCCCTGTCAGAAACGAGTCTCCCCCAGATCTCCTGGCTAACCCCACTTTTCTCTCCCATCAGCCTTCAGGGAGCTTGCCTGTCATGTCCCATAATGACACGGTGGCTTTGCTGTGCCCTCCCGTGGCCTTCTTTGAGGCAGCAAGAAAGCATGCTTCCTCTCTGCCCACACATGGGCCACGGGTTCGAATCCAGACTCTGCCCGCTCGAGCTGGGCGAGCATCAGCAAGTGGGGCGTTTTCGGTTCCTCCTCTCAGAAATGGGCACGATCATGGGCTCACCTTCACGGTTGCTGCCAAGGCCAAGTAAGTTAGCACACCTGCAGGCTTAGACGGCTGCCGAATGAGCTCTCAGTGCCTGGCTCCCTGCTTCCTTTCCCTGGCAGAGCCTTCTTGACCGTGACTTGTGACCAGGAACGGAAGAAGGACTTACTCCCAAGGACGAATCATAAAGAGACTTCAGGAGACAAGAATACAGTTGCCTTCCACTTCCAGCCCATGAGTTCAGATCAGGCAAGGTGCTGGGTTCAGTCATCATGGGTATGAGTCCGTCCCCCCTCCTAGAATGGGAGCTCTCAGAGGGCAGGCCTTGTCCGAGTCAGCTCCATCCCTCTGGTATCTGGCCACCTGTGGATGTTAATTTCCTCCCTTTCTTCTGCCCGACCGCACGTGCTCAGAAGGGGCACCTAGGAGAGGGTAGCCCAAGTTCTCATGGAAGTGGTTGGAGATTTGGCCCATCCCTGCTGGAGTTTCCAAGTGTCAGTCGTGTAAATCAGACAGCCCGCCAACCCGTGAGGAAAGAAACAGGCCATCAGGCAGTTGAACATCCATCAGGGGATGATTGGACACCAGTCTGGCCAGTCAGACACATAGACCAACCGATGATCACTCTGCATTCAATCTGATGTGGACACCCACTTTCCAGAGTCCCTTCCCAGGACTCTGAGAATGTCTCTCCTCTCCCCAAGCCCCCCCACCCCGCCGCCGCCCCCCGCCCAGGAGGCCTGGTCTCGGATGCTCCTGGCAAGGTGCCCATTCCTGATCAGCAACTTGGCAGCCTCCTGGCTGCTGGCTCCAGTGCTCCCCCTCCTCCTTCCTCTCCTTCCCAAGGTGGGAGCCTCTGGCTCTGCCAAAGCATTACTAAGAGTGGGGGTGACATCATCCTCCTGGTCCCACCCCATCCCTGGCCCTGCTTACCCTTCACCCTTGGCTGCCCCTGAGTATATGACACATTCTGGGTGGGGGCGGGGGCCATCCCCTGGGACAGACGCCCGCAGGTCCTCAGCCCCAGGCTCAACACACTCAGACTGTCCTTTCGCCCTCCCTGTCGTGCTGGAGCAGTCTTGGTCCCAGAGACCAAGCAGACAGATCCAAATGCATACTCAGGATCTTCCAGCTGGGTGGCCCTTGGATGAGGGCCTTTATCTCTTTGGGCTTCATCGCTGAAACAAGGATGAGAATTAGCCCTGCCTCAGAGCAGAGAGGCAAATACAAGGCTTAAGCGAGGTCCTGTCCATCAGGGTCCTGCCCCAGGGAAAGGAACTTCGGTCTATCTTGATCTCCTGTGGGATATTCATTCCTAAGACACACACCTACACATACTACCACCACCAAAAATAAAATAATAGTAGTGAAGGCGTGGGTAGAGTAAATTTGGGAAACGATGTGACAACCCTCCCCTCTTACCCCCCCCCCCATCGGCCCAACCTTACCCCGGCTTTTCACAATGGACACAAGTTTTTATTGGTGTTCTTATTATAAAAATGTAGATGGCTGTAAAAAGCCACAATGGAGGCAAATGTAAAGCTGAAGATGAAGTTCCTCAGCCTACTCAAAAATATACGTAAATACATTCGTAAATTAGTCAAACACAACTGCTAGAAATGAAAAATGTCATCCTTGAAATTGCAGAATTCAAGGTATGAGCCAAATAGATTATGTAAAGCTGGAGACAGAATAAGTAAAATATAAGATAGAGTTGTAGAAATTTATCCTGAGCACAGCTCCAAGAGGAAAAGAATTGAATATAGAGAAGTAAAAAGATGTGGAGGATAGAGTACAAAGATCTAACACGTGTAATTAGGGTACTAGACAGAAAGGAAAGAATATAAGGAAGAGGCAATATTTGAAGAGATCCCAACTGAAAACTTTCAAGAGCTGTTGAAAGACAGCAAACCTTACGTCCAGAAAACCCAGTAATTCCTAAACACTAAAAGTTAAAAGAAATCCACAGCTACACACATTAAAGTAAATCAGCAAATTTACAGGACAGAGAAAGAGGGAGATATTATGAAAGCAGCCAGAGAGACAAAAAATTGCCTCTAATGCGATGGCATTTAAGCAGATGGGGCTGACTTCTCAACAGTAACAGTTTAATCCAAAAGATAGCAGAATGGTATTTCTAGCATATTTGAAATTTATACTGCTGAAATAAAATAGTTGTTTACTTAGAATTCTCCATCGAATGACTCTACTTTTCCAAGAGCAAAGGTGTAATAAAATTGAGAGGGCCCACCACCCACAGACTTGCAGGGACCCTCCTAAAATCAAGAACAAGACAAGGATGTCTGCTCTCACCACTTCTATCGAACATTGTCTTGGAGGCTCTCACCAGAGCGATTAGGCAAGAAGAAGAAACTCAAGGCATCCAGGCTGGAAAGGAAGAAGTAAAACTACCTTTACTTGCAGATAACATACTCTTGTATGTAAAAAATTCTAAAGAATCAACTCAAAAGCTATTAGAACTAATAGACAAATTCAGCAAGTTTGCAGGTTACAGGATCTATGTACAAAAAAAATCATTGTATTTCTACATATTAGCATGAATAACCCAAAAATGGATGTAGGAAAATAATTCCATTTGCAATAGCATAAAAAATAAAACAAAATACTTGGAATACACTTAACAAAAGATAGGCAAAAGCTGGACTTTGAACAATGACACAATAGGGGCGCCTGGGTGGCTCAGATGGTTAAGCATCTGCCTTCGGCTCAGGTCATGATCCCGAGGTCCTGGGATCGAGTCCCGCATCGGGCTCCCTGCTCCTTGGGAGCCTGCTTCTCCCTCTGCTTCTCTCTCTCTCTCTCTCTCTCTTCCCCCCCCGTCTCTCATGAATAAATAAATAAAATCTTTAAACAACAATGACCAAATACTGCTGAGATGAAGTAAGGGAGATTGAGACAAATGGGAGGACAGGGAAGACCGCTGCTGTCCGCGTGTTGAAGCCCTAGTGTTGTTAAGACGGCAATAGGCTCCGAATTGACTTACAAATTCAACACAACCTCTATCGAAAGCCCAGCTGGCTGTTTTGTAAAAGTTGACAAACTGATCCTAAAATGTATATGGAAATTTAAGGAACCTAAAGTCACTAAAACAAATTTGGAAAAGAACAAAGTTGGGGGGCTCACACTTCCTGATTTTAAAACTCCCTACAAAGCTGTAACAATCCAGACAGTGTGGTATTGGTATAAGGACAGGCATATAGACCAATGGAACAGAACTGAAAGTCCAGAAATAAACCAGTACATTTATGGAAAACAGTCCCAAGACGACTCCATGGAGAAAGAATAGTCTTTTCAACAAACAGCGTTGGACAACTGGATATCCACGTGCAAAAGAATGAAGGTGGACCATTTCCTTAATACCATACATGAAAATTAACTTAAATAGATCATAAAACGACATGTAAGAACTGAAACTGTAAAACTCTTAGAAGAAAACATTGATGTAAATCTTAGTGACTGTGGGCTAGACAGAACCTTCTTTGGTACAACAGCAACAAAAAGAAAAATAGATAAATTAGATTTCATCAAAATTTAAAACTTTTGTGCTTGAAAGGACACCATCAAGAAAGTGAAAAGGCAAATACAGAATGGGGCAGTATATTTGCAAATCATACACTGAATAAAGAACTAGTATCCACAATACGTAAAGAACTCTTACAATTCCATATTAAAAAGATACATAACCCAGTTGAGAAACAGGACTTAAATAGACACTTCTCCAGAAAATATATACAAATGGCCAGTTAGTACCTAAAAACATAAGTACGTGCTCAACATAACTAACCATCCAAGGAAATGCAAATCAAAACTACAATGAATACTATTTCACACAAACTCAGATGGCTATAATAAAATCTTTAAAAACGAAGAAAATATGGGTGAGAACTGTAGAAATTAGAACCCTCATTCATTGCTGATGAGAATGTAAAATGTTGCAGCCACTTTGGAAAACAGTTTGGCAATTTCTCAAAATATTACATGTGGAGTTATGTGGAGTTACCACATGACCCAGCAATTCCACTCCTAGATATACACCCCAGAGAAATGAAAACATATATCCATATAAAAAATTATACACAAATGTTTATAGCAGCATTACTCATAATATCTAAAACTGGAAAAAACCCAAATGTCCTTTGGCTAATAAATGGATAAATAAAATGTAGTATATTCATGCAATGGAACATTATTTGGCAATAAAAAGCAATGAAGTACTAATACATGCTACAGTACAATGACCCTTGAAACCATTATGCTAAGTGGAAGAAGCCAGTCACAAAAACCCCACATATAATATGATTCCATTTATGTGAAATGTTCAGAATGGGCAAATCTATAGAGACAGAAAAGAGATTAATGGTTGCCTATGGCTGGAGGATTTCAGGGGAAATGTGGATGGACTGCTAATGGTTACGAGGTTTCTTATTGAGGTGATAAAAATGTTCAAAAATTGACTGTGGTTGCACAACTCTGTGAATGTACTAAAAACCATTGAAATGTTCACTTTAAATGGATGAATTTTATGGTATACAAATTACAACTTAATAAAGCAGGTTTTTTTAATATGTTCTAAACAGAAAGGAAAATATCTGAGTCGGAAGGCCTGAGATGCATAAAAGAACGTTGAGCAAAGATGATGATAAATATGTGGTTAAATTCATAACATAATGACTGTATGACACAACGCCAATAATGTTTAATTTGGGGGAGTCTAGTATAACAAGGTAGAACTTATTTAGCTGTGTTATGCTGAGTTAGAATGTGAAAATATTAAGTGTAACAACCCAAAAAATAAAGAAAACTGCTTAACTAGTAGAGAGAGAAATGGAACTCAATACACATGGAAATCTGAACCTCATCTTATCAGTGGCCATATAAGCAGATCATGAAGCAGCTGTACCTATGGGCAGAGTTTCACAGAGAAGGCAAAGCTTGCCACAAACCAGATAGACCGTCAAGTGCAAGATATAGGGGCATTGGCAGGTAACATTACTTTTTATTCCTATTGTGTGTTTTTTCTCCCATTAATATGTTTTTATGAGGATCAAATCCATTTAAGTGGAAAGAAAGAAAGAAAGAAAGAAAGAAAGAAAGAAAGAAAGAAAGAAAGAAAGAAAAAAGAAAGAAAGAAAGAAAGAAAGAAAAAGAAAGAAAGAGAGAAAGAAAGAAAGAAGAATAGAGGGAGAAAAGAAAAGATGTACAAATAGCACAATACGAAGGTGGGATAAAGCCAAATATATCAGGTAATCCCAATCAATATAAGTGGGCTAAATGTTCTGGTTAAAAGACAAAGTTTTCAGACTAAATTCAAAATTAAATTACAGCTCTAAGCCAGTTATTTTTAATCTTTGAGTCTGCATTTGCTTGTATGTTTGTTTCTTTTTTAAAAATAGCAGCTTTATTCACATCGCACACAATTCACCAATTTAAAGTGTACAATTCAATGGTTTTTAGTATATTCACAGAGTATGCAACCATCAATTTTAAAACACCTTCATCACTCCAAAAAGATACCCCATGCACACTAGCAGTCACTCCCCATTTCCCTCAAAAATTTTCAGCCCTAGGCAATCATTACTTTCTAACTTTTGTCTCTATAGATTTCCCTAATCTGGACATTTCACTTTAATGGAATCACATAGTGTGTGGTGTTTTGTGACTGGCTTATTTCACTTAGCATGATCTCTCCTAGGTTTGCCCATGTTGTAACATGTCTCAGTAATCTATTCCTTTTTATTGCCAAATAATATCCCACTGAATGGATATACATTTTATCTATCCATTCATCAGCCAAAGAACATTTAGTTTCCTTCTACTTTTTGACAATTATGAATAATGCTGCTATGAACATTCATGTACAAGTTTTTGTGTGAACATTGTTTTATTTTTCATACGTTTTATGTGGACCTATGTTTTCTAGGACTAGAATTGTTGGGTCATATGAGGAACTGACTGATTTTTTTAAAGTGGCTGCAACATTTTCCATTCCCATTAGCAACATGTGAGGTTTCCAATTTCTCCACATTCTTTCCAAGGCTTGTTATTATCTGACTTTTTAATTTAACCATTAAATTGACAATGCATTATGGCCAAGTGGGGTTTTATTACAGGAATGTAAGGTTGGCTTAACATTCAAAAATCAATCAAAATAATTCTCTATATTATCAAACTAAAAAAGAAAAGTCATTTGAATGGAATCAATAAAAGCATTTGTCAAATCCAATATCCATTCTTTATAAAAACTCTTTATAAAACTTATAAAACTTATAAAAACTCAGGAATAGACTAGACCAGAATAGAATAGAATAAAATAGAACTTCCTTAACATGATAAAGGGTAACTATTAAAATAAAACCCTACAACTTGATGTTAATGATCATAAAACTGAATGTTTTTCCTCTAAGATCAGGAGCAAGTCAAAGATGTCCACTGTCACCATTTCAATGCAACATTTTAGGGAGGTTCTGGTGCATTCAGGCAAGAAAAAGAAATAGAAGACATCCTTATTTGAAAGAAAGAAGTAAAACTGTCTTTAGTTTGCAGATGACATTATGATCTATGCAACAAATCCTCTGGAATCTACAAAAACACTGCTCTAACTAAATGAATTAAGAGAAGTGGCAGGATATAAGATTAATATACAATAATCAATCATATGTCTAGATTCCAGTCACAGTAGGCAATTGAAACAAAAAAAAATACCACTTACAAATCATATAAAAAAATGAAATACTTAGGGATAAATCTGAGAAAAGATGTGAAAAACCTGTACACTGAAAACTATTGCTAACAGACGTTAAAGAAGATCTAAATATGGAGAGATATATCGTGTTTATGGTTTGGAAGGCTCAATAGTGTTGAGATGTCAATTTTCCCCATATCGATCTGTAGATTCAACTCAATCCCAATCAAAATCCTGGCAAGCTGCTTTTGTAGAGATTCACAAAATGATTCTAACATTCACTTGGACATACAAACAAACTAGAATAGCATAATAGAATAAGAGCAAAGTTGGAGGACTCACACTGCTTCACTTTAAGCCTTAGTATACAGCTATGGTGATCAAAACAGTGTGATATTAGCATCAGAATAAGCAAATAGATCAATGGAACAAAGAGTCTCTAACTAGACCCACATATATATGGTTTGTTGCTTTTGAACAAAGGTACAAAGGCAATTCAGCAGAGAAAGGAGAGTTGCTGAGAATTTAGCTGAGGTACTCCATGGTATTTCTGCTTCAGGCTCGATTTTGTTTGACCTCCAGGGACCTTAAACTGATACTCCCCCCACCCCCCAGTGCAAGTGTGTGCCCTAGATAACAGCCAATGGAGTCACATGCAAATGCCAGCTCTCGATATGACTTTTGCAACTGCCTTTGTGATCATCAGTCTCTCTTGCCTCCAAGGGCCTTTCCCTTGTGTGCCCCTAAATGACCTAAGACCCCCATGGAGCTCACTAAAACCCCATTCTTTTGGTTTGAATTGACCATCCCATCTTAGCCCAGGGAAGTCCAAAGCACTCCACCCACTTACCCTAAGAAAGGCAAATGCCCCAGGTTTTTGCCTTTCTCTCTCTGTCTGCACTCTGCTTTGACTTCCCAGTGTGGCCCCTTGGGGCATAACCTGTACCTCCTCCAGGACTGTGAATAATAAATTATCTCTATTTCAATTTGTCCTGTGGTTTGTTGTTGAATCTTGACTCACCATCTGGCACACTTAAATGTTAATTTAACAAAGTCATAACAATATTCTTATCCATACATGGGGTTGGAACAATTGAATGTCCATATTTTAAAAATTAACTTTGATCCATACCTCACAGCATATATGAAAATTCTCTTAAAATGGATAGCAGACCTAAATGTAAAATATATAGAATTATACAATTTCTGGAAGAATACAAGAGAAGACGTGTAGAAAAAACTGGAAAACTGGACTTCAAAAAATTAAGAATTGTTGTTCTTTAAAAGGCATTGTTAAGAAAATGAAAAGACAATTCACAAACAGGAAGAAAATGTTTGCTAATCACATGTCTGAGAAAGGACTTCTATTCAGAATACATAAAGAATTCTTAAAACTCAAGAAACAAAAATTAGAAATGGGCAAACAACTTGAACAGATAACTTCCCCAAGGGAAATATACAATACAGATGTCAAATAGCACATGAAAATATACCCAACATCATTAATCAAATAGGGAAATGTCTTAGGTAACCAAGAAGATACCATTATATACCTATTAAAATGTCTAAAATGCAAAAGACTGACCATACCAAGTGTTAGGTGAGAATATGTTAGAACTCTCATACACCGCTGGTAGGAATGTGAAATGGTCCAACCACTCTGGAAAATAGTTTGACAGTTTCTTAAAAAGTTAAATACATACCCGCTAAACGACCCAGCCATTCCACGTCTATTTACCAGGAGAAGTAAAGGTATATGTTTCAATCAGAGATTCATAATCAATGTTCATGGCAGCTTTATGTTTATGGTAGCCCAAACTAGTAACAACCTGAATGTCCACTGAAAGTTGAAAGGATAAAAAATTCTGGTGTATTCATACACTGGAATATTACTCAGCAATAAAAAGGAATAAATTATTGATACACATTGCAAAGTAGATGAACTTCAAAATAATGACGCTAAGTGAAAGAAGTCAGAATAGAGTATATATTGTATGATTCTATTTTACAAAATTCTAGAAAATGCAGACAAATGTACAAGGACATAAAGCAGATCATTAGTTACCTACAGGGAAGGTGGGGAGGGAGGAATTATCAAACGGCATGAAGAAACTTTTGGGAAATGATAGACATGCTCACTATCATGAAAGTAGTGACGGCTTCACAGATGTAGACATATTTCAAAACTCATCAAATTGTATGCGTTGTATATGTCAAGTTAATTTATAATAATTACATTTCAATTAAGCTGCTAAAATACTCAGAAGATACCATCAACTTTCTCTAAATACACATTAAAATTATGTGTCATGAATGCTTAGAAAAATAAAACGTAAACATTGGCACCAGAAGAAATATGATGCAAAGAGGTATCCTCTAAAGTTCCCAAAGGACGCCTGATCTGAGAAGCCCTAGAACCACAAAAGAAACCAAATCCAGAGTTTCAGATTCTCCACTGTTGAAAATACCAGGCTCAGACATCTTTACGGGCAAGTTCTATCAGACAAGTTTCAGATAATTCCAGTCTTACACAAACTATTCCAGAGGTGAGAAAAATGAAGATAATCCCCAGTTCATTTTTATGAGATGAGTAAAATCTTAATACCCCCTCCAAACACAGCACAATGAAAAAGAAAACTACCTCAGTCATGAACATAGAGATGAAACTCCAGATAACACGCTAGCAAATGGAATCTTCAAACGAACAAAAATGACAACACATCAGGTCGTGTTCAATGTATCCCAGGAATGCAAAGTCGGTTTGACTTCGGAAGACAGGTGAATGTCATTCAGTGCAATCTGCAAGTCCAAGGAGAGATGCTACATGACAAACTCAACAGATGCAGAAACAGAATGCAATAACTTTCAATGTCCATTCATGAAAAGACTCTCAGGACACTAGGAAGAAAAGAAAAGATATGTTTCTTTAGCCTAATAAGTAGTATCTATGGAAACCCTATCACAGACATTATAAAGCAGGAAGAATGATTGAAAACATTTGCTTTAAAATAGCCCATAAGACAACGGTGCTTACTAATAGCGCTTTTAGTTAATACTACGTTGGAGGTCCCGGCCAGCAGAGCGAGACAGAAAAGTAAAAATGTTTAAAGACAAAAGGATACAAATATTGTAGGGAAAGAAAAAAATAAGAGGTGATTGCAAAAGCTGTGATTGTTTCATGGACGACCCAAAAGAATTCGCAGACAAGAGTACAGCCAACTGAGTGCCAGCCCCCCTTTGCAGTCAAAAATCTGTGGAGAATTTTGACTCCCCCCCAAACTGAACTAATGCCCTACTGCTGACTGGAAGCCTTACTGAGAACACAGTTGATTAACACATATTTTTTGTTTGGATATTTTGTATGGGATGCACATTAAATATTGTATTTTTATAATAAAGGGAGCTAGAGAAAAGAAAATATTACTTAAAAAATCATAAGGAAGAGAAAACACATTTGCAGTCTGGGGCAGTATTTATTGGGGGACAAAATCCCCATGTAAGTGGACCCACGCAGTTCAAACCCGTGTCGTTCAGGGTTGGCTGATTTAAGATTAACGAGAGAATTTAGCAAGGTTACTGGATATGAAAGCAGTGTAGAAAACTCCCTGATGTTCCTCTGTCCCAGGACTCTTAGAAAATGTAAATAAGGAGGGCAGTGTGTATAGTGGTTGCTTCATCTGTGAAAGGTGGATGGGGGTGCCCACCTCGCCGGGTTTGCACCGGGGTTAAGGAGATAAGTAAAGTCCCAGCCAGCGCAGGCTTTCTAAACGAGTAACCGCCAGTTCTCCTTGCTCCTCCCCAGGCCACTGGGTCCAGTACCCTCTGGGGAACACGTGGCAGGACTCAGCTCACATCTTGGCCTCGAGAGCTGCAGGAAGGCAGCATGGCCCTCACCCTAATATCTGTAAGGCAGAACATGATCGGGGCCACAGGACACCAGGCACCCCGGGACCAGCGGCTGGAGAGAGAGGCTTGCCATCTGGAAGCACTTGGAACTTGGAGTGGGCAGAACCGAGAGCCATGGAGAAGGGATAGGAGCGGCCGGTGTGGACAACGGCTAGAGGTGGGAGTGTGGGGAGAGTGCCAGGGGCTGGTGTGGGCGGCAGCCGGCACCATGGCCTCTCTCCTCCTCCCATGCTCTTCCCCGTGCTTTGCCGCTGAGCTCAGCAGGGTCATCCACTTGGTTCTTTGCTCCACCCAGCCCTGGTGGCTCCTGTGGAGCTGGTGGCCTTCCGGCCTAGGAGGGTTAGCGAGAAGCCTCCTGTTTACTGGAGGGAATCTCTGCGAGGTATTTACTGCAGGGACCCAGGAGGACGGCTGCGATCTGGGGCTGAGCTCTGACTGGGGACTTTGGAAGGAAGAGGGAAGGGGCCTGGATGTTTGAACAGCTGCGGTGGATCAGGGGTTGCCATTCCCTGCTCCCTGCTCCCCGCTCCCCTCCCCTCCTTCCAGGCTCAAGTGCCCCTTCCTACCTAGGGTTCTGACTGTCAGTGAACGGAGCTTTCTGGCCGGAGGGCATTTTCTGCCCTCCAGCAGATCATGGGCGCAGGGGTAAGGGGCTCATGAGCTCATAGGCAGAATGGTGATCTGCATTCCCCAGAGAGCTGGGTTGGAGGCCCAGCCAAAACCAAACACACCTAGGGGGTATAGCTCAGGGGTAGAGCATTTGACTGCAAAACCAAACACACCTACACGTAAATCCATCAGAAGTCAGAGCTAACTTAACAAAGGATAAAGTACAAAGGATACCTTCTCAGCGAGGGATACGAGGGATTTCATGCTTCCCATCTCCCAGTTCTCCACAGAGACAGGCCTGGGAGAGTGGCAACTGGGCCTGGGACTTGGGAGCCCCCAGGGAAGGTTTTCCCAGACCCAAGCTCCAATCACACCCTCCCTGCCCTGCCAAAACAAAACAAAACAAAACAAAAAAACACCCGGAATCCCTTCTATGGCTGCAAAAATGGCCTTTCAGAAGCCATGGCTCCTCAATGTAGCATCTCCTAAAACTTAGCACAGTTATCGGTACCTCCAGCATCGTCTTGTTCATCTTTCATGGTTGGATGAGAAGGACTGGGCATCTCTACGGATAGTCACTCTGCCACCACCTGCCAGGGACCGTGGCCCTGAGTTCTCTCCCACATGACAAGGCCTGGGAGGGGCTGACCTCGTGAAGTTCCATGTGGCCCACACAAAACCATGTTCCCGGAGGATCCTCTGCAGCGACCAGAGTCGCTTCCATCGAGAGCCCTCCAATGACATGGGACTCTCCAGGAAATCTCAGAGGTGGTCCAACAGAGTCCCCCAGACATCCTGGGCAGAGAGCCAGGGGAATGAGGGTCACAGCCCCTGTTCCGGGCAAGGTTTTGGGTCCCCCAGCAGAAACGTAGAAGCTGGGACACGTGGGTGGCTCAGTCGGTTAAGCATCTGCCTTGGGCTCCCTGCTCGGTGGGGAGCCTGCTTCTCCCTCTCCCTCTGCCCCTCCCCCAGCTCTTGCTCTCGCTCTCTCTCCCTCAAATAAATTAATTAATTAAAAAAAAAGAACCCTGGAAGCTGGGCTCTCTGTTGTGTTTCTCCCTGGCTGTTTCCCTCTGCTCTCACTCTGTCCCGTTCAATACTCCTCTCCTCCCCTCCCTGGGACACAGTCAGTCATTCATGTCTCAGCGGCGGAGAGATGGCAAAGGAAAATGGAGGGAGCCACTTTCCTCCATTTCCCTCCACTTTCAGCCAAAACCAAACACACCTACACGTAAATCCATCAGAAGTCGGAGCTAACTTACAAAGGATAAAGTACAAAGGATACCTTCTCAGCGAGGGATACGAGGGATTTCAGGCCTCCCATCTCCCAGTTCCCCAGACAGACAGGTCTGGGAGAGTGGCAGGGACTGGGGCTGGGCCTGGGACTATCAATCTGGCTCACCTATATTGCTTGCCCTCTCTGTACATGCTCTGGTATTAGGTGAAGTGTGTATGTTGGGTGGGGGGTGGCAAAGTGACTCAGACGGTAGGTCCCCAACCCACTTAAGGAGCTCAAAAGGAGAAAGCAGACACACAGCCCCCTCACTCAACACATCTTCAGACAAGGCAGATAATATAATGTGTGGGGGGGGGGTCGGAGGGGATGTAAGTAAACTTTTGTGGGAAGAAAGAAAAATGGTTAACTCTTGGGGAAGTTGGTAGAGGTAGGGGCAATCTTAGAAGACATCCTGAGGGAGGCATCCTTGGGGATGAATATTGGAGAGCAGGTAGGATTTCTTCCGGGAGAAGAGGACTAGAGTATTCCAGGGGAAGGGGCAGGGGCAAACCCATCACGCCTTGAAGTGGGGGCTGTGTTTGGGGGAACACAGGATTTGCTGGAGGAAGGATTTACAATAAAAGCCAGAAAAGGCACCACACATTTGATCCCTACTGTGGAACTGATGGTAGGGCAGAGGTGTACTCAGACGTCCTTCCTGCACCAGGGCCTCTGGGCCCAGCTCCTCAGTTGATAAAATGGGGATAAATCCTATCTTCCTCCCAGGACGGCTAAGAGGAAGCACAGAGAGTGGGTAAGCAAGGCTCCTGGTTCACTGTAAGGACTCCTGAAAGCTGGTCCTTCCCGGGCTTCTCTTCCGTCCACCGGCTTCCCAAGCACAGACGGGTCTCGAGTGCTGACTCAGCAGAATTGGAGGTCGCTGTGGACTTAACTCTCGCCGTAGGGTAAGCTTTGGAAGGCAGGGCTGCCATGAGGTCCTGTCAATAAATGCTTATTGACACGTCACAGTACGCAGCATGCTGGTCCCCTCATGGGATACGGAGGTAGTGCCTGGTTCGTGGAGAGCTCTCAGTAAGTGGAGAGAGGAATGGAGAAGTAGATGGACGAGAGAAAGGGTGGGGGGGATGGAGACAGATGGAGGGGTAGATAGAGAGGGCTGGTTGGCTAAATGGAGGGTAGAAGGTGGAGAAAGAGGGAGGGATGGGAGGGTGGAAAGGGGATGGCAGAATAAGGGATGCCGAGATTGAGGGGGGCACAGAGGGAGGGACAGGTGGTTGGCTGGATGGGCGGACGGGGGAGTGGACGGATAGATAGACTGACAGTAGGCTGGATGAGCGGAGGCATGGAGGGATAGAGGGAAAGACGGCCGACTGGCTGGATGAAGGGGTAAAGGGGTGGAAGGATGAGTAGAAGAGGAGAGAGGGAGAAATGGAGAGACAGATGGATGATGCGGTGATGGGTTGTAGAAAAGGGCGGAGAGATGGATGTCTGGTCAACCTCTAAGGAGCGCCCCTTCACCTGTCCCTATAGGTACTGGCAAAGGGTACGAGCCTGTTTGATTTTTGTTTGATTTTAGAGTATGTGTGTTTGCTTAATTGAAACCAATGCATGCGGACCTGCTTTGGAAAGTATGGGGGCCCTGCAAATGCTAGAACACCCCATTTTACCTCCTTCCTGGTCAGGAGGGGGAGGTGCCCTGAGGAAGACAAGGAGGGGAGAGGCAGGGAAGTCTGATGAGGGAGGAAGGGGAGGCCAGCTCAGCTGTTCAGTGTGAACGTCCCACCCCGGTGGCATATGGGGGACATGTGGCCCTGTCCCTCCTGGCACCAGACAAACGTCATGCCGGGAAAGCCGGCAGCCAAGGGCCCAGAGCATTCCAGAGGGAACAGTTGGTGGTTGGGGAGGACGCAAGAGTTTGACGCCACAGCCTGGAGCCTGGCTCTGGAGCAGGGCCCGGCAGACGGCAGGGAGCGGAGGAGAGGTGGGCCCACGGGCTCCCCATCCTCCAGGGCTCTAGGTGTCGTCCCTCCAGGCCTCCAGCAGGGACCAGGCCCCCACGCCCCCAGGCTCTCGGAGCCCACCTTGCTTTAAGGAGTCGGCAGTGCGGAAAGAGCCCCAGACTTGGGCTCTGCTCTGCCACCCGCTTCCCACGGGACCTTGAACTCGTCACTCCTTTCTGGGCCCCAGTTTGCACATAGCTTCTACATCATTCCAAACACCAGCTTGCCTCCTGGAGCTAGTCAGCAACGAGGTCTTTATCGCTAAGGAAGGAAAACAAGCACTTATTAGAGTGAGCTTTCCAAAGGGCACCACGGTTTCCAGGTGCAGAACTGTCCATGATCTTGAAATCATGCCCACCTTCCCCTCACATTTTTGGCATTGAAGAGTGCCGTTTCTTTTAAGAAATAAGGGCTAGTCAAGGTAATCTTGTCAGACAGCCCCCCTTTATTGTATATTATTGGGGGTGTGTGAAACCCCAAATTGTGAGCCACTAAAGCAGATCATTCCTAAAGGACCTTCCAGAGCTGGGTGTAGTTCTTAGATGCAACCCCTCTGCAGCTGGGCTCTGATTTGGAAACTTGATGCCTACAAGTTCCCTCTTGAACCTTCCACCTGTGCCCCAGGAGGCAGCAGTGGTCTTGGGGTCCAGGTGCAGGGGGGCCACTCTGGGCTACTAGCACTGGGTCTTGCCTTCAATAAGCCATCTGAACCCCAATATTTGATGTTCAGTCCACCCTACCCCCAGTGCAGCTCAAGAGAGGGAGGGAGGGAGCCATTCCCTCCTCCACAGCAAGTGCAATCTGATGGCCATTCCCTGTGAACGGGGGAATGTTGCATCCCGAGAGAGCCAGGTTCAAGTTGAGCCAGGGAGCAGCCCAGCTGGGCTAGGTGGCCCAGACCACAGAGGTCAGGACTGCAGACTTGCTGGTCTCAGGACGTGCGGACTGGCTGGGGTGGACCCAGAGTGCTCACAGGCCCGCCAGATGGAGGGTGGGGTCCCTTAGAGGCAGCAGGAGCACCCCAACTCTGCGCAGTCTCTCCCTCCGGCCGACTACAGGAAGGTTGGGGGGCGAGGGAGGCTGCAGACAGGCGGGGCTCTGGCTTCCTGGATCTGAGAGTTTGCACTCATTTATTATTTAGTAAATATGTCTTAATCACTGACTAAGGGATGTGTAAAGCACCCCAGAGGGCGGGGTGGGAGTATGTGTCTGTGTGTACAGCTGTGTCTGTTTGTGTGTATGCGGGTGTGTATGTGTCTGTATGTCTATGTGTGTCTGTGTATGCGTGTGCATGTCTGCATGTATGTGTGTCCCTGTGTGTGTGAGCACGTGCGTGCCTGTGGGGTGGGGGGCTCTGAGATGAATCAGGTGGGACCTCTGTGCTCCAGGAGACCTGACTCCAGCAGGTGCAGGGTGGGGAGGCCGGCGAATCCACGCTCACAGGAGCAAAGGCAGAGGGAGTGGGTGGAAGATTCTGCTATGTGCCAGGCCCTGAGTCAGCATCAGCAGCAAGGCCAACTCCAGGGTAAGTTGTGAGCCTTTGCTTATCTAAGCAGGCTCGCAGCCCCTGGGAGGCGGGACGACGTGGGACGGCTTAAGTTTAATTTTTTTTTAATTTAGCTCTTTAATTGCTAGCACACACAGATACAAAAAAGTGGATAAGTTGGAAGGATGTCAGTGGAAAGTCAGCCTCCCACACCCCCCGCTGTCCAGTTTCTCCCTCCAATGTCACAGGCTCCCCCTGAATCTGCATTCATGGGAAAGGCCATCAGCTCTTATCTCAGGGGTGCAGTCATCCGTGCTAAGGCGTCTCGTCCAGATGGGGAAACTGAGCCATAAGACCCCATGGGGCTCAGGATTCTCTGGGTCAAACTCCTTCTTTCTGCAGACTAGGAGAGAGACAGAGAGAGGTGACGGGGCCTTGAATTGACAAAGCAGGTGAGGCTGGGGGTCGGGGGCTAGGGTTGGAACCCTCAACTCCTGACTCCCACCCAGCATTCTTTCTTCTGAGCGCACTGCTCCCCTAGCTGCTGAGCAGGGACAGGTGGGACCCCTAAGAGGGCCTGGGACATGGTCAGTGCTGGGGCCGTCCCCAGACCAGGGCCATACACTTAGCAAGACTCCTAATCAGCGAAGGCTTTCTGAGTCAGAGCCAAAGCAGGAGCCCGTGACTGGCGGCCCCCAGGCTGGGCGTCACCGGATGGCTGGGGGAGGCCCACCTCCTCTCCGCCTCCCCCTTGCACCGGACTCCTTAAGGGTGGGGGACCAGTGGGGGGCCCACTCCAACTGGCTTTTCATTGCTGGCAGGTGTGGTGTCCTCTCTGGGTGGCCTCTGTGTCGTCACTCACAAAGCGGAGACTCCCAGGCCAGCAGTGAGGATGGAGTGAGAGGAAGCTTAGCTCTGGGCCTGGCCACACGCACCTCTCTGTCTCACAACGAAGGGGAATATTGGAGGCTATTTGAATATTGCCATGAATACCCCCCCGCCCCGACCTTGCCCTGGCCTTGATTTCTCTCCACGGCACTTGTCAACTTTTGACATTCTAGATATTTTACCCACTTCTTTATCATCTCTATCCACGAGGGGATGGGGATTTCTAATTGCCTTCGCTGCAATTCCCAGCACCCAGAACAGTCCCTGACATGGAGGAGATGCCCCATGGAAGTTTGTTGAATGAATGAATGAGTGAGTGAATGAATAAGGGAATGAACGAAGCATTTCAGCTTTCAGCTCGAATACCGTTCAGTGTCTTGGTAAGGCATCATGGACCGCGTGAGGGAGTGAGTGGGAGGGCAGCAATGAGCTCGCCCTGAAGAATGTTAGGGTCTGACCAGTCGTCGGGAAGGTCCTCAGCTCCATCAAGGATGACAGGAACCCACCTGGGCAGAGAAGCTGGGGGAAGGGCTCCCAGTGTCTTGCTCGGTTTCCAGATGCTCAGGATGTGGCTGCCCTCCAGACCATTGCCTGGAGGTGAGGGCAGGTCCCAGGGCACACTTTCCCCAGAACCCTGGGTCCCAAAGGCTGGGACAGCCATGGGGAGGATGTCTGCCCTGTGGCCCTGGGCCCACACTCGTGTTCCTGTGGTCTCTGTGATCCTGCTGTACCAGCACTTGCCCCACGCCCCTTGTCACAGCCTGCCTAGCTGGGGTGGCGGGGGGGTCTCTCCCATTGCTTGAGGGCCTGGGCCGTGGCTGATTGGTCATCGTTTGCCCGGCCCTAACCCTAGCAGAGAGTGTCACAGGGACTCGGGTTGTTGGAGGTGCGTTGGAAGGAACAGAGGTAGAAGTGCCTCCCTTCCCCAAGAAGGCAGCCTGTGCACCAGCCACCTCCGGACTCACTGCCTGCCTCATGCACTGCACCTTGGCCACTTACTCGCTCAAGGGCAGCCTCACAAAGGCCCATCTGTGGGCACAGACCCTGCATCTTCTCTCCTCTCTTGTCTCTCTCCACCCCCAGGATTGGTCTCAGCCCCTCTCCCTTCACCACCCATTAAAATAAACATCCATTTAATGGGATTTCCTCAGGGTGCCTTCCCCCCCCCCCCCCCCCCCCC
>NW_027397083.1:6397719-6530350 GCF_003265705.2 Callorhinus ursinus | reverse complement strand
CCCCCCCCCCCGCAGTCCCAACCTGGGCTTGGACAACTGCTTTCCTGCCCCTGGGTTTTCTTTTTAATTGTCCTTTTCCTTTGACTTGCTGGGGGGGGGGGGGGGGGGGGGGAAATACAGCTGGGCGGTCCAGCTGCTTCCCCAGCAGCTGGAGCTGCTTCGGAAATGAGGTGACAGCCAGCTCCCTATCCCCGCCCCCCCAAGCTGGGCAAGGAAGAAGTTAACAGGCTGCCAAATGTATGCTCCAGGTCATCCAACACCCCCTGCCCCGGCCCCTGTGGCGGGGGAAGATGGGGGAAGAGGGGAGTCCGCCGCGGTCCAGCGAGGTGCTGACCCACCGCGGAGCAAAGGCTCTTGGGCTCCCTTCCAGGTGTCCTCAAACCCCCTTGCTTTTGATCTTGCTTCTGCTACAGCTTCGGTGGCCAGGGCTGCTCTGCCCTGTGACTCCGGCAGGCCTTCTAACCTCTCTGGCTTCTCATTTTACCTTCTGGAAAGTGGGATGAAAAGAACAAGGCAGAAAGGGTGTTGGACTCCCAGCACCATGACAGTCCTTTTGGACTCTGGTCCATCCATCACTCCTTGTGTTCCCACACTGGTTCATTTAGCAAAGGTTTTCTGGGACTCTGCATGTGCCGGACTAGGTGCTGGGGATACGGGGGTGACAAGGTGACAAAGCATGGAGCCAGCCCTCAGGGAGCCAGACATGGGGGGGCAGCAGGTCGGGGGTGGGAGAGACAAAGGGCTCTGGAGAGAGGGGAGGCAGAGCCCTGAGGGGCACACAGAAGGGTATTGAGAGGTCAGGGAAGGCTCGAATTTGAAAGACCATCAGTAGTTGCCAGTAGGAGAAAGTCTCAGACCCAAAACTGCTTTGCCCTATGTGGCCATAGTTCTTCATGCATCTTCTCACTGGAGGTCCCGGCTTCCTGGTTTCCATCTTGCCTGATGAATTGGTCCCATTACAACCATCTGTCAATGTCATGCGATCTTGAATTAGGGTTCTCTGGAGAAACAAAACCAATAGGAGACTGGTTTCATCAAAGACACACACACACACACACACACACACACCTATATATGCGTGGCATTTGGCATGTATATATATATAGAGAGAGAGAGAGATGACATATATATATAGAGAGAATATATATATATACACAAAGAGAGATGACATATATATATATATATATAGAATATATATATATATGGAGAGATTTATTATAAGCAATTGGCTCATGCAATTAGGGAGGCTGAAAGTCCCATAATCTGTCATGTACAAGCTGAAGATCCAGGAAGGGCAGTGGTAATTCAGTCTGAATTACCTTCAGGTCTGAAGGCCTGAGAACCAGGGGCCCTGAGGGTAGGAGATGATGTTCCAGCTCAAGCAATCTGGCAGGAAGGGCCAAATTTGTTCTTCCTCCATTTTTTTTGTTCTATTCAGGCCTTCAATGGATTGATTGGGTGATGCCCACCTACATTGGGGAGGACACTGCTTTACTGACTTTAATGATTCAAAAGCTAATTCTATCCAGAAATACCCTTATAGATTCACCTAGAAATCATGTTTGCCAAATGTCTGGCCCACCTGTTACCAGTGCAACTGACACATAAAATAACCATCATACCCCTCTATTTACTTCCTTTCTGGTAACCACCTTCTACCTCCCTTTATAGACTACCATGACCTACCCTGTCAAAGGCACTCTTGCCAATGCCTTCCTGAATCCCCCCTCTTCCCTTTACCTTTTGTACTCACCTACAAAATTCCAGTCTTAGATGAGTTAATTCTCAGCTGTCTCCTTACCCGCACCAGGACAGCAGAAGAAAATCACCTCCTAGGGTGTACGGGTCCCATTGGAAATGCAGGAGCTTCATTGGGCCCTCATAATACTCACAATGCCCTCATGTACCTTGGGAGCCCCCAAGTCCCATAAGACCTATTCCATTTCCTGCTGCTGTGTAACAAAACGGCCAAGACTCATTGGCATAAAATGATATTTAACTCACAGATCTGCGATTTGGGGCTAGGCTCACTTTTGTCCCATCTAGGTGCTTGGGCAGCTCAACTGAAGATTGGTGGATCCACTTACGAGGGACTCAGTCCCATGGCTGGTAAGCCAGTGTCACTCTCAGCTGAAAACTTGGAAAACATTCTGTGAGTGTGTGTGTGTGTGTGTGTGTGTGTGTGTGTGTGTGTGTTGGGAGAGTGGGGGAGGGGACAATAAAGCAAATGGGGGTGAAATGTTTACAATAAGTGGATTTGGGTAAAGGGCATAAGAGTGTTCTTTGTACTATTTTTATGTTTGCAACTTTTTTGGGTAAATTTGAACTTACTTCCAAATAAAAGTTAAGCAAAAGAAGTGTAACAAACGTTGGAAATTTTGTGGTTATTGTCATAATGGATGTCACAATGGTCAAAGATCAGACTGGATTCTGTGTTAGTTCAATCTGTGGAAATCTGTTGAAACTTATTTTATGGCCCAGTAGAATCATTCTGGCAAATTCCATGTGCCCTTGAAAATAATTCTGTCATTATTTGATGTATTTTTCTGTACATCAGGCATTGCTTGCTAATCATGGTGTTCACATCATCTCCATACTTACTGGTTTGTGGCGGGGGGTGGGGGGTTTGGCCACCATGTTGTACAAGCTACTGAGGAATGTGTATTAAAATCTCCCACTAGGGTTATTGATTTGTCTAATTCTTTTTGTAATTCTATTACTAGGTGCATATAAAAAACAGGCATCCACAGTAAAATAAACCAAACAAAGCAACTCCCCTCCACTGTTCTCTCCTGCCTCTCTCACAGCCAATCATTCTTCTCAAATGACTTGGCTACATCTGGGCAGCTCAGTGTGGTCTGAGGACCAGCAGCATGAGCATCAGCTGGGAGTTTGGTGGAAAAGCCAGTTCTTGGCTCTACCCCAGGCCTGCTGAACTAAACCCCTGGTGCGTGGGGTTCAGGAATATGTTCAAACAAGATAGTCAGTTCCTAGGCATGCTACGTATTTGAGGAGGACTCACCTTCATTGCTTGCCTTGTCCATACCCTCCATTTATTCCTCTACCCATCCAGTCTGGCTCCTGCCCCTCACTCTTCCCAAGTGATAGCTTTCATTAGACTCAAAAATTATATTCTAGCTACTAAGTCCAGTAGGAATTTTACCCCTTAGTGGTATTCCACCTGTTGGCCATTTTCTCCCCGATTTTAGAGAACACTTTTTCATTTTCTGTAAAAATAATATACATGCTTATACAAAAATTAATTACAGAATATGGACTCAAATGCAAAAACAATCACCCCAAATCCTATCACCCAGAAGCTACTGTTATTAACATTTGATTACTACAATTCCAAACATGCCTTTATGCATGTAGGGGAAAAGAAGGATGGGTAGAGAGTAGGAAGATAGAGAGGTATACTGTAATGATATGAGATGACAAATATCTCTTTTTAGGTAAAAAAATACTGAATTTAATTTTACTTGACTTTAACAGTATAAAAAATGAATCCAGTGGGGGGGAAAAAGATGACCTAATTTTAAAAACAGCATTTTGACTGGATACCATAAAGCTAAAGAGGAAACACTACACACGGACACTCTGTTCTCATTAATTTATTCTTCAGGGGGTCCAGGTGAACCAGGCTAAAACTACTTTACATGTATACTAGGGCTGAACAAACAAGTATGTACATTCTAGACGGTGAGAGCCAGGTTTTTCACTGCCAGAGAAAGAAGTCACAAATAAATAAGACAGGGAAGCTAGAACGAATGCTGTAATCTTGGATTACACTCAAGATGTCAGCATGAACACATGTTTGTTGTATGTATTAGACACATGTAACTCACGTATATCATATATGTGCATTATATATCCACACAGATAGATACAGAAATAAATACAGTCATGTGTGTATACTTATATTCCCCAGCTCTGTCTACTGAAAGGGCCCGGAAGCAGTGATACCCCAATAGCAACAAACACACCTGGCCCTCAGATCTTGATTTCTAAATACCATTCTCCAGTACAAAGACCGAGGATCTTTGGAGACATGGCTGATTCTAATGCTGAAACAGATAATGAGCCTGGAGCTTCGTAAGTACCAGAAAGGAAGAAAGTCCTCACAAAAACAAAACAAAACAAAACAAAAAAATGGAAGCGTGTTCCAAAGGACACAGGATACTCAATGTCATAAGTCATTAGGGAATTGAAAGTCAAAACAATGATGAGTACCACAACACACCTATTAGAACGGCTAAAATCTAAAATGCAGTCAACATCAGATGCTGGTGAGAATGTGGAGCCCTGGGAACGCTCATGCGTTGTTGGTGGGAATTCAAAAGTTACCACCATTTTGGAAGACAGTGGTTTCTTACAAAGCTAAATATAATCTTACCATATGATTCAACAATTATGTTCTTAGGCATTTATCCAATTTACTTGAAAATTTTGTTCACATAAAAACCTGCACATGAATGTTTAGAACAGTTGGCAACCAGGATGTTCCAATAGGTGAATGGATAGGTGATGGATGAAGAAACTGGTACATCCGAGCAGTGGAATATTATTCAGTAATAAAGAGATAAGCTATCTAGCTACAAAGAAACAGACAGGAACCTTAAATGCATATTGCTAAGTAAGAGAAGCCAGTCTGAAAGACTATACACTATATGATTCCAGTCACACGTCATTCTGGAAAAGGCAGAAGCCCAGAGACAATAAAAGATCAGTGGTTGCCGGGGTCTGGGGGAAGGAGGGACGACCAGGTGGAGCATAAGGGATTTTTAAGGCAGTGAAACTATTCTGCACGGGACTATAATGGTGGTTACTTGTCATTATACATTTGTTGAAATCCATAGAATGTTCAACACCAAGAGTGAACCCTAATGCAAACTATGGACTTTAGTTAATAATAATGTGTATTGACTCATTGGTTGTAAAAAATACAGCACACTAATGCAAGGTATTAATAATAGAAGAAATGGAGGTGGGCTGGGGAGGAGTAAATGGGAACTCCCTGTGCTCTCCACTCAGTTTCTGTAAAACTGATGCTGCTCTAAAATATTAAGTCTTGTCAGTAAAAGAAAGAAAGAAAAGAAAAGGGACCCTGGAGGCACCCTGATAAAGCTGCCAATGGCTAAGCCTGGAATAATTTGGGCAACAAAATAGATAATGATAGTATTGGTGATAACCCAAAGAATAAAATAAATATTCATGAGCCCATACTGACATAAACAAATGATTGACTAGATAAATAAATGCAGGAGAAGGGAGAAATCTTCCTTATGCAGAATGCCAAATAATAACTGTGGGACGAATGAGGGCAATTGGAAATTATCATTTGAGCACAAGAGTAATAATTACTGCAGATGAATGTCCCCAAAGTATCTCTCCAAAAATATTTATTAATTACTGTGGTGGTTTTAATATGTTTCCACAAATTCTTTCATACTCTTCCCTCTTGAAGGTGGACATCAATTCTTCTCCCCTTGAGTTAAGGGCTGGACTTAGTGACCCACTTCTTTCAAAATAAGGTATGGAAGGGGAAAATAGTTTCTTTTCACAGAGAAACCTGGCAAGTGATCAAGGTTAATGTCACCAGTAATAAGTCATGTTGCTATCATATACCTACTGATATGACATGAAAAGGGCGCTTGAACTTTTCACTATTCTCCAAAATCTATAGTATCAGTCTGATCATAAGAAAACACCAGACACACTCAAATTGGAGGACAGTCTACAAAATACTCTTCGAAAGTGTCAAGGTCATGAAAGACAAGAAGGGACTGAGAAACAGTCACATATTGAAGGAGATTAAGGAGGCATGAGAACAAAATGTACTGTGCTTTGCTGGATTGGATCCTGGAGCAGAAAAAGGAGATCAGTAGGAAATTCGGTAAAGTCCAAATAAAGTCTGTACTTTAACAGTATTGTACCAACATCAGTGTCTTAGCTTGGACAAATATGGCATGGTTATGTAAGATGTGAGCATTAAGGAAAGCTGGGGAAGGGTATATGGAAAACACTTTGCAACTTTTCTATAAAGCTGAAATTACTTCAAAATAAAAAGCTTAAAAATACATCAGAAAATTGAAACAGAAGAAAGTGCTAAATTTCAGATAAAATTCTTTTTCATTACCAGTGATATTAGTTTCCAGCAGGCCATTTAAAGTTAAGAAACATGATTATGTAAAATATTAATTATGAGATTAGAATAATTATGGTATTTCAAAAATGCCATTTTTCCAACTTTATTCCAAATATCTATTGATTCTTGCTGTGAAAAATGAGGAAATCAGCATATTCACACTTTCTCCCACTTTCTGTCCTCCATATCCCAACTTTTGTTAGTTACATGAATATTACTTATTTTATTCTTGATGTTTACAGCATTTATACTGTGCTCAATGCTCCAAATTCACAAAGATTGTTATTTCTATATTTAAATGGATTCAGTGCTTATCACCAATATATTTACCCTGCCTTCTCCATTCTGAGCTATTTATTTTAAGAAATCCTTTGCTGGGGCGCCTGGGTGGCTCAATTGGTTGATCGTTCGACTCTTGATTTTGGCTCAAGTCATGACTTCAGGGTCCTGGGACTGAGCCCCGCGTCAGGCTCTGGGCTCAGTGGGCAGTCTGCTTGAGGATTCTCTCCCTCTTCCTCTGCCCCTCCCCCCTTTCCAAAATGAATGAATGAATGAATAAATAAATAAATAAGTGATTTTTAAAAAAGAAAAAAAATCCTTTGCTGGCTAGATTTTATTGCCCAATTGTCTGTTTCAAGAAGGAGTGAGAGGTGCTCATTCTCAAAGCTCTTGGTTGCTTGGGATTGTCTGTCTGCGGCCTTCTTATTGGAAGGAAACATATCTAGGTATAAGTTCACAATTTCTGTCCTTCAGGACCTTGTAGATGTTGCCCACTGACCCTGGCACAGTATATGTCTGAGAGGTCTGCAGCCAGCCTGATTTCTCCCATTGTGTGACTCAGGACGGAGTTTTGCCTGGATGCCCATATAATTCTCTCTGTGACCTTGAAGTTCAGGAACTTTATTAGAATGTCATGCTTTACCCTCATGGTCCTGAATCCATTTTGTGTCTCCACATTCAGATCTTCATTGCAGGACAGTTTTTTCCCCCATTATGTCTGAATATTTTCGTCTTTCTTCCATTCCGTTTTTTGGAAACACTGTGCAAATACTGTATCTTTCTTATCTGTCCTTCATGTCTTTTAGTCTTTCCTATAACTACTTGTTATGGGCTAGTTGGATCTCCCCCGAAAGATATGTTGATGTCCTAACCCCCGGTACCTCAGAATGTGACTTTATTGGAAAATAGGGTCGTTGCAGATGTGATTAGTTAAGATGAGGCCATATTGAACTAGAGTGGGCCCTTCATCCAATATGGCGTCATTTTAAGGAGAGGGGACACAGAGAAGAAGGCATGTGACAATGGTGGCAGATTGGAGGGTTGCAGCTGCAAGTCAGGGGTTGCCAAGCCGTTACCAGAAGCCAGGAGAGAGCCAAGGAGCAGAATTCTCCCTCCGACTCCTCAGGAGGAGCCAATACTGCTAAAACCTGGATTTCCGTCTTCTAGTTTCCAGAACTTTGGGAGAAGGCATTTCTGTTGCTTTAAGACATCCAGTTTAGGCTACTTCGTTACAGCAGCCCTAGTAAAATAATATACTATTTTTATACATTTATTTCTGCCTTTCCTTTATTTTTGTGTGGTTTTCTGCAGGTGTTTGCTACGTGCCCTTCTCTGTTCTTTGTTTATCCTGTTTTTTTTTCCCGATATGCTTTTTAATTTCTAAACAGCTTTATTTGTTGCTTCCAGTTCTTTCCTGAGTGCCGCCAATTCAGTCTCTTTCTGTCTATGGCCTTGCCATACCTCTTTAAGGAACCCTGGACATCTCTTGGCTCAGAGAGCTCAGACCACCAGCGATCTCTTTGAGTGCATAGAGAGCTATGTGCTTGAACTCTCCCTCAGCTTTTGTTTGTTTTTTTTTTTATAGTAATTCCTCTTATGATGTAAGCTCTTTTGCCTTTTGCTTATGTTCCTCACCTCCATTTCCTTTTTTTTTTTTTTTTAAGTCCCATGATGGTTCCTTTGTGATCGTCATTCACCTTGGAACAGGCCAGCTGTTTGTTGAAGGATGATGTTGAAAGGAGCAGGGTAGGTGATCTGGGGAGTGATTGGGTGTGTGCTCTCCAACACACTCTTACTAAATCCTTTATTTCCTTTCTGAGTGCATAGCCCCCCGATTTCCATGCTCAGGGTTCCAAGACTCTCAGCAAAGACCTTTAGGCTGTGGGGCTCCAGAGTTGCAATCTGCAACTTCTACCTGTCTCTCTCCTTCTCTGCCTCACTAGCAGTGTCCTCATGCTGGGCAGTGTTAGGTGCTGGGCAGAGAGAGAGGTGAGTCAGCAAGCAAGCTCCCTCCCCAACCCCACACTGCCCTGTGGCACTGAACTGGGTCTAGATGGGGAAGTGACTGACATGTCTATGGCCTGAACTCAGCCCGGACGCCTGTCATCCACAGTCCTCTCCACTGTGCCATCTGGAGGGACACCCACTTCCTCCTGTGGACTGTTTTCTCTCTTGTTTGAGATCATATTTTATAGCACTTAGCAGGTATTCTTTATAGTTTAATAAAAGATGGAGGTCTTATTCTTTTTTTCCTTCTTCTTCTCCAAATTCATTGTTGTTTCCAGTGAGCTTTGGGTTAAGGAGAGTAAATAGGCTTTCAATCCGCTATTTAAAATTCCTGCATCTTAGAAAGTTCTCTTCCTTTGGCATCTAGGGCCCAAAATACATGCCTAATTTTCCTCTTTTCTGGCAGGCCACCCTCCTCGGTGTCCCTTGCCCCAATGTCCTTGTATCCAGCCATGCAGAAAGCCCACACAGCTGGTAAGGGGAAGTGTCAGCTTTGCCACTCCAGGCACATGGTTCCATTACACAGGGATGGGCCTCTTGGTGTGAGTTAGTTACCACTAGGCAGTGCTGCACTTGCAGGTCCACGGAACACTATACCATCCTCACCCCTCCTCAGGTCAGAGTCCCAGAGATAATAACCAGGGGCTCAAGCAGTAAAGACATTTGCCCCACCTCCTTTCTGCAGTTGCAGGGCTGGTGGGCAGGGTCTGTTGGCTTCCAGGAATCCTGGGTATTGATTCACCTATTACATTACAGGGATTGCAGTGAAAGGAACATCAGTTTCTGAATATAAACAAGAGACTGTGCTAGCCATGGTCCCATTGAGAGGTCCTGGAGCTCCTAACTGATTCCACACACTCAACCAAAGAGTAGATAAGAGGGTCTGGTGGCAGTGAGGGTGGGGAATGGGCCCCAGTGCCTGGGATCTGCATTTAAGCCCAATTGTGCCATTGATTGACCCATGGGACACCTTGGGAACCACCACCCTCTCCTTCCTCTGTGTCTCCATTTGTGCAAGGGCTGGAGTGGCTGGAGGGATCCATGAGTCCCTGCTGGTGCTGGTGCTCTAGGGTTCTGGGCTCCTCTTCAAGTCTTTCCTGGGGGCTTACCCTGTTCCCTATTCCTTCTGTAATCCATCTTGGACAGCTGAATGGGGATTATTCTGAGACTTTGCTTGGGTGAGTCTGAGAAGATTCCTCAGAACCTGAGGCTAGGGTCAGTTGGGCAGCTCTGGGGCATTCGTCTCTGAGACCCTCAGGTCTCCATGATCATTCACTGTTCTTTGTCAGTAGAAGAGGGGCTCAGGAATTCTATTCCCCAAGGAGGAACCTTAGGGTCAGTGAACTGAGGGACTTCTGTGGCTCTGGGGAGCCTTTCTGGCCAAGGGGAGTTTTCTGACTAGGCATTTGGTTCTTCAGGTGCTCCAAAGGAAATCTCTACTGATTTCAGAGACATAACCCTAAGTTGGTCTAGAGGCAGCCAGTGGGAGGCTAAGTTACTGAACCTAGTTGACATTTGGGCTGTAGTTAAAGTCTTAGATGACAGGTAGAATTTGAGTCTTATCTCCAGTCACCAAGACCTTTAGATATTCCTGCCATTTTCTTGCTTCCTTACTTCTATCCTTACTTATCCACCTGTTCATCCATCCATCCATCCATCCTTCCATCCATCCATCCATCTCTCCATTCTAAGACCATCAATCCATCCTCTATACATCATCCATTATCCTCCATCTTTTCATCCTTTCACTCATTCGACATCCATCCATCATCTATTCATTCAGTTATCCCTCCCTCACTCTGTACATCCCTTGTTCGAAAAAATATAGGCTTAACAACAATACTGCAAAGAACAATAATGGCCACTATTTATTGACAGCTATATGACTACGAGAGGTGCTGTGCTAAGTGCTTTACTTGTATTATGTCATTTAATCTACTTCTATCCAGTGGGGTTCCATGCTACAGTTGAGAAAACTGAGATAAATAAATAATAACCTGAGATAAATAAATAATCATATAAACAAATAAATAATTTGTATCCCCGGGGATACAAATAGGAAGAAGATACCATTTCTCTAACTTCTGGTCCTCACTATAGAGTGAAGAAGACTAATCAGTGAAAACACAGGGTGTCCATAAAGTCTAGAAGCATAGACAGTGTTATCTATCTATCTATCTGTCTATCTGTCTATCTATCTATCTATCTATCTATCTATCTATCTATCTATCTATCTCTATCATATATCTATCAGGTTGAAAATGTCCTTGACAACATTGTCTATATTCGCAGACACTCTGTACAGTAGAAAGACAAAGTAGTAGATGCTGTAACAGAACTAAAAAGAAAGTCCTTGCAGAAGCAGTGCAAGAGGGGAAAGGCGTATGGGGAGAGGGGGAGGAGACCAGAGATGATCAGGGAAGGCTTCACCATAAGGGTAATATTTGGGTTGAATATAATTTTTCTAGGCAGAGAATGGCTTCCCAAGTCGAAGGCACAGCAAGTACAAGGGCATGGAGGCATTGAGATGACCTGATCAGAGAAGTGCAAATGGTTTTCAGTATTTGGAGTAGAGAAGCCATGGGAGAACCGGGGCAAGATGAGGCTTTCAAGAAAGGCCAGCCTGAACTTCTGGGTATTTTATGACACAGTCTGAGAAATAAATGTCCCAGGGCTGCCCAGTGGACCTGATAGATTTAGGCAGGGAAAGACATCAGATTACAAAATAGTCTATTCATTATTACCCCATTTTATGCTATAAAGTGCATATATGTATATAGAAAAAAGACTGCAAGGATATCTAGAATCTTAACAATGGAAATTCCTAGAATTGGAATTTTTTAAAAACTTTTCCTCTGTACTTTCTCCACAGTGAGCATGATGGAAGGCACTAGGGCTGGGAGTCAGGACACCCGAGTTCTTGTCTCCTTTTGGCCCCGGGCTTGCTCGGAGAGCTTGGGCAAGACCCTTCCCCTCTCTGACTGTCTGCTTCCTCATCCGGAGGATGCGAATTGGTCCAGTGTGCTTCAAGGTGCCATCCAGACTGGCTGCTCCAGATCAGGGTTTCTCAGACTGAGGACTGACAACGTATTCTCGGGGATCCTTGCATCCCGAGAAAATTTTCCAAAAACACATGCTTTCGTTTTGATGACAAAATCTAAAAAATGAGTTCATACACATAAAATACTAAGGATGATGCCTGGCACGTAGTCAACCCTCCTTACATATGAGCTATTTTTAGTGAGAAAAAAAATGCTGTTGCCATTTATCAAGAGGGTCTCTCTTTCGCAGTGATAATTTACAATGGAAAGTTATTTTCCTAGAGTAATATTTTGGATCTTGGGCCTGAATTGCTCAAATAGGGGTGTGAGGGCCTGTGGACCTCAGGGGTCCCCAAGACATGTTTCCTCCTCTTAAGGGCGCCTACACTGTACTAGTCAAGTTCAAATAAGAAACACAGGTTCAGGACCCCCGAAGAGCAGGGAATGTGGGCTTTGATATCTCTTCTCTCTGTTTTCACAGCTTCCTTTCAGCCTCGGTGACTTGCTTTTTCCTGAGTTTGGCGGAGGCCTTGGAAACACACGTACCTTTCCCAGGAAAATGAGTCCCTGGGGAGGCCTCCCAGCCCGCAGGCTCACTCTAGCACCTGTGTTCTGTAACAGAGCCCTAATTGAAATCACATTAACATTATGATTCCATTACGGGGAACAAGAGTCTGGCTGCAGGAATGCGCCCCGTGGGGCCTAATCAGCTGGACCAGATCATTTATAAAGGACTGTGCATCTGCTTGGAGCTCAGTGTTAAGTAAGGCAGACAGGGGCCTATTCATTATTAACAAGGCTTTATGCGTTTGGCCAGGCAAGAGTACAAAGCTGGCCGCAAGGGGAGTCGATGGAGGAGAGGCATTAAGGCACTGATTGCAAACACCCCGTCTGCCTGGCCCCTTGGTGGAGCCCAAGATGCCTTCACCCAGGTGGCAGGGACTCCTATCCCCGAGTCTTGCTTGCCTGTGGCAATCCCTTCTGCTAACGGGAGAGGCTCGTAAGTTGCCTGAGGTCCCACGACTAGTACGGGAGAGTCAGAATGTGAACCCAGGCAAGCGGGGTCCAGAGCCCACATGCTCAGCCAGCCTGCCATACACAGCCCACCCCTTGGCAGCTGACACGAATCCTGGGTCGTACTGTTGTGCCACACATGGTTCCTGCAACTTCAGATCTTTTAGGTTGTGATGGGAAGGAAAGAGCACTGGAAATCAGCAAAGGAAATTCGAAAATGTGGCTGGATGTTCAGCTCCTCTGCTCTTCATTTATTTCATTCATTGCTCTAAGTACCCACGCTGTGCCAGGCACTGGGCTGGGTGCCACAGCTAAAAAGGCAGCTGAAACCCAGTCCTTGCTCAAAAGGAGCTCAGAGCTGCTTGGAGAGTCCGAACTCTCTATAGAAACCATATGCACTAAACACTGTAGACACAGGGTCTCTTGATCCTTAACTACAACAAACGAATCCTTAATGTAATGTGTAGGAACCATAAATGAGAAATTAATGACCTATAAGGACTCTGCTATGACATATAAGTATGTAACATTAAATATGAAATTAATTAAATATGATTAAAGGCAATATCATATGACAGAAGCGCAGGCTCTGGAATGCACCAGACCTCATTCTAATCCTGGATCTGTTGCCTAACTGTTGCGTTGACCCTGGTCATGCCATTTCACCTCTCAGTGCGCCCTCCGCCTCCCAGCCTTGCTTGGTCCTGGGTATGGGCATGAGGTGAGAGGACAAGTGACATGGACATCTTGGAGGAAGGGGTGTTGCGTCATCACCCAATTGGCTTTGGAGTCAGGAGAGAAAATGGTGATCGGAGTGTGGTGGTTGAGAGGGTGAGCTCTGAAGGCTCTGGAAGGCTCTCTGGAGTGGACCTGGCTCCAAGTCAGGGCTCTGCTCGGGTGGCTGTGTGGCCTGTGCAAGTAACTCTACATCAGGATTCTCAGCATCTCCACGTGTAAAATGGGGACAAGCGTAGCACTTCCCTTATAAGGCTGTGACGAAGGTTAAATCAGACGGTGGATGTAACACACAGAGCACATGGTCTGAGACACTGTAAGTGTTCCAAAAACACCCAAAAAACAAAAAAAAAAAACCAACAAATCACCAGCTCAGCTAGCATTTCAGAGGACTAGCCAAGCTGTGATGCGAGCCTACTTAGATCCCCAGCCGCTGTGTGGCCTGAGACAAGTCTCCTGGGCCGTTTGAGTTGGTAAAATGGGGGCAGCCTGAGGATTGAGGCTTTGGGTTGAGAGGTGATAACAGGTGTGGAAACGTTTTGTAAGCCGTAACACAATGCACACATGTGCAATTGTCCTTATTGAGCACTGACTGTATACCAGGCCAGAACTCAGATATGGGAAATGGGGAGAGAGGGACATGGTCTCCCGCTCTCCGGGGTACCCGGCTGGCTGGGGGAGGCACTGTGACAGGTCAGAGGGCCCCACGTGTGCGGTATCGACTAGGAAATGCAGGCCCTCTGGGGGAGGCACTGTGACAGGTCAGAGGGCCCCACGTGTGCGGTATCGACTAGGAAATGCAGGCCCTCAGCGCGGGGGAGAGAGAGCTTCTGCCTCCCTACCTACCGCATCTTGGGGCGGTCTGTTCACTGGGCATGAGAACGTGTCATGTGTCTTTCCTTTACCCCACATTTTACTCCCCGCCCCTTTTGGGTGAGAACACTTGAGTTCTGATCTCTTAGCAAGTTTCAATGATGCAATACAGTGTTACCAATTGTAGCCACGGTTGTGGACATTAGCTCCTCACACCTTACTCATCTTATAGCTGAAAGTTGTACCTTTCACCAACCTCTCCCCATCTCCCCCCAACCCCCAGCCCCTGGCACCACTTTGCTACCCCCTGTTTCTACGAATTTAACTTTTTTTTTTTTTTTTAAATAACGATTCTACATATAAGTGATAGCAGGTATCTTTGTCTTTCTCCATCTGGCTCATTTCAGCCTCATGCCCCCCAGGTTCATCCACGTTGTCGTCAACGACAGAGTTTCTTTAATTTCAAAGGCTGAATAATATTCCATTGTGTGTTTGTGCAGCAGTATCCTCCGCCCGCTCAGACGCCGCCCTCTAGTAGTGACTCTGATTATTTGTTCTTTGATCCCAGGGTTCTTATGAAATAATGACATCAACCACCACAGCTGCCATCTGTCTAGCGCTTGCCATCGGTCTGGCGCCACATGGGTATCATGTCACCCGGTCCTCGGGCCAACCACAGACGGTGGATACAGCCAAGCCACACATCTTACAGGCGAGGACACTGAAGCCTAGAGAGCTCCATAGAGCTAGGACGTGGACCCAAAATCCCCCCCGAATTTCAGCTCAGCTTCCTCTCCCGTTCATCCAACCCCTCCTCTGTAGGTACTGCGTGCTGAGCCCTGCACAGACACAGTTGTGTTAAATCCTCAGAACGTCCCTGTGAGGTTGGTACTACTGTTGTCCCATTTCACAGATGAGGCAATTGAGGTTCCACGATCAAACAGCTTGCCCCCAGGTACGTCATTCAAGCAGCAGGACGGGAGCTTGAACACACTTCTTTCTGAGATCCAAGCCCACGGTCTCCACCTCTCCTGTGTTCACAGAAGGGGATCCCGGTGACCTTTCGCATGCTGGGGCTAGAGAGGGAGGGCGCCAGGGCATGGGGGCGGAAGCAGCCCCATAAGGAAAACAGAGGCAAAGCCCCCTTTCAAAGCAACCCCAAGGAACCAGTTGTCTCCACCAAACTGATTAAAAATAGAACCTGCCAGCCTGGCTGCCCAGTAGCCACGCTGAGATCAGAAACCACTTCCAGGAAGCCTGGGTCTTTTAAGTTATTTATCTGTCTGCATTTTTCATCATTTGCCATTGATTTGCAAGGACCCTTCCTGAGAACCCCTCTGGTGCCTGCCTGGCAGGGTAGCTGGCTCTTTGCCTCCTTCACGCCTGGGGTTCTCCCCACTTGACCGTAAGGCAGCCCAGCACCAGCTGTCTGCTCAGTGGCCTCTGAACCTGGATCCTGCCTTACCGGAACTGGGGGGCCTTGGTCCCCTCGGCTCCCCCTGCACCTCCAACAACGTGGGGGCCGTGGAAGTTCTGGAGCAAGTGGCTGGAACGCCCGTGGATCTCCTGCCCCTCCCCCTACGCTCTGCCCACCCTGCCCCAGGGGAGTCAACCTCTAGGGATCGCATCCCAGGCTCCCCTACTCTCCATGGTGGTTGGGAGACACTGGTAGGAGACCAGAGTGGGAGGGGAGAGGGTTTGGGGTGTTTACAACTAGGTTCAGCTGTGTCCCGCTGTGGAGGACCCCTCTCACACCCCAGTCCTGGGGGGTTCTCTGCCCCGGTGCCTTCAGGCCTAGGGAGGTAACGGCCCCCTGCTGTGGCTGGTTCTAGGGTGCCTCCGCAGGCATTCCTCGTTTGCACCTCTATAAAGTCCCTTTGTTCAGCCTTCTTCAGCGTCCCAGCTGATAGGATTTCTGGCTTCTTCCAAGATCCCGAGTGATCCACAGGAAGTCCTGGCTGCATGATACACAAGTCATGGGCAGATATAAGAGCTCTCAGGGTAAAGCTGCCAGGGACCCAGGACAGACTCATGTGTGTTTCTGGTTAGAGGACACATGTCACGGTCTATCTGCCACTCACCTTAGGTGGAATGTCTTTTCTTGCTGGATAAACATGGAAGCCCTCTTACAGCAACACTCTCTTGACAGCTGCTTTGTCTAGAAGGGTCTGAGGATGGATTTGCCCCTCCCGGATAGAAGAGACAGAACCTCCTGTTGGGGAGGAGGCTTGGGTCACACAGCTCCCCACCGGGGCAATAGCCTTCCACCGTCCCTGGCTAGGGTGTGACTTCAGGCAACTCCACCACAGACCTCATGGAGCACCTCAATTGGCACGTTTTGCCTGCATGTGATAGAAAGACCAATGAAAAGAGCTTGAATAGCAAGAAATGTCTTATCTCATCCAGAGTGAGCAGTTGGAGAGTTGGCAAATTCAGCGGCTCAGGGGAAGTAGGGCCCTCGGCTGGCTTCTCAACTACCCTCATGGTCACAAGGTGGCTGCCACAGCTCCAGAAATGTTTAGGATTACCTGTGCACTGGTTTTCAGCTGGGCTCTGAGGAACCCTGGAGGCTAGAAGTGTGGAGTCAGAGAAGCAGCGCCATGTCTACCTGACTGATCTATGCATTGGTTTCTGCATCTATAAATTGGCAATAATAATAGTAACTATCCATGAGGTTATTTTTAGGATTAAATTAGAAAATCCACATGAAGGGCTTAACACAGAGCCTGTCACAGAGGAAGGGCTCAAACCTTGTTGGCTAGTGTTATTGTTACTGATTATTTTATATAAGATATTTGAAATAAGAGTTCAGGGGCCAAAGCAGTTTGAAATGACTGGTCTTAGAGAGGGTCCAGGGGCCCAAAGACCCATGACCTGGCAACCAGGCACCCGAGGGCAAATCTCAGCCTCCTCCTGCAGAATGGACCTGCCCATACAGGGTTCTTATGTCAACTTGGAAAACACCCCAACCTGGGGCTGCAGCCCCGTGCCGGGGTACGTGACTGGGGGTCCGTCAGCCCAGCTCTCAGCCCCCACCTGCTCCTTGAGTTGGGTGCCCTCATGCAGTACGCACCTGGCCCATCTTCTAGGGCTTGGCTAGGTGGGGGTCACACAGCACCCCACTCGTCTGGGGTGGTTGTGACTTGATACGGCAATGACGGAGCCAGGGTTTGGGGCCTGTTGTGTCCTCGTGAGGAGGCGTGGAACCGTAGGTCCAGTGAGGTGACCAGCTGGAAGTCGCAGGTGATCTGGGAGGAGGGGCTGGGAGGGGGGCCAGCAGGAGCCTGGGAAGGTCGGTTGGGAAGAGCTCTTGCCTGACCCCAGGGAGAGAAGTGGGGGTGTCCATCTGCCACCCTCCACTGGGCCTCACCTCAGGCCTGACAGACCCACCTGCCGGGGCCTTTTAGATGAGGCCTTTGACCCCTCGTTCCATCCAGGCAGCTGGACGAAGGGGGCCCAGGGAAGGGAAGCAGGGATGGAAAGACCCCCTCCCTCCACCAGTGGCCCAGCCTCCTATCCGCCCTCTCCAGAACGTCGAGAGAGCCCTCCTCCCCTCCTTCATGGCCCACAGTTTTAGAAACCAGATGTTGCCATCTGGGTACTTTCTAGCCCTCTCTGGATAGGTTCCTTTGACAGCCCTAGTGCAAGATTTTCCAGACATGCCTGATTGTAAGAATCACCTGGGGCATTTGTCAAAAACACAGCTTCCAGAGCCTGGCTGCCCTTGCATTCTGATTCACGGAGTCAAGGTGGGTCTGAGGAGCCTGCATTTTTACCAGCACCTCAAATGATGCGATGGACACTGAAGTTGGAGAGTCGCATGGCCATTGAGATCAAGGGAGGGGAGTGGGTTACAGATCCCTTCTGACCCCGGCTAGATGCTGTGTGATCTCGGGCTAACGACTTAACCTCTCTGATTCCTTCTGAGACAAAATGGTGACAAAAGAGTACCTACCTCAGAGGGTCATTGTGAAGCCCAAGACCAAGCAGAGGAAACTCGTCACCTGCCTGGCAAGCATCAGTAGATGGCTGTGACCGTTACTCTTTTTGTTGTTATTATTAATATCAGGGTGAACCCTTGCCTGCACTAGGCCGTATTGAAGGGGGTGGGGGCCCACAGGGTGCCTACACCAGCCTCAAGGCCTACATTTTGCTCCCTCCCATGGCCCCAGGAAGTTTGGCCCTATTTACCCTTAGGGTCTGTTAATGCCATTAGCTCTGGGGTCACATCCCTCCTGCCACACTCCACACCTCCCTTCCCCAGAGCCCCATTAGGCCATGTCTGCTTCTCCCTTCAGCTCTGCCCCACGTGCTGCCTCCTTTGGGGGCGGGGGGGTGGTCAGTCCCGCTTCAGGTGATGAGTAGAGAGCTACTGCAGGCTCTGGGCTGGGGGCTGGGGGTAGGGGGGGCGCTCAGCTTGGAGGGTTACCAGTCCAGGTTCTGCCCTTGGTGTCGGGCCAGCTGCAGAGCCCTGAACTCTCACCTGGCCTTTGCAGAGGTTGGGACGAGGTTGCTGAGTGAGGGGAGCAAGGTGGGGGGATATAAAGTGTCCCCCACTTAGAAGCCTCCTCTCCTCCTTCCCTTGGCCTGAGGGTGGGGGGCTCCCAAGATCCAGAAACCAGATGTCTTCGCAGCTCCACAGCACATGTTGGGTCTGCAGAGGAGTCACCCCCCTGCCTCGCCCCTGGTCGATTTCTACAGGCAGAAGGATAGCTGAGAGTCAGCAGCTCTGGGTTCGTCCTGGTCTTGATGCTGGGGCGCGTCCAGACTCCCTGGGCCTTGACTTTCTCACCTGTACAATGGGGTCACAAAGCCCCCCAGGCAGACTCCTGGGAGGATGGATTCCGCTGCTGGGGGATGGCACCCAGCAGGTGCTCTACTGGCGGGGAGGCCTTCTCTTCACAGCCGCACCATACAAACCACAGTCCGGGAGAACACAGTGCAGTCCCAAGCCTCCCCCACCCCCACCGCCCCACTGTCCTGGCTTCCCCTGACCCTTCGGTCCTCGTCCCCGCGCAGACATAATGTTTCCGAGTCGCCATCTGATGTAGAGCCAGAATTGCAGCTGGATTTCTTTTTTCCCTACTTAACCTCAAAATGTTTTCTCTCACCGAGGTATTGCATTTGCTTCATTCAATCCAATATAAACTTACTGAACAGCCCTTCTGCTCGAGGCCCTGGGTTGTCATCTTTACAAACCTTTACTCGTTACACCAGACAACTTCCTACAAAGTTGAGTACCTTTATTATTCCCATTTTAAGATGTGAGGTTAAAGGGCTTGCCCACGGCTCCTACGGTAAATGGTAGAGGGGAAACTTGAACCCAGAACCCAGGACTGGCTGATGCCGAAGCCTTGTTCTCAGCTACCTACTCTGCCTTCATGAGACTGGATGTAGTCCCCTCCTATAAAGAACTGCAAGACTTGGAGTTTAGAAGCTACCCGCACTGCCTCTGAGACCAGACCTGACCTCACCATTGCTCTAAGATAGAGCCCGTTGATTTCTTTTTTCCCTTCGGCTACCATTATGATTTTCATGATTCTGAACTATTCCCGTGGTCTGGACCTCTTCCTTATGTTGGGGACAGATCCTTGGGTTCAGAATTTCCATGGTAAGGTGAAGGATCAGAGGGACATGTCCTCTTTGCTCCCAGCCCTGCCCCAGAGCTGGAGAAGTTACAAGCCCTCCGCAGGGACAGCAGGGAAGAGGGGAGCCAGACCTCTCACGAGTCCACAAACCACCGTTCCTGCTGTGTTTTTAGGATGCAGATGAGGCGGAGGGGAAGGGGGCTTACCTGCCTGCACCCTCAGACTTCCAAGCCTCCCATTGGACAGGGAGCTAGCAGTCTCAGCCTGCCCGGGTTCGAATCCCAGCTTTGCCACTTACTAGCTGTGTGACCTTGGGCAAGTCCCATCACCTTGCTGTGCCTTAGTGTCCCCATCTGTAAAACGGAGATAATAATGGCACTTCCCTCATAAAATGACTTCGTGCCCAGCAAGGAGTTTGTGGCCAATAAGGAGTTATTCACGATGCGCCACCTGGTCTGGGGGCAATAGACCCTCAGGCCATCTCTCTGACGCTGGCCCGAACAGAAGTGCTGCAGGTCCACCCGAGACAAGCTGATGTGTGTCCACGAGCTTCATGGTGCCCCCCAGGCATCCGGAGACTGCTCTGGCTTCAGCGAGATCTCTACCTCAAATACGGTTTCTTACTCAGAGCTGGGCCTTGACCAAAGCCCCGGAGAATTGTGCTCCCACTTTTCCTCTCAGGGCTCGGATTTTGTTTCCCGTTTCCGGCCATCATCATCTTGCGGAGTGAAAGGAGTCCTGGATTTGGACTCAAGTCGTGCCCTCCAAGCTGACTTCCCAACACCTGGGTTGGTTCTCTACCCTCTCCACCGGGCTGACTCCAAACCTGCGTGGCAGGGACTCCCTGTTCTTAACCCAGGGGGTGGGCTTCTCCGCCAGAGCCCCCTGCCACTGTACTCTCTAGAAACACCAGACTTCCACACTTTGCTCTCGCCTGCCTATATGCCTCTCCTCATTCTTGGAGACCCTTTTCTCCTTTTGTGCGTTTGTCATCCTTCCAGACACGCTCAGCTCGGGTGTCACCTCCTCTTGCAAAACTTTCCTCAATTGCACGGAGAAGACAAAGGCTCAAGATACGTTCAGGTTTCTGTTGGTTGCAAGTGACAGAAATGCAAATCAAACCAGGTGAAGCAATAATGGGGATCTCTCTTTTTTTTTTAAGATTTTTTCATTTATTTGACAGAGAGAGACACAGCGAGAGAGAGAACACAAGCAGGGGGAGTGGGAGAGAGAGAAGCAGGCTTCCCGCAGAGCAGGGAGCCCGATGCGGGGCTCCATCCCAGGACCCTGGGATCATGACCTGAGCCAAAGGCAGACACTTAACGACTGAGCCACCCAAGTGCCCCAGTAACGGGGATCTCTTTACTCGTGTATTGAAAATGTCAACATGCAGGGCTTCAAGCACAGGTGGATCCAGGGGTCCGTAATTATTCTCCTTGCATCCAGTTCTGGTTGTCTCTCGGTTCTGCTTCCCTCTGGGTTGGGGCTTCTCATCCAGAGGCGAGAGAGACCCTGGCACGTCCAGGCTGACACGTTATATGCTCTTGGCAATCTTGGTGGAAGTGCACCTTCCTTTTTCTGAATTAAATTCCAGAAGGGTTTGTTTTTTTGTTTTTCCTATATTAGACCTAGAGTCACAGGTCCAGTTGGATTAGTCATAATCCTTCCTGTGTGACACCCTCTTGTCATGGGTTCATGAACGATTCTCCTTTGTTTGTTTATTTATATAAATGAACACTCAGGACCTGATCATCCAAGAGAAGAGTCAGAATATTTATTTTAAAACTTGCATGTCTGTGGGCTTCTCTCCTATTCCAACTGTCAGTCTCCCTCTATTCAAGGAAGCCGCCAGAGAGAAATTCACTTTTTATTACTTTTAAAGCATATACATGTATTTCTTCTATGGAAAAAAAAAAAGACGTTTAAGAAAAAAACGTCAAGCCAAATAAATGAAGGTACATCCACAGAATGACTAGCAGTTGGTCTGTATGTGCTGCCTTGGGAAGGTGTCCTCAACACATTATCTAGTATAAAAACACATTATAGAATAGTATAGATTTAATAGGATCTAGGTTTTGTAAAAGAAAAAAATACATGAGTGCGTTGGGTGTTGGGCAAAAATGTAGAGAAGGGCACATGGTAAGTTCTTAGCAATGGCAGCCTGCCTCTTGTTAGTAGGAGAGAACAGAGAATTCCACACTCCATACTGTCTGGAGTCCTCTCGACAGTGTGCATTACCTAAAAAGGGAAAGTGTGGAAATAAAGACGGGGAGGGGCAGAGGGAGAGGGAGAAGCAGATGCCCCGCGGGGCTTGAACCTAGGACCCCCGGATCATGACCTGAGCCAAAGGCAGACAACTAACCGTCTGAGCCACCCAGGCGCCCCAACAAATGTGATGGCTTTTATTCCCAGCAGGAAAGAGTGTGACATTCAGAACCACGCTCCCCACCCTTCCCTTCCCGTCTGCCTGGACCTGGGCAGGAATTCCCACTTGCCTCCCAGGAGATGGGATAGTGGGCCTGATCCATTTCTGGCTGGGCCTTCATATCCAAGTGGCCTCTGTTCGGGGGTCCTGAAGGCAAGGCTAAAGTCATCCTGAACGATTTCCTGACCCAGAGAGGAGCTGGCTCCTAGAGCCAAAAAAGCCTTGTGCTTAGCTGGCTCCATGGAAAGTTTTGGAACTGAGAGCAGACAGGTCCAGCTGGGCCCAAGCAAGACATCCTCTGTGAGTGGTAATGTGAGGGGTACCAGAGAGCCCCCCCTCCAACAACGTGTCTCCAGTCATTCATGCATTCATCCATCGAATGTGTGCTGAGACCCTAACAATATTGTCTCAATTCTTACCACTTCCTAAGTGTTCTGCAAACTGGTTCTCCAGCCCCTCATGCCCGACAACATCTTTTTATGTTAAAATTATGTAATATCCTCTTTAATACTCTGAAATTACTCCCACGGATACTGTAACCTATCTACACACATGATTTTTTTAAATAACCAGATATAATGCCCCAACTAGAATATAAAGGAGGTGTATAAAGAAACTTAAATGAAATCAAATCTGTCAGAACAAGTACGCTCTCCAGCCCAGCTGCTCCGGAAGACATAAAGAAGGTGTCAGGAGCTCGAGCCCAGTGCACACCCCTCACAAGGGTGACGGCTACAAGGCACAGGAACGTGGGGCACAGAGCGGAGTTGCCCCCACTCCCACAGCATCACCGTCCAAAACCGTGAGCAGTTCTTGGCATGTTCCAAATAAAACTAAATACAGACTTCTCTCGTTTTTGTCTTTACTTTGTTGCACCTCTGGAAAATTCAGTGTATATTCAAACTGTGCAAAAATGCTTTATATTATATGTAAAGCAGAGCTAGAGTCTAGACTCATATAATTATAAACATCTTTTCTCCCTGGCACACGTGTCCATTAGGACACGCGGCAGTCATGTGGGTTATGGAGTGATTCCTCACTGGGAGGGACTGTCCCCCTCCTTGCGCATCCCCTGGCTTCCCCAGTCTGCTGCCCACTCAATACAGCTGTTCTCTCCACTTGCCCCCACTGTTGGGACGATCCAGAACGCCCTCGTCCATTTCCAAAACATCCCCTGGGGTAGTACCATCCAGTGATAGGTGCCATTGAATCATCTCAACAAGCTGATGTAAGAGATATTAATATTATCCCCACTTTACAGATGAGGAAACTGAGACCATCCAGGTGGGAGCCACTGAGCCGGGACCCCTACGTGAGTTTGTCACCCAGTTTGCCACACTGCTTTCCCTCCTGTCTCTCGGGCCTGGGCTGGGACCCAGGACACAGACATGAGAAGGCAGGATACTGACCCCTCCACGGCAGCATGTCGAGGCAATGGACAGAGGCACGTGCAAGGTGCCAGGGACCTGGGGTGCAGGGGTGATCACAGAGTAAGAGCTCCACAGGAAATGAAGGCGGATGCATGGTGGGGGGGGATGGCATTCGGGCGGTGGGGAAAGGCCCGAGTAAAGGCGTAGAGGACAAGGGAGCCTGATGTGCTTCTTGTGAGGGGCAGCGGGGTCAGTGGCAGGGACCTGGGCTTGCACGGGAGACTGTGATGTCATTGTGACACGACCGAGAGGCCCGGCGAAGCACCGTGGTTCTGGTTGGTTCGGCAATGGGGAGCCATGGGAGTTTCGCGAGCAGGATAGCTCCATGAAGCTGTGGGTTCTGGAATAATCCCTGGGATCAGGGAGGAGTATGGGGACTCGAGCTATGGGACCAGGGAGGGGTGTCTCCCCATCCCGGCTGGGGATGCGGGTGGGAGCGTGATGGCAGAACCATTTCAGAGACAGAGGTCTCAGCCTCATGACAGAGGGGCTGGGAGGCCCCGCGGGGAGCAGCCTCAAATGACCGGGGACAGCAGGTAACGGCTGGAGGAGAAGCCAAGTCAGGCAGGACGAGTCTGGATGGGGACGTTGTGATGGTGAACTCTTTATCCTCCCGGGGCCTCTCCACCTGGAACAGTCTCCCTGGGTTTCAGGGTGGCCAGAGGTCAGTGTCTCCTCCTGAGAGAGGCTATCCCGACCCCCGACCCCCATGTGAAGCCGCCAGCCCCTCTGCTACTTGCCGTCCCGCCCTCGGCCACTCGCCCCCCTCGGTGACTCCTCCCTGCCTGCAGCCTGTAAGAGAGCCAGGCTCTTCCCTGTTTGGGGTCTGCTCTGGAGCAAGGCCCCGCAGCGCTCAGCACCCGAAAGCCACCACTCTGTCCTTCGATGTCAGCTCTGCCACCTCCTCGTCCCATGGTTTTTCAAGTCACAGGGGGTTGCAGGCACTTCTCTCTGAGCCCCCTGGTGAGGAAGGGATGTGTCGGGCTCCTAGTGGGAGCCCAGGGTAAGGGTGGGGCTGGGGGACTCTGTGGGCCTTTCCCCCACCTGCTGCAAGAGGACAGTGGGGGGAGCTCCTCCATCCCTGCTCTGTGCGTGTGGATCTGTGTGGATCTGTGTGTGTCTGTGTGTGTCTGTGTGCATCTGTGTGTGTTTGTGTGTGCCTGTGTATGTGTGCCTCCACATGTGTGGATCTGTGTGTGTGTGGATCTCTGTGTGTGTCTGTGCGTCTGTGTGTGTTTGTGTGTGCCTGTGTATGTGTGGATCTGTGTGTGTGTGTGTGTTTCTCTGTGTGTTTGTGTGTGCCTGTGTATGTGTGGATCTGTGTGTGTTTGTGTGTGTGTGTGTGTGTGGATCTGTGTGTGTTTGTGTGTGTGTTTGTGTGTGCCTGTGTGTGTGGATCTGTGTGTGTTTGTGTGTGTGTGTTTGTGTGTGCCTGTGTATGTGTGTATCGGTGCGTGTGTCTCTGCGTATATGTCTGTCTGTCTCTGTGCCGGCGCATCTCTGTGTGTGCGGGGAGGTGGGAGGGGTGGCAGTAGGGAGGCAGCCCGAGTCTTTCCTGGAAGCCAGAGGCAGACAATTCCCAGGCCCGGGGGAGGAAGTGCCAGACCTGAGCTCAGCAGGCTGGAGATGCGCCCACTACCCCACCCCTGCCTGTGCCCTGCCCGAGGTCCCGCAGGCCTGGCCAGCACCCCTTCTCCCCTCCCCACACAGCTCCTCAAAGGAGTCTCTGCTCTAACACTGGAAGCTAACCGTCCTCAGCCGTGCCGTGACTTCCACTGCCTCCCTTGATCCCGCACCAGCTCCAGGACCTCTCTCCCAGATGGGGCAACTGAGGCCGAGGGAGGCTGTGACTCACCCAGGGTTACAGACTAGGCAGAGGCAGCATACAACTGTCATCGCCACCCCAGCCCCACGTGCGGGAGCCCCCTACTTGCACACCCCGAGTTGGCAGAGGGACCTGGGTGCCCCCCACCTGGGCACCCCTTGCTGGCAGAGGAACCTGGCCGGACGGAGGCCCTTCGGCCCTGGGTGGTCCGCCCTGCCCCAGAGCCTCCGAGAGCCTTGCTCCCACCGTCACAAACCCTCTCAGGAGGGCCTGCCTTTCTCTCCCTATCTCCTTAGGCAGGAAATGCACCAGGGGCAGATAAGGAGAAAGCGGTGGGGGTGGGGGTAGGCCTCTGTGGACTGGGGGCTTTGGCCGCCCTCACACAGGGCAGAAGAATAGAAGGAAATGGCCAGAGAGAGGCAAGTGTCTGCAGGGGGGGTGGGCCAGAGAGGTTATCGTCTATAAATAACCCTATCTCCAGGATCCATCCAGGAGAGACACCGAAGGGGGTCGGGCCCGAGGGTCTGGTCTCTGGGGCCCGGGGTGGGGCCAGTGATCATTAGTGCCGGCCTGCGATTCAGGTCAAAGGGCCAGAGGATCATGGCCTGGCCCAAGATCCGCCCCCTTGCCTCTTGCTAGAGGTAGCTATTCCGACCCTATATTGGCCAGGCAGGTGGTGTGCATTCTCGAATCTTCCACACTATTCTTGGATCCGTTCATACACCCACCCATTCACTCAGTCATGCCCCCATTCAACCTTTCCTTCACCCCATCCCCTCATCTACCCATCTACCCACCCTGCCCTCCCGGCCGCTGAGCCTCCCCTTTGGCTGTTCCTTCTTGTCTGCCACACTTTTCCTACCCTCCTCACCTTGCTAACTGGGCCTTTAGGTTCCAGTCTGGACACAACATTCTCCAGGAAGCTTGGTCAGACCCCCAAGTCCAGGAGAAGGAGTGTACCCCGTGGACGCCCACCGCCCTGGTCTTCCCTTTCTGTGGCAGTAATCACAATTCTACTTCCGGCTTGCTTCCATCCCCCCAGCTCTCTGAGGGAGCTGATGATTCTGTCCTGGGGAGCACGCTGGACAAAGCCTGGCACATAGGAAGCCCTTCATAAATTCATTTGGCGTCTTTATGTCCCTATCTGTCTCCTCTCCCTCCTTCCTTCTTCCCATCTCCCTTTCAGGGCTTCCTGAACACCGGCCTGAGCCGGGTCTGACGTTTGCCAGTGCCCTTGAGCCTGGTGTGCAAGTAGACTAAGGGGGAGCGGAGGGGGAGGAGAGGGGGGCGTGGGCCTGTGCACAGATCACATGGCAGCAGGTAGAAAGAGAGAGCTCAGCTCCCGGGACTTGGAGGGAGTGAGCTCTCAGTTGTGGGGGAGGGGACGAGGAGGTCATGAGGGGGTGCTTCCCAGAGGAGGTGGCCCTCGATCCAGGACTTGACTGTATGGAGATGGCAGTAGGCTGAGGGGCGGGCTCAGCTGTCTCAGGAGACACAGGCGGGAAAGCCCAGGGTGGCGTTAAGAAGCAGGACAGGCATGAAGGGAGCCTCCCTGACACCAAGGAGGGCACGGGGAGCGTGAGGTGGAGGGGGAGACAGAGAGGGAGAGAGACAGACAGACAGACAGAGAGATGAGGAGACAAGGGAGAGACAAGACAACATGACAGAGACACAGAGACAGAGAGTGAGCCGTCCTGAGACCCCCGCTCCACGCCCAGCTGTGCACTGGGGAGGTCAGAGGGTGGTGCAGGTGACTGAATGTGGCAGCACGTCCTGCCTCTCAGAGCATGGACAGATGCCTGGCTCATAAGGTCATGGTCATAAGGCCTTGGGAGCCGATGACTCATGGCTGGAGGCTTCTGCCTGGGCACGTGTGGGTGGGGGTGTGTGTCCCGTGCCGACAGCAATGGCAGGACAGCCCTGGCCCCATGGACAAAATGCCAGAACCTGGACACCTCTGACACAGAGGGGCTGCTCCCCAAAGGAGAGACCTGGCCGAGCCCACCGCTGAGCCTCTGGCTGGGCTGTGCCCTCCTCCGACCCACTAACCCCTTCCTCTCTGGGCTTAGGGAGGCAGGTCCCCTCTCTGAGAAGGGTGGGCTTCCAGAGGTGAGCAGGGAGAGCCAGGAGGGCAAACCTTGAGGTCCCTCTGAAGTTGAAGCTGGGGATGCAAACCGGGCCACCGCTCAGCATGGGACCCTCCATGTCGCGGACATCAGGATGCCTGGGACCCTCTGCAGGGGCAAAGTGAATCAGCCAGGGGTAGCCCTGACCTTGGAGCAGATGGTCCAAGCCTGGCCTTTCTAGATCCAGATCTTAGCAAAAGCAAACCCCAAGCCCTGTTCAGACCCAAAGTTCAGGGACTAGAGTCTTCTCATTTATCCTCTGGGAAGACTTAATTATTAAAGTGATAATAGCTACTTTTAAAACTCACTTTGTGTCAGGCACGAGGCCACGTGTCTCATACAAAACATTGTGTTTGGTGCCCCAAATACCTGTCAGTGGTAGGCACATGTATTGCTTTTGTATTAGTTATCTCTTGCCGTGTAGGAAATTACTCCAAACCTTAGCAGTGTAAGAAAACACACATTTATTGCCTGGGGGTCAGGAGCCTGGGCATGGCTCAGCCGCATCCTCTGCTTCAGGCTGTGGCCAAGCTGTCTGCCACAGACGCAGTCTCATCCGAAGGCTCGAATGTGCATGGTTCCATTTCCCAGGGGTTGTTGGCAGTGTATTCCCTGTGGGCTGTGTCCTGAGACTGTCCTCGGTTCTTTACCACGTGGGCCTGTCCCGCAGGGCCGCTTGCTTCCTCAAGGTCGGCAAGCTCAGAAGGCAAGAGAGTCTCCTCGCAGGATGGAACTCGCAAGCTTTTGTAACCTAATCAGGGAAATGACATCCTTCAACGTTGTTGTATCCTCTTGGTTAGGAGCAGGTTACACAGTAGAGAGGAAGACACAAGGCCATGAGCACCAGGGGCAGGGCCACGGGTGCAGTCTTTGAGGCCATCTGCCACACCTCTATTTTATAGATGCAGAAAAGGAACCATGGAAGGCTAGTCCCCCAAAGTCACAGCTAATACGTGACAGGGCCAAGACTTGGATGTGAGTTTGCTGAATCGCCAATCCATAGTGCTACTGAGCCCAGGCTCTTATATAAGACTGGCTCCCACTTCATGCTAGTGCTTGACCTTGCGCAAGTTAGTTATCACTCAAAGCTTCAGTTCCTTCTTCTGTAAAATGGGTAACAACAATAATAATGATATATAACCTCATACGGCACTTTCTGTAAGTCTTTTCAGGAATTAATTCACCTTATTCTTGCAAGCTCTTACAGTGTGAGCCCTTCTATTCTGCCCACAGCAAATCACACCCTTTCTTGAACTTGATAATGGTTTCCCCTCCCACTGGAGGTGAAAGCCAGAGCATTCTCCCTGGCCTTGGGGGACCTGCAGGATCCATCTCCCTGCTCACTTCCTTCCAGCCACACTGGCTCCTGGCTCTTTCTCAAACACACAAAGCACATTCTTCTCCTGGGCTCCAGAGTGCCTGGGCCCCCCCAAGCCTGGAATTCCATTCCCATGGCATGGCTCTCTGTCTTGCCTCATGCAGGTCTCTGCTCAAGGGTCTTCTCCCAGAGAGGCCCTCCTGGACCCTGTTTTAGATACCGCTCCCTCTCATTTTCTGTCCCCTTACCCTGGTTCTCTTGTCATCATAGTCACCTGCCATTACATTCTATAGATACGGGCTTATGTATTTATTGTCTGTCTCCCTCACTAGACTGTAAACTCCGTGAGGCCAGGGACTTTGTTTTGTTCACCACCAGATCACTGGTACCCAGAATAATGCCTGACCTATGTGAAGGAACTCAACTATTTGTTGAAGGAAAGAAAGAAAGAATGAATGAGTAAATGGATGAATGAATGAGTGAAAGCATATGGTCAACCAGGGGCACGGCCTCAAAAGGCATCTCTGACCCTCCCGTCCATCCAGCCTGATTTCCCCTCCACTCTGTGCCTTCTCCCTCTGAGAGCTCGACCAGGGTAAGAAGGAATCCTCCGGGAATACCTAAAAAGAAATTCCCCTGTTGATGCTCAGAGCAGGGACAGAGTCGGCCCCCAGAGGGCAGAAACTGCTCTAGTGCCTTCCACCCGTCAGCCCTGGCTGCCATCAGCTGCCAAGCCTGGTGCCTGCCCAGAGATCGGTCCATCCCACTAGCCTCCCCCACCCCCAGGAGCTGCTAATTCCCCTGCTGCCAATGGCCCATTCAGCTGTCATCACTCCCGGCTGTGAGATGCCACCTGGGAGGCAGGACCATAAAGCCAGGGACAGCAGGGCACCACCACCAGCCAGACCTCCAGGCTTCACCCAGCAAAGCAGACAGGAGCCAGGGGCCAAAGGCCCATTCCCAGTCCTCCGGAGGATAGTCTCCCTGAGTCCTACCAGCAGTGATTCCTCTCTGGGTTAGAATTTTCGTTTGTAAAGTAATATCTCTTAAATGATCTTTTGATGTTGCGTAAACAATTCAGTTAGGTAGAGCAGAGACTTCAGTTTCCATTGCAGAGGCGGAGAACACAATAATAAAACAACACAAATGTGAATACAAATACCAATAGCTCACATTTATGGCGCTATCACCAGGTGTTATGAGTTCTAGTGTGTCCTCTTGAAATTCATGTTGAAGTCCTAGCCTCCAGTACCTCAGAACGGGACTGTATTTAAAGATAGAGTCTTTAAAGGGCTAATTAAGGTGAAAATAGGTTACTAGGATGGATCCTCATCCAATATGATTGATGTCCTTAGAGGAACAGATTAGGACATAGACATGCACGGACAGTGTGAGGACACAGGGAGAGGTGACCACAGACAAGCCAAGGGCAGAGGCCTCAGAAGAAACCCTGCCCACACTTTCATCTTGGACGTCTAGCCTCCAGAATTGTGAGAAAATAAATTTCTGGTGTTTAAGTCAGTCTGTGGCCCTTTATTATGGCAGCCCAAGCAGACTAAGATGCCAGGCATGGAGCTGGGGCCTATGTGCAATTCCATCCAGTGGGATGCAAGCAGGGATCTGGTGGACTGCCTCTAGAAGGTTCTTCTGCCTCTTAAAAAGGAACAGCAGGAGGAAGGGGCCCACTCTTTCTCTGGAGAGAATAAAATTAATAATAAATTAATAAAATAAAATTCCCCTAGACTTCAGGTCACTTTTTGTTGGGCTTCTTGTTCTTTGTAGCCACACTGATGCAGCCCCCAGGGATGGAGGAGGCCCCGGTCCCAGCTGAGGCTCAGACAGGTGGAGACGTATTCCAGATCACACAAGTGAGTGCTTGAGCCTGAGGCCCCCCTCTTTCCACTCCAAAGTTCAAGCCTCCGAGTTGGGTCAGGCTGCCCTGGCCCTGATGTTTTGGGTGGGACACGATCCCTGTAATCTGAAACCTTTTGGCCTCCCGCCTGCCGAAGGAGGCAAGGAGGACCCACCAGGGCCCGGAAGTGGATGCCTGATGGAAGCGGTCGTGGGCTCAGGGAGAGCCAGGATTCGACCAGAGGCGGGGCAGCTAAGCATGAAGGGGCGAGGCTGCCTCGGGAGGCTGTGAGCCTCAGTTTCCCACAATGCACAAGATGAACGACCGTAGTTCCCTCCTCTTTGGCTTGTTGTAGGATTAACTGAGAAAAATACAAAACGCGCGTGGTGAGTGGCACAGGCCTTAGCCGTCACGATTAGGACTGCGACATCCGTCTGTCTCCTCTGTGTCCTCCAGGCCCAATGTGGGCCCAGCCTCCATCCTCCCGAACCAGCAGCCGAGTTGCAAAATGGCCACTTCCTCACCCAGGAGGCCCTGGAGAGAGCGGAGAACCAGAAATGGATGGACTCTGGACTTTGAAGGTCTCATAAGGGTGGGAGGCGCTCAAGTCCTGGGATGGTAGATCTTCGGGGAGACGGGGGCTGGGGGAGACAAAAGGTGATCTCCACCCATGCTTCCAGCCAGAGGGAATTCTCCAGGCTGCGGGAGGGGAGACAAGGAGAGAACAGCGAGGGGGTTGACGCAGGACCCGGCTCTGGGGGTTCAGCACAGGAAGCGGGAGACTCCCTGAATCCTAAGCAGCCCGTGGATTACATCAGGGAATGAGGAGTTTGCAAAAGCATGGCGAGAGCTGGAGCAGGACAGTCAAGGGGGCTGCCGGGGACTTTGGTTGGGAAGGCCATGGCCATCGCTGTGCCTGGGGCCTGCGGTCTCCGCGGCTGCCAGCCCCCGGGAGGCGGGCGGCCGCCCCCTCTCTTCTTCCCTCCACACCTCAGGCGGGCGCACTGGCCTGCAGAGCCTCGGAACCCCAGCCTCGGGGGAGTCTGGGAATCTTAGCTTTCGGCCCTCCGAGGAGGGAGTTTGAGAGAGCCCATCTGAGACTTTGTCACATCAGCTGACAGGGAGGTTAAGCCTGTAGGGCTTTATGCTTTTCACAAATCAAAATGCCTGGAGGGAGGGATGGCTGGTGTTGGGCCAGTGTCACAACAACGTTATGGCTGTCAGAGCTGCCGGACTCTCTGAGCTTCTTGACTTCTCCCGTATGGTGGCGGGGGACGGGGGGGGCACGCTTCCGGGGGCAGCCAACCAACAGTGTCTGCCACAGAGCTGAGAAGCCAGAAAAGGATTAGAAAAATCTGGAATGTGTTCTATTTTTACCTGCTTCCCACCCCCTTCTTTTAAAAATCCTTTAAAGCCACCAAATTCTGTCCACATAATATCCTCTCAGTTTGTGCCTTGCTTGTCAGTCCTTCTGTGTGGCCTCGGTCTGGGCTGCAAAGGCCTGGGTACCACGACAGCCTCCTAAATGGTCCCCGGGTTGCTGTCAGTCCCCTTTCACCCGGCCAGGTTCGTCAGATCCCGGGAGGTGTCGGGCATGACCTAGGCACTTGGGACATTTCAGTCCCGTCCTCATGGAGCTTACGTTCGCGTAGGGGGAGGGGAGACAACAAGCCATAACCATCACAAGTGAGCAGTGTAGATGTGGGGGGGGGGGGGCCGATCCCTCTCACACCCAGAGAGAGATTGGGATTGGGGAGGGCGGAGGTGGGGGTACAATTTTAAATTGGGGGGCTGTGATGGGTCGAAATGTGTCTCCCCCACAAACTTCATTTGTACTGCGGCATGTGACCTTGTTGTCACTCGTTTAGTCCGCATGAGGTCATCCTGGGCTAGGGTGGGCCCCTACTGCGTCCTTATGAAAAGGGGCAATCTGGACCCCGACGCGCACATGGGGACAGCGCCAGGTGGGAGAGGAAGGGCAGAGATCCACAAGCCAAGGACTAGCAAAGATGACCCGCACACCCCCAGCAGCTAGAGCAGACGGTGGAACGGGTTCTCCCTTACAGCCTGCAGAAACAACGAACCCCGGCAACACCTAGATTTAGGACTTGTAGCCTCTGGAGCTGTGAGACAACAGATTTCTGTCGTTTAAGCCCCCTTGTTTGTGCCACTTCGTTACGGCAGCCCTAGGAGACTAACATAGTGCTAGGTGGGGCTTGTTGAGAAGCTGATTTTTGAGCGAAGTTGTGCAGGAAGTGGAGGTGAAGGCAACAAAGCCTCTGGGGGCAGAGCACACCAGGCAATGGGAACCCCCCCCCCCCCCCCCGTGCAAAGGCCCTGAGGGAGGCGGTTGCCTGAAGCGTTTGGAAGAAGAGTCAGGAGGTCAGAGTGCTGCAGGGTGCAGAGGGTGCAGACTTGTAGGAGAGGCAATCAGGGACGTGAGGGGTGAGAGGGTAGATCCCGCAGGGCCCTTGGGCCATTACATAGACTTCAGCTTTTACCCAGCATCAGATGGAACCATCTCGGAGCTTGGAGCTGAAGAGTGACAAGATGTGACTCCCATTTTAACAGGATCATTGTGGCTGCTGGATAAGGGGAGACTGAGGGGAGGGTGAGGCACACGGATGGGGAAGCAGAAGGTTAGGGGCTGGGGCAGTAGGCCTGGCAAGAGGTGAGAGTGCCTTGGACGAGGCCGGGGGAGCAGGAGGTGGGGAGAAGCGGTTGGATTCCAGGCACGTTTTGAAAGTGCAGCTAACAGGATTTCCGGATGCATCAGATGCAGGGGGGGAGAGAAAGAGGTGAGTCAAGGATGACGTCAGGGTGTTCAGCCTGAGCAACTGGCAGGATGGAGTTGCCATCAGCTGGATGGAGAAGGCCACGGCTCCTCCTGCTTCTTGCCGCTTGTGGTGGTGGGGGGTGGTGGCGGTGGTGAGGAAGACCAACAGGTCAGCTCTGGACATGCGAACCTTACAGCTTCAAACTCCTGTTCTTCCTCCAAACAGCTGCCAGAGTTTCATTTCTTTAAAAAGGCAAGCAAGCAAACAAAGCCCTTAGTTGGCTGAGGCTTGAAGTCCCAGCTCTTTGGCACGGGCGGAAAGGTCTTCAGTACAGCCTGCCTGGAAACTTCTTTGCAGTTCTTCTGTCCTGACCTCTCCACGTGCCTCGTGCCTCGTGCCTCCGGCCTCCGCTGAGCCTCTTGCAGCTCCTTCATTCACCCCTTCTTTTGCTCCCTCAGCACTGGTTTACCATGTAGTCTGCCCGACACTGAATGAGGCATGAAGGCTACTGCCCTCACGGAGCTCCTGTTAGCCGCACTGTGACGTTCTCCCCGACCCCAGTGCCTTTGCCCAAGCTGAGTCATTTGCACTCAAACCTCAGTCACTCTCTTTCTCCTATCCTTATTCACCTTCTAGGGCCAGCCATTACCCTGTCCTCCGGGGGACCTTTTGGATGCTCTAGGCTCAGGCAGGTTGGTGTTTCCAGAGTCCTCTGTCCCTCTCCTCTGTGGGGGCTTCTCCAAGGTAGAGACCTATCTTTATTCAGCCCTCCATCTCAAAATGTTTGAATGAATGAATGATTAAATGATTGCATGCATGAGTGTTAGCAAGGGCTCGGCAGCTTTGATCTACACTTGGCTAATGGTGTCCTGGTCATGAATCCAGCTGAGATGAGGGAGCCGTGGGTCTGACTTCCTTCGAAGGAAGACCTTCAAATGTCCTCTTGAAGGTTGTATGACCTCCTAGAGAAGTACGGTGGGTTCTCCAGGCTGGAATCCCTTGGAGATGGGGAGAGACGCCTGCTGGGGGGACACAGGAGCCAGGGAGGTGGTTCTGGTCCCCATTGGTCCAAGCCACCAGCGCCAGCCATCCCCTGTGGCCTCGGAGGAGAGCCGGGGTAACCATGGCAACCAGGCACTCCAGCCCGGAGTGGAATGGAGCCAGGATCACGGAGAGGCCTGTGGGCCAGGCTGGGCTCCGGGGCTCCTCTGTGTGTGTGTGTGTGTGTGTGTGTGTGCGCGTGTGTGTGTGTGTGTCTTGGGGCGGACGGACAGAGGGCGATGAGGGGGTGTCCCAGAGACCAGAGGGCACGGGCTGTGGGGAAGGGGGATGTGTAAGGCACAGATTCGGGGTTCTGAGTTGATTCACTGTCCTTGTGCTTCACCCCAGCGTTCTCTGGGCCCCAGCCCCCTTCTCTGAGATTCAGGAAAGCAAGACGGAGTGAGAGGCATGGAGATGGAGACTGACACTGGTAACGGAGAGGGAGATGCCCTGAGCCAAAATGCTGAGAGGAGGAGAGGGAGGGAGGGAGGAGGGCCGTGGGAGGGAGAGGGAGGGTAGGAGGGAGGGACGGGGGAGGGAGGGAAGGAGGGAGGGTACGTGAGAAGAGGGTGTTGGGAGGGAGGGGAGGGCGTGGAGGGGGAAGAGGGGAAGGAGGATGGGAGGGAGGATGGGGTGAGGGGGAGGGACAGACAGGAGGGGGGAAGGGGAGGGGAGAGGGAAAGAGAAAGGAGCGGGGAGGGTGGAAGGAGGGGGGAGGGCGGGGAGAGAGGGAGGAGGTGGGAGGGAGAGGGGAAGGAAGGAGGGAAGGGGGAGGGAGGGGACGGGGCAGGACAGAGGGAAGGAAGAGCAGGAGGGAGGGGAGGGAGGCAGTGGCAGGGAAGGAGGGGAGGAGAGGAAGGAGTGAGAAGAGTCACAGAAGACAGAAAAACAGACCCAGAGACAGAGAGACACGTGGAGGGGTGGACAGACAAAGGGAAAGGGAAGACGAGAGGTGAGAGATGGGGGGGGACTGAGTGACGGGAAGAAGAGAGGGAGACTGATGCAGGGACAACAGACACGGGTGGGCCGCCAGGAGCCCAGTGGGCCGGGGTCCGAGGCCACCAGGGGCTAACCCAGCGGAGAGAGCACGCGGTGAAAGCCACACCAGCAGAGCGAAGGAGCAAGGAATGAGAGGGGCCCCCAGAACGTGAGCAGAGTCGGAAGCAGAGCGCTGGGGGGGGGGGGGGGGGGGGGGGGGGGGGGGGGGCGGGCGCAGGGACTCGAGCCCCCCCCGCCCCCCCGCAGGACCCGGAGACAACCCTTGTGTGCTCCAGGATCGGTCCTCAGCACTCTGCCCCTGGTGGCCCCAGGACAGCAGCCAGGCGGGGTGTCCCCCCCAGGGGCCCAGAGGCATGGTGGGTCTGGGCTGTTGGGTGGGGACCACAAGGAACAGTGGTGGCCGCTGCACGTTGGCTGCTCAAAGCGTGTCCTGGGGGCAGCTGCGTGCCCAGGGCCTTCCATACGTCCCCACGCGTCTGTTTAGCAACCTGCCTCAGAGCTGGGAGCTGCATTTACACCCAGAGTGGGGGACTGCCTATCCTTGGGGAGACGAGGCTGACAGTGTTCTGCATTTCAAGGTGGTGTTGCCATCCTGCCAGGTTGGGGTTCCCAGGCAACCTGCACAAGCTCTACTGTTTTGCCGCCAAAAGATAAATTCCTCCCAGACGATGGTGCCAGGAAAGAGATTTTTCTCTTTCAAAGAACTCAATATGCTTCCCCCGCCAAGACAAAGGAGAGCTATCGAACCCAGGATCTCCTTTTTGCTTTGGCTGCTGGGAAGCTCAGATTGAATTGCAGTGATTGGTGCATTTATGACTAGCTTCTAACCCGTGGAGTCTTCACTTGAAGGCTTCTTAGAACCCCTGAACTTGTATGCAAAATTATTGTCTTAGTAGGCTCATGCTGCTATAACAAAATGCCATCGACCAGGTGCCTTAAACAATATCCATATTCTGCGCAGTTCTTGAAGGTGGGAAGTCTGAGGTCAAGGTCCCAGCAGGTGTGCAAATGGCCGCTTTTTCACTGGATCCTCACATGGTGGAGAGAGGAAGCCCTGGTGTCGCTTTCTCTTGTCAGAGCACTGACCCCATCATTGGGGTCCTACCCTCAAGACCTCACCTTCTAATCACCTCCCAAATACCAGCACATTGGAGGTTAGGGCTTCAACATAGGCATTTGGCGGGGAGGGGTGGGGAGGACACAAACTTTGGGTCCATCACTATTACGTATATGCATATTTTCCTGGGGAGGGGGTCCTCAGCTTTCTCAAGGTCTTCAAAGATGTTGCCTACCTTGAAAATGTTAAGAAAAGAGGGCAGTCTGGGTTAAGCTTGCAGTGTCCCGTCTGTTGGATCCAGGATCCCCCTGTTGCAGAGGCTGCTGGTGGTGCCCCAAATCCCTGTCCTTTTCCTCCATAGTAACGCACCTGCAGGTGTCCATTTGGCTACTGAGGTGGCTGAGTTTCCCGTCCTTCTCTGCACCTGGACGTGGCCACTGACAGGTTCTGACCAAAAGGCTGTGAGTAGAAGTCATGGTGGTACTCCCAGGTCATGCCTCGAGACTCTGGCTGGACCTTTTCTGCATTCTCTTGCCCCTTCCCACTGGCTAGAACCTGGCGGTGCCAGGGACTCATTTTCAAATGATAATGACTTTGGTGGAGAACTATAGGAGAAGCTTGTTAATCCTGAAACTATTATGTGAAGGAGAACTGCACTCCTATAGTATTTCACTGTAGTTTGGGGTCAGCTGAGCTTTACCCCATCCAACGTGCCATGCTTGAGTTCCCACAGCAGAAGCACACGTTTCAAACCCGAACCACCTACATCCCGGGGCTATCTAGCACGGTGGGAAGGTGCCTCTGTCCCCCTCGCGACCACCCACGTGACCTTTGCCTATGGCTGGACTTGCAAACGTCCTAGCCCCCTATTGCTCCCGGTTCTTCTCTTCCCCAGCAAGAGACTGTCACCAGCCCATTGGACCCTTACCCTCGTTCTCATGTTGCCCCACCCTGAAGTCCCTCAGGACCAGCTTCCCCGTCAAAGGGCAGCATAATGGTCGAGGGCACAAGCTCTGGGCTCAGTCTGGCCTAGTCCTGACTGTGCTTTGCATGGACTTTGTGACCTCAGGAAGCTCACTGGATCCCTCTGAGCCTCTGTCTCCTCATCTTTAAGTAGAGGGTGATAAAGATAAACAGGCTGATAAAGCCCCATTACATAGCGCTGTTATGAAGATGACATCAGTAATGCACGAGAAGCTTGGGAGGTGTACGGCAAACCCCCAGGGAATCATCATCATCTTTGTCCCTCTACATCTAATCCGTCCACTCGACTGACAGCTGGCCCTCCACGGAGCCCCCTTCTCTGCCCTCCTACCCCTAAGATCCCAGGAGCCTCTCTCTGCTCTCTCCCAAGGCCAGTCCACATTCCATTAATTATCCGATGCTGCAAAACAAATCTTCCCCACAGTCAGAGGCAGAAAAGAATCTCCCACACAGTCCTGTGGGTCAGGAATTGATGTGTGGCCAGGTTGCTTTGGTGTGGGGCATCTTGTGAAGTTGTAGTCAAGATGGCAGCTGGGGCTGTGGTCATCTGAAAGTGTGACTGGGGCCGGAGGGCCCGTTTCCAAGATGGCAGACTCACATGGCTGTTGGCTGGGGGCCCAGCTCCTCACCACATGGACCTCTTCTCGTGGAAGCTGGCTTCCCCAGAGTGAGGCATGAAAGAGAGAGACAGACAGACAGACAAGGACAGACAGAGCCGGCGAAAGGAAGGCGGAAGCTGAAATGGCCACTTTGGCCACATTCTGTTTGTTATAAGGGCACCAAGGGGCGCCTGGGGAGCTCAGTTGGTTAAGCATCAGGCTTCAGCTTAGGTCACAGTCCCGGAGATCTGGGATTGAGCCCTGCATCGGGCTCCCTGCTCAGCGGGGAGTCTGCTTCTCCCTCTCCCGCTGCTGCTCCCCCTGCTTGTGTTCCCTCTCTCTCTGTCTGTCAAATGAATAAATAAAATCTTTAAAAGATTTTATTTATTCATTTGACAGAGAGACACAGCGAGAGAGGGAACACAAGCAGGCGGAGTGGGAGAGGGAGAAGCAGGCTTCCCTAAAAAATGGGCATCGCTAAGTCAGGCCCACACTTAAAGGGAAGGGAATTAGGCTCCATTTTTTAAAGGGATTTGTGGACATAAAACAACCACACGCACATTGTCCATGAAGAGGCTCTGCTTGCATTGTGGGCAGGTGCACATATACATATCCTACCCTGCCCACCCCCGACCACCCACCTCCACCCCAGAGCCAGGCACGGGCCTCCTGTCCTATCACGGAGTCACGGTCAAGAGCATTGTCCCTTGGATAGCTCAGCCTCCCTTCGGTGCTAAAGCTTCCTTTTCTGTGAAGTGGGCTCTAATAGTAGGAGAGGCTGATAAGAGCTGTCTGTGGCTTCAATGAGCTGACGCACACAGCTGGGAGCAGGTTCTGATAATTGTCGGTGGTCACTGGTGTTCTACTGGGTTGCCCTCTGGCGTGACTTCTAGCACGGTGCCCCGTATACGGTAGGCGGGCAATAAACATGTGCCTGCCTAACTAACTTATTCTCAGGAGCCTCCAGGGTCTCCAGAGGGCTCTAACCGACCTCTGTAAATGCAAGATGAACTAAAGGAAATTTGAAGCAAAAGGGCAGGCGGAGGAAGATTTAAAGGAAATAAATCCCCTTGCCAAGCCCTGCTCACAAGTGAGCCCTCCCACAAACAAGCAAGACCATCACCAAGTGCAAACACCTGCCCCATCTTTTCTGTCTTGTGATTTGCTGTCCCGGGGATTTGAGCCCAGGTGGGGAGAACGGGCACCAGGAAGCGAGGGCCAGGCTGCCTCCCTCTGCTAGTGCCAGTGATCTGAGGGGGGGCAGAGGTGTTTGCACTTGGTGATGGTCTCTAGATGACTACCCAGGTCCTAATAGGTCTCTCTCCTTGTCATTTCCTTGCAGGGGGTGGGCAGAGGAATGGGTGATTGGAGGAACAGGGTGCAGAGCTTCATGCAATATGTCAAAGTTTCATTCGTAGGGAGCTGGGTAGAGGAATGAAGTTCGTTCTTTCATTTGTTCATTCGTTCGTTCCATTAGCAGTTGACCATAGAAACTCTGCTGTGAGTCAGGATTTAAGCCAGGTCCTTTTTCTATCTCCTAGGAGGGAGCTTTGAAGCTCACACATCCCAGAACATGGGACTGTGCCTGTTCCATTGCAAACATTTTCAAAATGTTTGTTGAATGAATGAATAAATTCACTACCCCACTTAAGCCCCCAGCCTCCAGAACTCATAAAGCCAACATTCTTTAGCTTAGCATTTCGGCGGCTGCTACCTATTTCTCTGGCTTGGCTTCCTCCCCCCTTCCCCATGGGCATCCCATGATTTCATCATATGAACCTCTCGCAGTTCCCAGAGGGTTTTCACAATATTTCCTGCCCTCCTCCCTTTGACTTGAAACAGCCTCCCCCTTTCTTCAGCTGGTGAACTCCTGTACATCCTTTAAAACCTCAATGAACATCACTTGTCATGAAAAGCCTTTCTTGGCCTGTCTGGTTGCATTTGCTATCAGCATCTCCCCCTTTGCTTCCTCAGCACGCTTGCACTGTCCTTTTGTCTCTGCACAAGTCAGTCACTGGCACAGTGTCTGTCCCCTCTATCAGTCTCTAGGCTCCCTGACAGCAGCACCTGCTCTGGGGCCAGACCCCTGACTCCAGGCCCAGCTCTGCCGCTTGCCGGCACAGAGACTTTGGGAAAGAGCTACTTCATGTTCTGGGCCTCCTGCGCATGTGGGGGTGATGACAGGACCCAGAACTGAGGGTAGCTGCCGGGATTAGATGAATTCACAAATACAAAGCACTGAGAACGAAGCCTGGCATTGTGAGAGCTGAGCAAACGTGAGCTCCTGTCGTGTTAGCAGTAGTGGTGGTGATCGGTGATCGGTAATCTTACAGCTAACGGGCTCCTGGTGCCTAGCTCTGGGCTCAGCCCTGGGAGGTCCCCAGTCAGGGCCTGCCGCATGGAAAAAAAAAAACGCTGAAAGCACTGCCTCTGCTCCCAGACAGTCCCGGTCCAAGGCTCCCACCCATCCACGCGTTTCGCATTTTGTGTCTCCTTTGTGCTAGGCTTTGTTCAAGGTACAGGGATACAGCAGTGAACAACACAGGACTTCCATCCACAATGAGCTTATCTTCCAACATTATGAATAAGTACATGATACAGAATCTTAGAAGAGGGGCGCCTGGGTGGCTCCGTCGTTAAGCGTCTGCCTTCGGCTCAGGTCATGGTCCCTGGGTCCTGGGATGGAGCCCCGAGTCGGGCTCCCTGCTCCGCGGGGAGCCTGCTTCTCCCTCTCCCACTCCCCCTGCTTGTGTTTCCTCTCTCACTGTCACTCTCTGTCAAATAAATAAAAATCTTTAAAAATAAATAAATTTTTAAAAATCTTCAAAAAAAAAAAAAAAGGATCTTAGAAGACCCGAAATCCTATGAAAATTAGAACAGAATTAGTGGTGTTAGGATTGCAATTTGCAATTTTTTAAAAGTGCTGGCCAGGGTAATCCTTGCTGCTTGGGAGCAATGAGATGGTGTGAGTCATGTAGCTATCTGGGCCAAGATTCCAGGGAGTGGGAACAGTGAGTGCAAAGGCCCTGGGGTGGGAACATGTCTGGCATGCCAGTGTTGGAGGAATGGCCAAGAGCCAATATGGCTGGAGAACGGTAAGCAAGGTGGGAGATGGGAGGAGATGATATAAGGCAATGGGTGGGGGACAGGTGAGGCTGGGCCTGATAGGTCATTGTCAGAACTTCAGTTTCCTCTGAAAACAGCAAGGACAGATGCAGGCCTGACCTTTGATCAGTATTCCACCCTGGTCTCAGAGGTCTGTGTAGGGATAGGGGAGCTTTATGGGGGAACGCCTAGTAGAAATGGACTCCTCTATGGATGACAGAGACAAAGAGCCTGGATCACCATCTCTGGCAAACCACAGAAAGGCCAAGTGTGGAGAGGCAGGGTCTACCTGAGCCCTTTGCCCACGTGCTCCCCAGGCCCCTGGACCACCGGCACCCGGCATTTTTACCTTTTCACTTCTGAGCCCAATAGTGTAAGCTGGGGTTCCCTCCCAGGCCTGGGCTTGGCGGAGTCAATCCGGACCACTCAGAAAGGGCGGGGCCTTGTCCAGGCCACCAGCATGTCACCGGCAGAGCTGGACCTGGAATCTCGAACTGCTGATGTTGGGTGGGGTCAGACCCCTGCCCCCACCCCCATCCCTACCCCCACTCCCATCCCCCACCCCCAGACAGCCAGCAGGTTTTGGGTGTACTTGGCTCCAGGGAGCTCTCTCGGGGCTTAACTGTTCCCTTGAGTTCTTGTTAGTTCTTTTGTTTTTTTAGGGGCAGTGGCTCCAGGCTAGAGCAAGTAGGGTATGGATTGTTCAGTGGGTTTTTATCTCCAATAAAGCCCCCCGCTGTGGCCCCTTAAGGGTGGGGTGAGTCACCCCCTAGTCCCATAAGCAGCGGTATTTCCCTGCCTTGGGATGCCAGGCGGGAGGAGGGACTGGGGCCACTTCTGCATTCACAGGGCAGCTTCAAGCCAAGTATTTTAGTTTTTTAATTTATTTTTAATTTTTTTTAATTTTTTATTGTTATGTTAATCACCATACATTGCATCATTAGTTCTTGATGTAGTGTTCCATGATTCATTGTTTGTGCATAACACCCAGTGCTCCACGCAGAACGTGCCCTCTTTAATACCCATCACCAGGCTAACCCATCCCCCCACCCTCCTCCCCTCTAGAACCCTCAGTTTGTTTTTCAGAGTCCACCGTCTCTCATGGTTCGTCTCCCCCTATTTTTTATTTTTTTATTTTTAAACCCCAAAGTAGACAGCCTTGCCCGTGATCTGGGAGCGCCATCAAAGCAGGGACCACATCTGTTGGATTCCCCATCTTATGCCCAGTGTTTACCCGGCATGGTGACCAGCACACAGGCGGAAATCTAAAGCAGGCTGGAACCTCTGCTTTGAGGGATCATGCCCCAGAACGTGGCGCGGTCTCTCTGGTAACAGGGTGCTTGGCGGGCCAGATGATCAGAAGAAATGAGATCTTTTTGGCAGAGGAGGATAGGCTATTTGATATTTTTCTCTTCAGAGGATTTCATCTCCTAATTCTGTTTTGCACAAGCTAATATTTATTGATTATTTAATTTATGCCTTTATTCACTGGGTATTTATCGAGCGCCTACCAGGTGCCAGGTTCTCTGAATTCAACGCTGGGCAAGGCTGTCCCAAAGCAGCTGGTCTGTGCACACTTGGTGGCAAGCCACCGTGACCTGCTATGTTGCAATCCTCTGAGTGGACCCAAGGTCTTGTAGCAAAGGTCAGCCTCTTAAAACATGGCGCCACTGAGCAAACATTCTGGGGGAGCTTTACAGAGTTAAGCTGTTTATGCTGGGGAAGCAGTTCTAAAAACTGCATATGGGGCCTTTTATCCACCTTATAATTGGCTCTGGGCTTCTCTATAACTGGGGATAAATCAGGCAGAAGCCTGTCTCTAGGTTTATTAGAGGCTTACATATTTGGAATAAAAAGCAAGGAAGCAGGCAGGCGGTGGCGGAGAAGGCAGACACCTGGGAAGAAGGAAAACTAGAAGGAGAGACGTGGACAGCTGGACACACGGGCCTTGGCCCCAGGTCTGCCGCAAATCAGCGGATGAACTTGGCTGCCGCCTCTCCGCCGCGATCTGTGGGATCTGTGGGCTTCCTCACCCGCAAAGACAGTCGGTGGGGCAAATTCACTTTTGATAAACTGCGCGAGACTCTCCTCCAGCTCTCCTCTGCGGGTCCTTCTCCCTGCCTTCCTTCCCAAGCTCTCACACGTCCCCTTTTGTCAGAAACGCTAGCCCGAGGCCAGCAGGCATTGCTGGGAGAAGCAAGTGATCCTCGCCCAGCCCTTGTTAACTCAAGAACAAGATACAGTCCGTATTTTTTTTGGCGAAAGGGTCTTGAGGGTCAGTTCACATATTGGCACATGAACTAGCTGTTCCCATTAAATGAGTCAGTCGCGATGCAAACATTCGAGTAAGTGAATCAGCCTCACTCTGGAGGAAAAAAAAAAAAAAGAGATGCCATTAAGCAGACACAAGCATGGACGTATCCCCCTACTCTCTCTCACTCACACACACAGTCTTATGTCATGACATTTACACTTCTATACACGCATGCAGGCATGCGCACATGCAAGTGTAGACACACACATACACACGTACAAGCACTGACATGTTACCTTACTTGTGCACACACTCACACACTCAAGCAGAGGACTAGCCAATCAGCATGGTTCCTTCCATCGTCAAGGCCCCGTGAGCTCCACGAGGGGAACTGAGATCCTCGTGCAGGGAAGAGGGCGTGATTTTCTTCCCGCAAGTGTTAAGTTCCCATTTAGCAGAGCGGGGAGCAGACGTAACAGGATAATATCTTTTGGGGGCACACGATTCAAGCCTTAACAGAGGGAGAGGGAGGGGAGGAAGGGGGTAGGGGGGAGGGAGGGAGAGGAGGTTGGAGGCAGTGAGGGAGAAGTAACCCCGTCACTGTGGCAGCCAGGCACAGATCTGTCCTCGAGCTGAGCCGGGACACAGCCGGGACACAGCCGGACACAGATCCAGCTTCCTCAGCTCTGCTTTCTGCTGCTGATGGGTGCCCCAGAATGGACGTCGAAATCAATGACCAGCAGGGGGACTGGCCTTCCTGTCGCCATGCCCTGCACACATCCCAGTGGCCTGAGGTGACTCTCTGCGGGATCACTTAGCTTCAGAACAGACAGCCCTTCCTGCTTGGAGGGAACCCATTGCCCAGTCTCAAAAGTCACAGCCACAAGCCAGAGCAGTGTACCTGGGACCTTTCTAGCTCTGCTCTTGTACTGCTCAGTGAGTCACTCCACCTGTCTGAACCTCACTTCTCCTCTTGACTCATCTGTAGAATGGGCATGATACTAATAATCTCTGGGTGATTTGGATGAACAGAGAGGTAATGGACATGAAGTCGTGTGAGTCAGGATACAGAATCGTGGGCTCTGAAATATGACTGCCTGGGTTCAGATTCCAGCTCTGCACTCCCCTGCTGAGCAATTGAGGACAGGTAACAATCTTCCCGAGCCTCAGTTTTCTCCTCCGTAAATGGGGACAATAATGGGCACTTCTTCATAGGATTGTTGGGAGGAATTAATACAGGTATAGTGGTGAGCAAAGTGCTGGGGATTTAGTAAGGGCTCAGAAAAGTTCTTGGCTGGTGGTCTTTGTAACTTTGCATCCCCTGAAGCACACTGGAGGCTCTCAAAACTTCATGTACCCATGACACTTGGTCTGCGAGGAAGGTAGGTCAACAGTCTTCCAGATCTGCCTTGTGTCCTCTGTGAGCACTTTCCATGTGTTAGCTCAATCAACCTTCCCACTCCCCTAGAGGCTGATACTATCTCCATTTTGCAGAGGCCGAACCTGAGCCTCAGCGAGGCTAAGTGACTTGCCCAGGGTCTGTCTCAGCGAGCTGAGATTTCAGCCCAGGGCTCTTCTGTCCCAGAGTCCAAGAGCCTCGACATTCCAGCGCTGCCAAGAAGCTGATTTTAGTCCCACTCTTACTTCCTTGGCTGGATTTAACAACCCTAGACGAGGCGTCCACTGCTCATGGGCAGATGAGCCCTTGGCCATGGACCCACCTCTAGAGTCTTCTAGGGCAACTCCTGGGTGTAGTTTGCTCTCCCATTCCTCCTCTTCGGCAGTTGTTGGCACGGGAACGCAGAAAGATGGACACAACAGGCTCTGGGTTGGGGAACAGAGACGCAGGCACTCAGATAGCACACATGGGAGAAGGTATCCTTGAGCAACTGAAGCTTGGAGCGCAGAAAATGAGGCAAGACATTTGGTCAGAAGAAAGCTGATTTGGGAGGCAGGACCCAAAGTCAAGTTGCTGGCAGATCTTGGATAAGTGGCCCCAGCCCAACCGCAGCTTAGCCTCAGCATTTTCATCTGTAAAATGGGAGAGCTGTTGCATAAGAGGAGTCTTAAATTTAAAAATCTGCCGGTCGTATGGACTGTTTCCCCCATCCATCATCCAGATGAGGACAGGGACCACACACATTCCTTCTTCTGACTCCGGCTCGGGTGTCCAGGTGTGAAGCGAGTTCACAAAAATGGTACCTTCACGAATATTTATTGCACGACTGACTTGTACCCGGGGGACCCTAGTTCCAAACTTATCATCTCAGCAGTTCTACATGGATGATAAAGATGATTAAGAAAAAAAAAAAAGACGAAGAAGTTACATTTGTTATGCGCTTTCTGTTTATCAAAGCCCCTTTGCAGATGTCTTTTCCTTTGATGTTTACGACTGCCCGGTTGGGTAGGTGCTATCATCCCACTTGAGAAGCGGAAGAAGAGGGAGGCTCAGGGGAGGCTCAGAGGAGTCAGGCCACTTGGCCAAGGCCAACAGCTGGAAAGTTCAACGCCAGGGTGGCCCCAATTCTTCTGACCTCCCCCTGCCTACTGCTCTCTCCTGCTGTCACGAAAGTGAAAAGAGAAAGGTTTGAACTTGCTTTCTTTATTGCTAGGTGAAGTCGGGTGGGTCTCTGAGTTCTGTCTCTGTCAACAGGATCCCTAGTCACCCCTACCTAATGGAGTTGTTAGAAGCTCAAGTGAGCCTGTGTTCTAAAGGTCTCGTCACAGTGCCTGGCATGGTACGCGTTCCTCATGTTAAAGATTAAGAGTCTAAAGCACAGAGAGGCAAAGTGCCTTGCCTGAAGCCACAGAGCTGATGAATAAAGGAACCAGGCTTTGGACTTGGGTTTACCTGCCCTCACAACCTGAGCTCCTACCCTAGAAAGCGCTCCCTGATGGCAGTTATTAGTATTGTATTATTACTAGCAGTTAATTAAAACAATGAAGGCGGATGATGAGGGTCCAGCAGTCTCCCTATCTCGTAGGATCTATTCCAGGGAGCTACTCTCTGGAAAGCCTCCACAAAGCACCCAGGAAACTCTACCCCAGGGCCCCTCCCAGGATAGCCATCCAGAATCTACCTCTTTTCCTACAGCGGCTGTGGGGGAGGGTGGGAGCACCACCCCTTTCTTCTAGCTCCCAGCCAGCAGCATTCCTGGGGCTGAAGGAGGACCTTGGCAGGCAAGCCCTTGGCCCTGGTGCTGAGGACACTCAGAGAGGCTGGCCATGGCCTGCGGGCAGCTGGGTAGAGGCATACCAAGAGGGAAAGCAGGAGGGTCCCTGCAACTTGTCCAGGCCCTACAGGATCAAGCGCATAGTCTTCAAACTGCCAAAGGACGTTCCTAGGATTTTCAAATTTATTCTATGAAAATCATCCAAAGATAAACAGATTCAATCACACTCAGTTGTACATTTAATGAACTGTCATTTTGGGGGAAATGATTGCAAATTACACATAAAAAGAAACAATTCAGAAAAAAAAAAACAGGGCGGCAATGATTAAATATTTAATATGCAAGCTGCCTTGGAAAAGCTAGGTTGTAAGGTTGAGACGCCTCCCGGGAAAGGACCCGGCCCTTCTAGCATCCTCCATTTGTCCATTCACACATGAGTCTGCCCTTCGCTGAGCACTTATTATGTGCCAGGGGCTGGGCTGAGAGCTTCCCCTGAGAAACTCGCAGCCACCCAGTGCCAGGGGTGTGGTTCCAATTCTCATTTAAACCTGCACCAGCAGAGGCTCAGAGAGTGTAAGTGGCTGGCGCAAGGGGGCACAGTTAGCAAGTGGCATCCAACGTTCCTCTGAGCGCCGACTCTAGAAAGTGCTAGAGACCCAGACATGAACAAGGCAGGGTCCCTGTCTAATCAGCCCTAAATTTACAAAGGTTAGGAGCAAGAAGAGGTCATCACTTGTAGTGACTTCAAATTCTTTGTAAGTGAAGGACACACTTTCTCATGTAAGACATCGTCGTACAAAACAGAGGAAAAGGAAAGTTGCAAGGGAGCTTCGCCCTCTGTCCCCCAGTCCTTAGGCACCTGGGGACGGGACTGCTGGCCCAACTCGAGACCCACGGTTAGCACCCAAATGTGTCACTTTACAGATGGGAACACGAAGGTCTAAGAAGGGAAGGAATTGTCCAGATAGCCAGGACTGGAACCTGGGCCTGTGGACCCCTGGTTTGGGGCTGTTTGCTCTGCATTAGGGTCCCCATGGTGCCAGTGTGTGGATGCTCACTTCCGGTGTCCTTAGTCCAGTGACACGGGCTGCCCAACCACTGGCCACACTCTGGCGAGTTTGGGGCTTTCGGACCATTTCATTGTTTTTTTTCCAGCTGTCAGAGAAAAATGAAGTCTAAGAGCCCCTTGGAGGAGAGGTGAGTATTTTCAAAAGAACTGTTTCTGCTAGAACCCCAAACACAGGGCAAGTCGAAAGGGTCTCAGTTTGATGCCCAGCTCTCCAACCATGACTAGGATCTAGTCCGTGCTGCTTCCTCAGTTTCCCCTCTATAAAATGAAGTGGTTGGATTACAATGGATTCTCTACAAGGCTCCTTCCAAGATGGGGAAATGGGGAATCTGGCATCTTCTGGGCTGGGCCACCTCTGGATTTCGGACGACCTAGACTGCAGTCGGTCAACAGTGGCCCTAATACCCCGTTCACTCCCTCCTGAGGAGTGCTGACCCTCGTCGGTGCCCCCCTCAATGTTCTCTCCCTTTCCAAGCCTCCCCTTCCCCTCCCCCCTCCCGGGTGAAACCCTCTCCTCAATTTCCTGATAAGCCATGACCTGGTGCCTTTCTTGCTTTTATCGAAGAATAGTAAATGGGATTCCAGAGACCATTTGTCCAAGCCTCCTGCCGTATGGTGGAGACACAGAGGCCAGTGAAGGGAGCGACTGCCCCTGGGTCATCCTGTGAGGGGGAGGCCCACTTTCTGCCACTAGGATCACCTCCTCCTATCCAGGACTAAGCTCTTGGGGTCCTTGACTTTGGCCAACACGTACTTAGAATTGCCTTTCCTGGAGCAAAAGAGGTCTTCAAGGAGATTCCGTGGGCCTTCAGTCTCCCTGCGGGCCTGCGGAGCTGGAGGAGCTGGAGGTGGGGGCGTCCCTTTCTGTTCCCTTTCAACCCTTTTCATCACAACTTGGAGTCTCAGTTTGTTGCTAATGTGTCTTTAACACCTTTCTAGCCCTTGTTAATCTCCCTTTACAAGAGAGTGGGGCCTTGGGCTCAGCACCTTCCTTAGGCAGCTGTATTTTGCTGGAAAAAAATTTTTTTTATTGTGGTTAAATATACATTGTTAGAATTTAATAACACTTTTATTTTCATTGTATTTATTTTTATGGGACCTTCTATTTATAGTAATGTGATGCTGGTTTTCCATTTATGGGAATGATATAACATTTCTTTGTAAAAACAAGTAAAAAAATAACAAAACAAGAGTTGATTTAAAGAAAGCTATTAAGCAAACAGCCTTATCTGGTGCACGGATTCTTGACAGAAGGAGGAGAACGGCCGAGGTCTGGGAAACTCTGACTTGGAGCTGGAGCTAACCTCCCAGCTGGGCGGCTTAGTGGTCCAACTGGCCTGCTCCGCCTTCCCCTCCCAGTGCTTCCCTCCCCCACTCCCCCCTGCAGGCCTCTGCCAATCCCCCAGACCCTCAGAAACTCCATCCATTGCTCCTGCTGTCTCTGGCCTCCACCTTCCAGGCCCCAGCACCCTCACTAGAGGCCGAACATTTTCCCTCTTTAAATTTATGTGGCGCCTCTGTCCAAGGAGGCCCACACAGACTGCCTCTTCCAACAGCATTCCATAAATGCAGAGCCTGTGGGGGTTTTCAGCGCAAAGGGTCAGCCTCCCCCAACCCCGTTTTGGCAGCAGAAGGGGTGACGGTGGAGGCCGAATCCGTTTAGCATTTTGCTTGTCCTTGTTTTACAGAAATTGCGCTATCAGAGATTTTCTTCCCTTGGGTTAAGCATTGCTCACTCGGGGTCCATTTGAAAAGGCGGATGAGGTCTATTTCCCGCAGTCACACCTCTTCAATTTACCCCTTCTCAATTTACCGCAGGACTCAGCGAATGGGTTGAAAGGACCAGACATCCCCAAAGTCCTTAGAGGGGTGTATCCTTTTCCTGGAATGTGGGTAAGGAAAGGCAGCGATTTCCTGCCCCTGGAAACTCTGCCCTGGGGCCCGACATTACCAGCCCTTATACCCAAGACTGGAATAGGTTCAAAGCCTATCAGTCACTCACTCTTTAGTGAGAATCAGTTGACCAAGGGGCACCTTGCAGAGCTCCCACTTGCCTGAATGTCCAGGGCCATCAGGCATTGCCCCGGGGAAGCTTCAGAGCGGGAGGGGGGGGCAAAAAAGAACTCCCTAGGGAAGAGGAGTGGGCATCCAGAACCCCCCTCATCTGGGGGGTTACCAAGCACTTTCACTTGGGCTGTCCCCTTCGATCTGCTTGCTTGCTCATTTCGTCTGCGACAGGAAGTTCAGAGGTTAAGTGTCTCATTGAAGTCCTGTGTCAGGGGCTGGGGAGGGGGTGTGTGGCTGTGGCAGCAGAACAAAGATGAAAAGATAAGTCCTGAGATTGGAGACACAGCGCGGACCTCTTGCAATCAACTCATTTGCATCTGGTCTGGGGTCAGCCCCGCCCCCTCCTCTCCCGCGTCCTCGGCCTCTATTATCCGCAGCCGGCCGAAGCAGCGCTGGGCAGGGTGAATCCCTCCGGCTTTCAACAGGTACTCCCAGGGAAGCAGGAGGCCCAGGAGAAGCAGCGGGGTCCGGATGGACGGTCATCCGCCCTCCAACCCTGCCGTCGGTTACCGGGGGCCAGCGTGAAAGTTTCCCCGGAATAAATACTCCGGGTCTAGCATGCCACTCTCCCCACTTTCCCAGCGGATCTCCCGAATTCAGACGAAGCGAGGGCCCGGGGAGCAGGGCGGGAAGGCGGGAAGGCGGGCAGGGGGTGAAGGAGGGGAGCAGGGCAGAGTGGCCCCAGGGCCCCGGAGCGAGGCCTGGATGCCGCACCGCAGGCCGAGCCCGAGGCCGGGAGGAGGCGAGGGGCAGCCCGCCGGAGGAGACGTGCCTTCTCGGCGGCCGCCACGGCAGCGGTGGCGGCGGCGACTGGAGACTGGCGGGGAGGAGGTCTGGGGAGGGGAGGGAGCGCGGGGGAGAGGGAGGGACGGAGCGGTGGCTGGGAGGTGGGGCCGGCGGGCTGGCGGGCGGGCGCGCGGCTGCAGCTGCCGCCGGCGTCTCGGGGGCTCCAGGCTGCGGGGCGGACGCAGCGCCGAGCGATCCACAGCGGAGCCGCGCGAGGCCGCCCGAGCCCCGGCCCCGAGCCCCGAGTCAGCGCCGCCGCCGCCTCGCGCCAGCCGGTCCGCGGACACGCCGCCGCCGCCGCCGCCACCGCCGGGAAGGCAGCCGGCGCCGAGCAAGTTGCGAGCGCGCCTCTCCGCCCGGGGAAAGTTTCCCCCGCGGCCGCCGGCGGGAGTTGGCGCGGGGTCCGGCTGCTGCTGCTGGAAGGTAGGGGGCTCCGCACCTCCGCGCCCTCCGTGCGCCCTGCGGCTGCGCCCCGGAGGACTTGGAGACCCCGGGCGCGCTCCCCCCGGCGACTGTTGGGCACGGTCGGGGGTGGGGATGGAACGGGGGAGGGATCCCAGAACGGTCCCGGCGAAGCCCAGAGACCAAGTTCTACTTAAACTAGCCTGGGGAGGGGGCAGGGGAGACGTGCTCGGCCAGATCCCCGCCCCGGATCCTTGCCCCGATCCCTGCCCCGAATCCGCGGGCTAGAGGCTTCCCCCCAGACAGGTGCAGTCCCAGTCGGCGCTGGGCGCTCTGGGTGGGTGAGTGGGGGGCGTCGGGAGGATGGCGGGGGGTAGCAGGTGTGGTTAACAAGGTTGGGGTCTCAGCGGGGGCTGCGCCCCGAGGGCGGGGGTGCGCACCAGGCTACTCTGTAGGAGGTCAGGTAGAGACTAGGGATTAGGAGCGAGGATCCGGGCCGGCAGGATTGTCGGGCCCAGCCAGGGCACCGAGGGAGGGCCGCCTTTGGGGTCCCAGCAGCCGGGCGGGGCGGGCGGGGCAGGGGCGCCACGCTTTCCTCCCGGGTCCCCCTTATCCCGTACGCGGTGTGCATGGTTTGGGGAAGCGAAGCGGAGACTCCGTGGGTGCTCGGTGGGTCCGAGCCTCTCTGGCACGTCCAGATTTAGGGCGTATAATAGGAGTCCTCTGGGAGGGTTGCTTGGCTCGGGTGGGCTCGCGCCCGCTTTGGATCCCCGATAGATTGAGGTGAGTTGGCGCCCGCCAGGGGGAGCCCTTCCCCGGCCCTTTCACCCACAGGCAGGCGAGTTCTGGTTCCTGCGAGACCAATGCACCGAAATCCAGGACCTACAACCACAGACCCTCCAACACGCGCAGGGCTCCCACGCGGAGGAGCCCCCCCCCCCCCTGCCCCGGCGGACGGCGGGGGAGAGGCCCGAGCGTGAAGCTGGGGTGCACCGTGTGCGGGAAAGCTTGGTAGTCAGGAGGTGGCTTTTCTTGGGGAGCAGGCAAGGTGTATGGGTGAATAAAAAATTCACCCCCAGAAAAACAACAACGAGAGAAACTTTAACAGCGAATTGGTGTAGAGAAAGGGGATGAGAGGATCAACTTGTCGAGGTTTCTTTGGGGTCTGCCGCCCAAATTGCTGAATGTACCCTTCTTGTAAAAGTTGTACCTTTGTTTCCTGGATGTGGCCAGATGGTGTGGGCTGGATGATGGTCTTGGGATACCCCTCTCATCCATCCTCTCCCTGGGCACAAGTAAGCTGGCAGGCACAGGACCCGGGGCATGAGGGCCCCTTAAGGATGTCAGCAGTCCGTGCTGAAGTGGTGGATTTCTCAGAAGGGGACCAGCGTCCCTCCACTCTTGGGTCTGGGTCTGCAGGCCACGTTCATCCGGTCACTTCACAGCTGTTAGTGGACACTGCGGTGTGTCCCGTTTTCTGACCTCAGGGCCCCCCGGGAGCGGAGTCTGTGAATCTGTGTCGCGGCCTTGGGAAGCAGGACTGTTGCGGACATCTCTGAAGAGCATCAGCTTTGTCCTGTTAGGGGCTGCTCGACACTGAACGCGGACTGAAGTGCTCCTCTTTCTCTTTAATTTCCTCCCTCCTCCCTGCACCCCAAGAGAGGACAAATGAGCAGATCAGAGACTGGGCAGTGGCCTCATAGTGGCCGTGGGAAGTTTTCATGTGTCTCTTGGCTAGCAATGTGTGCTCCCTGGACAGCCCCTCCCCCTCCCGTGTCCCCTGCAAAGGTGATGGAAATGGGGGCAGTCCCCGAAAGAGAGTTAGTTGAGGCTCCTGGCTTTCCATACAGCCCACCACATGTTTTTGCTGGATGTTACCAAAATGCTGTAGGGCCGAGGTGCCATAAAGAAAGATCAGCATGATTTTTGTTTTGAACAGAAGGGGTGGGAGGAGGAGACAGAGGAAAGGGTGGAGAGGCCCGATGGATGTCTCTGGATACGTCTTCAAGACATTCCACGGGGCCCGAAAACAAAAGGAGTTTTGGGTCGTGTTTTGTTTTTAGTGGCTCTTATTTCTCTGCCGGGGAAAGCCTGCCCAGCACAGCCCTGACCCTGGGACCTGGGTGTGAGCACGGGACCCCTGAGGGCCGGCAGCTCCTGTGTTGTACCCCTTCTTTCTGTCCCCCACCCACGGCCCACCCCACCTGCCCTAAGGAGAGGAGGGAATTGAGACCCCAGGGCCGCTGGTGTTTGCGTTTGGGTAGCATATCACGTGTGGACCCGCTGTAAACTCCCAAGATCTCTGATTCAGCAAAATTTCAAGTCTTGGAAATTCAGTCTCCTTATCTCCCTGTCCCTAAATCCATTCCAACACTGGCCCTCAGGACATCTTTACCCGACCCCAAGGCTGAAATGGCAGTCTATCGGGGCACTTTCTAGAAGCAGAAGTTCCTCTGGAGTTAGAGTTAGGATACTTTGGGTCATCTAGGAAGTATTCCCTCCTCCTTTAAAAAATTCCACGTCAGGGCGCCTGGGTGGCTCAGTCGTTAAGCGTCTGCCTTCGGCTCAGGTCATGATCCCAGGGTCCTGGGATCGAGTCCCGCGTCGGGCTCCCTGCTCAGCGGGAAGCCTGCTTCTCCCTCTCCCACTCCCCCTGCTTGTGTTCCTGCTCTTGCTGTCTCTCTCTGTGAAATAAATAAAAAAATATATATATAAATAAGTATATAATATATATATTTATATATATATATAAATAAATAAATAAAAATAAAAAATAAAAAATTCCACATCAGCCTAGAAAGAGCTACCAAGTTACTGGATGAGGTTTTAGTGGCGTGGGGGTGGGCTGGGACACAGGGTGCTGGGCGAGACGGGAGGGGAAGGGGTGTTGAGGTAAGGAATTATGGCAGGGATTTGTGGGAGGGGGTAAGGAGGGGAAGAAACAGCAAGGTTTGGGGGCTCGGTGGGGGCTCCTTTAAAATCTACCTTTTCTGGATCCGCAGTGCGGTTTGGGGTGAGTCACTTTCGGCCTTGAATCTGCTTCCCCAGTCTGTAAACTGAACATGTTGGCCCAAGAGATCTGGGTGGGCTTGTAGCTTAAAGGCAGGAGGGTATAACCTTTTAGGGAAGCAGGCAGCCCTTGCTCTGCCTTGAGTCCAGCGGAGGGCACCTCTCCCGCTGTCTTGCCCCACCCCGCCCCACCCCTGCACAACAAAATGAGCCAGGTTTCCGTCCCCCATCGGACTGCTGTTTTGGACAGAGAGGGTAATGTCGGTGACCAGGGCTTGCTGGGAGCCCCAAGTCTGTCTGCAAGCTCACACGGTGCGTTTCTCTGGTTGTGTGTCTAGCCCTCACTCCCCTTCCCTGAGGAGAGCACATGTTGGTGGCTGGGCCGCCCCTCTGAGGGACCCCTCTTTCCAGAAGGCTGCTCTTCTGGCCTATTTCATCAGTGCAGAGAAGGAAAATCAGGAACATTTGTTCATGCTCAGCTGGTACACGGCAGAGGGAGGGGGGCCTTGGAAACCAGCACTTCGGTCCCCCGGAGCAGATGATCGGTCGATCGGGTATTTCTGCAACCTGATGCCATGGAGCAAACCTGGCAGCTTGGATTCCTCCTGCTGCACGGGCTGGCACCTTGGACCTGAATCAGCACTTGGATCCCGCAGCGGGGGGTTGGGGGGGGATGGGTGTGTGTGCAGAGAAGGAGACTCTTTTTGAAAAGAAAGGGTGAAATGATGAGCCCCAGTGTTTGCAGCTAGCAAAGTAGGTCTTTCATGTCAGCCCTGATTATCTTAAGGTCCAGCCCTTGTCCGTTGTCTGCAGCCAAGACTGCTGTTTTAATTAACGGATTGAGCAACTCGGAGATGAGCATAAGCATGTTCACTGGTCCTGCGCGCGCATACATGGACCGAGAGGCAACAGGGGGTGTGGGAAGGTCCGGAACCCTGAGTCCTTAGGAGACTTGTGTTTGAGCCCTGATTCTCTTGCAAATGGAGCTGTGTGACCTCAGGGAGTCACTGCCCCTCTCTGAGCCTGTTTTGCTGTTTCTTTAGCAGCAACATTGTGTGGTGGTTAGGCTGCCCGGGTTTGAATGTCAGTATTCTCCTACAGATTGGCGGTGTGACCTTAGGCCATTCAGCCTCTGGTGCCTCAGTTTCCTGATCTGCAAAACGGGACGAATCATAGCTCATCAGATTTTTTTGTGACGACTCAGTGAGCTAGAACATGTGGAACACTTAGGACAGTGCCCTGCATGCGGTAGATGCTCAGCAAATGTTCGCTCTCATCACGGTCATTACGTGAAATAGGAGGGGTCAATTTTGATTCTTTCCAGCTCTGATACACTGGGGCTTGGGGTGTGTGTGTGTGTGTGTGTGTGTGCGCGCGCGGGGAAGAGTCGTTGAGAATGGAAGACACGAGTGAATAAAATAAATTGCTTTTTTCCCCTTCCTTTCCCTCCCTCACTGAGGGACGCCCGAGTTAAAACCTTTTGAGTATTCGCACGATAGCCCCATCCCCATGGCAGGAAGCCCAGTGTGACGTCACTGAAAATCTCCCGGCTTCTGGCACTTGAGGGATGATATTTCCTCCCCTAGTGTTTGCCCATGCTCTCCCTTCTATCCTTTGTTTCCCGCCCTGAACCGTAGTATGAAGACCATATGTGCAGATAATGAGTTTAAGCTGATAAACAATTCCCAGAGTCACCCAAATAAAAGGCTGTCTTGCTAGAAGACACTTGCGACTTTAAAAAGAAATAACCTGACTTCTCTGCTCTGTTGCATTATGTCGGGCCGGCCCTGCTTCCCTCTTTGTCTTCTGCCCCTTGGTCGGCTGCGGACACGTGGGCCGGGCCAGTGTATGTTCTGGGCTTTATGGGCCCCCGGCTGGGGGCAGCCTCCTCCCGCTGCCCCTCTGCCTCACCCCCTCCGGCAAGGCTGGTGCCCTGAGCCCTCCCAGGGATGATCTTCGTGGTGGGTCATGTTGTGGGCATGCTCAACAAAGGCCAGCAGCGAGACAACGCTTCATCCCATCTGCACCCATGAGGCTGGTTCAGATCTCGTCCCCATTTTACAGCTGTTAAAGTGAGGCTCCGAAAAATCAAGCGAGAAAGTGGTGGTACTGGGATTTGGACCTAGGTCGATCTGTTTGCCCATCCAGGGCTCTAAACCCCTGTGTGATATTTCCTCCTCGTGTACTAAATCAGACAGTACCTCCTGTGAGCCCCAAAGCCCCAGGAATGATGGCTTTGAGATCCCGTCAGGCCCTGTCCTCCCTGCTTTTGCTCGGCTCCCAGGCTCAGTGCCTGAAGAGATTCCTTCTTTTCTCCTGCATCGATTTCTCAGCCAGGACGCTGAGGGGGAGGAGTTTTGGGCGCCAGAGCTGCTTCCAGGAGCGCAGTGACCTTACTGAGCAACAACAGGTTGTTAGCGGAAGAGGATGCGTGTTGGAGTCACAGATGTGAATTAGAACCCTGTTTTTGGGTGCCTGGGTGGCTCAGATGGTTAAGCGTCTGCCTTCGGCTCAGGTCATGATCCTAGAGTCCTGGGATCGAGTCCCGCATCGGGCTCCCTGCTCCTTGGGAGCCTGCTTCTCCCTCTGCCTCTCTCTCTCTCTCTCTCTCTGTCTCTCATGAATAAATGAATAAAATCTTAAAAAAAAAAAAGAACCCTGTTTTTGCCACCGACTGGCTTTATGGCCTTGGTTTCCCTATCTGTGAAAAGCAGAATAGCCGCAATGTAGCAATGACACCACTCAGCTAAGTATCAGCTGCCGCCGCAGAGGACTCCAGACTCCCGGTGGCTTAACACCGCGGGTGTAATTCCTGCTCACACAACTGGTCTGGGGCGGATCTCTGCTCCACCGGGTTACTCAGGGACCCAGGCGGATGGTGACTTCACCCTCTCCATGGCTGCACCCTCTGGAATATATGGCACCCCTAGTTACAGCCGAGGGGCAGAGAGAGGTGGGAAAGGCACTCTGACACCCAGCTGCCTCAGCCAGAAGGTGACCCCCATCACACCAGCTCCAGTGCATTGGTCAGAACTGTCACGTGGCCCCCAGCCAGCTGCGAGGGAGGCTGGAAATGCCGGGAAGTGCATGAAGATTTGCTGAGCACTAACTCTGCATTTACATTTCCCAAAGAGAGTACTTTGAGGATTAATTGAGATGATGCATTTAAAGCTTCTAGCATAGACCTAGTATGTAGTCAGCCCATAAAACATAGACACTTCCGTTCCCTAAGAATCCATGGTATGCTTTGCTCTTTATAGATTTCAGACTGTGTACATGGAAGTGATCACAGGGCAGATCGTATAGTGTCCATAATACAGTGGAGGGAGCTTGCACACACAGGAGCCGAGGGACTTACAAGTGAGGACACAGCAAGGACACTAAGCTGGGCCATTGACCTTCATTCAGCCCAGCGCACCCATGGCCTCCTTTGGCTTACTGAAATTTACTGCCCTGCGCACTTCCAGGATCTTCCAGAACCTACCTCTGATATCTCCTCCTCCCATGTGCTAATGGCATGGAGGGGAGACTTCAAGACCTATCTGGATGCTGAGGGAAAAGTGTAGGGGTATGAGGTGAGAGAAACCATAGTTGTAGGTATTCACAGTCAAATCTGTGGGCATTTGCCCCCCCCCCCCCACTCCCACTGCTTTGGGAGTTACTTTGGAGTTCTTTTTTTTTTTTTAAGATTTTATTTATTTATTTGACAGAGAGAGACACAGCGAGAGAGGGAACACAAGCAGGGGGAGTGAGAGAGGGAGAAGAGAAGCAGGCTTCCCGCTGAGCAGGGAGCCCGATGTAGGGCTTGATCCCAGGACACTGGGATCATGACCTGAGCCGAAGGCAGACGCTTAACGACTGAGCCACCCAGGCGCCCCTACTTTGGAGTTCTTAAGCTTTGGAGCATGCCCCCCTCCCTATGACATACAGAGTTACCTGTGGTTCCTGTCCCATCTGTGCAGCTCTGTGCTGGCCCTTTTGCTCTTTGTGGGATTGGGCAGGGAACAAGAAGGAGGGCCTCCAGCCCTGATTTTCTGCCGGCAGGAAGATGGTCAGACCCAGGTTGGAATCCTGACCCTTCCACTTAGTGCTTGTTCATTTTTCTGAGCCTCAGTTTTCTTGTCTGCAAAATGGGCAGCATACGGGAAGCTGTAAGGCTAGTCAAGCCCTGGTGCATAGTAGGTGTCAACATGTTTGCATATCTCTTGTCTGCCACTTGAGTAAGAAGGAAGAGATGCCTTTGCCAAGCACCAGCACCCGAGGAGAGGCTAGAAGTGGGCCTAGCACCCCGGCCTGTAACTCTTACCTCTTGGATGTGGAGGCACTTCACCGCCCCCGCGCCCCCCCCCCCCCCCATAGCCTCAGCCTCTGCTCTCCTGTTGAACTAACACGGCTTCCATTGGAAATGGGAGAAGAATTTGAAGCTCTGGCCCTTGGATCTGGGCCTGTCTTTTGGAGTCTAATTACCACGTGGGTGGTGTGGGGCCCGGGGTGCTGCTGGGCACCCCCTCCCGTGTTGCTGCCTTTCTGGCAGTGCTCTCCCTGGCAGGTCTGCTCCCTCTGGCAATGTGCCTCAGCCTCCTGGGGGATGAGCACCCCCCCACCCGCCCACCACCTGGTGCCTGACATTTCGGGCTGCCTCCAGCAGAGCAGGCCCGGGCGCTCCTTTGCTGAGGCTTTTAGCCTGTAGGGGAATGAAGCACTTCTCCAGCCAAAACATAAACACCTCCAGAATAATGGGGATTAACTGTCCCCCTCAAAGGAATAGCCAGTGGGCTGGACACCGGAGTGCAAGGGTCTTTGGTTAGGAAGAGAGCCGTTCCTCCAGACAGGATTTTGAGAGCCCCCCCCCACCCCGCCGGGGCATGGTGGATGCTTGCACCTGGGGGCTGAGGAGAGTGGGCTTCTGCCACAGCTGCCACCAAGATGCTAGGGAGGCAGGCTGTCTCCTGCCTCTCTGAGAAGCACTGGCGGGCGTGCAGGCCACTGAGGCCCGGGAGCTGGGCATCGGGGGGCCCCTCAAACACCCCTCATTCACTCTTGCCCCCTGACCTCACTTCAGCAGCCTCTGCCACCTGAAACACTTGGAGTAGGGCCTTGGAGCAGCTCGAAAGCCCTAGAGGTGTCTGGTTTCCCAGGGCTGCCATGACAAGGGGCCACAATTGGGAGCTGGAAGCAACAGACATTTCTTTGCTCCCAGTTCGGGAGGCTAAAAGCCCGGAATTAAGGTATTGGCAGGGCTCTAGGAGGGGGTCCTTCCTTGTTCCTCCTTAGCTTCTGGTGGCTGTCGGCAATCCTTGGTGTCCCTTGGCTCATGGATAGGACCCAGTGTCTGCTCCTTTCATCACATGGTGTTCCCCTGCGTCCGTCTTTGCTCTCCTTATGAACACACCAGTCCTACTGGATTAGGGCCTAAGGACCTCATCCTAACTTGATTACATCTGGAAAGACCCTATTTCCGAATAGGGACACATTTGCAGGTACCAGGGGTTAGGACTTCCACATATCTTTTTGGGGGTACACCATCCAACCCATAATAAGTGGGTACTAGGATTGCCCCATTTTACACCCACGAGGTGAAAGAATTGGCCCAGGTTCCTATAACTATACCCCTGGCAAGTGATTGGTAAATTGGTCTTGGTACATTTGCGTTTTCTGAGCAATAAGGTGGGGATTTATAGCCACCTTCTAGCCCAGCGAGGAGCGGAGAGGAGGTAAATGTTTGCATTAAAGCACACTTAGTCCGCAGCTAAGCACCTGTCAGGTGCTGCTGTCCGGACAGGTGTGGTGTCCGGTCTGGATTGAAGGAACATGGACATACGTGAATTGTAACCAGCTGCAGGTAGGATGTTTTCTAGAAATAACGATTTGAAATGACTGAATGAAAGGCGCCACTGACGTTCTTCCAACCCACCTTTCTGGAGTCTCGTCGGTCCTTTCCATCTTCTCCGACATTAAGAATTGCCTGTTGAGACGAATCGTCCGTGCTTGCTATTTATCCTGGGCTCCGTTACGTGCCAGAAGTCACTGTGACTTTGGCAAGTTGGGCTCTTCTCCCCAGGGGCAACGTCTGGGCCTCTCTGCTTGAGGGGGATGCCTAGGGGGGCCTAAGCAGACAGCTCTGGGCTCCAGAGCCCATCCCAGAGGAGCCCCAGAGGGTTTGGGGGTTCCACTGATGCGGTTGAGGGTTCACATACGCAGCCTGGTCCCCATGCAGTGAAGGCAGAAGAGACAACATGCAATCAGAGGTTGGGAGTCCAGCTTCTGAACATAAGGGCCTGGGTTCAAATCCCAAATCAGTCACATACCATGGCCTTCGTTTGGCCTTTGACAAATTACTTAACTTTTCTGTGTCACCATTTCACCTCCCAGAGTTTTAGGAAGATTAAAATACACAAATGTATCTCTGAGGATTGAATGTGACACTTCAAAAGGATTCAGTGAATGCTAGAACTATTCTAGGTATTTTATTGTTTGTTTCCGTCAATAGAATAAAGGCGGAGACCGCACAGGGTGTAGCTCGGTGCCTGGGGTTGAATCAATGCTCAATATGTACCTGCTGAATGAACGAGTGAATGAGGGACTTCTTCGTGCCAGCATTTTTGTGATCACACCCTTCCTTGTTATGCCCTGAGGCCTCTCTCCATATGCCCCTTGGGGGCACCGAAGATACAACAGGAACAAACCCAGCGGGGAGCCTTGGGTGCCATGGAAAGCTCAGGAAAGCCACTTATGTCTGGGAGCAGGGGCAGCACGGGCCTCCTCATGGAGTCAAGCACAAGTTGAAGCTTGGAGAAGGGGAGATGGGGAGACACTGGGGAAGGGAAGCCTGGAAGGTTGTGGTCGCCGCAGGAGGTGGCCACATTTACAGTATCGAGTGTTCCCATGGCAACCAGAGACACTGCCCCATGTCCCCCCACCCACCAGACCAGTTTTTTTTTTTTTTTTTTAGGTAAACTGTACCTCCAACAAGGGGCTCGAACTTACGACCCTGAGATCAGGAGTCAAACGTTCTACCAACTGAGCCGGCCAGGTGCCCCTCCTCCAGGATTTTTACCTAACAGGTGCACCCCACTCGAGGCAGCCCGGATCTGTGAAAATGCCAGCTGGATCAGGGGGCCCTCATTCAATTTCCAGACAGATTAGTTCTCGGATTCCCACTGCCTCCTACTGCCTTAAAAATAAAACTCAATTTACGGAAGCTTGACTTGCACACTGTTAGGAAAAACATCTGTTGTGCAACGTGATCACGTTGGCCACCTTGCTTGTGACCCTTCAGTGGATTCTTAATTGTGTTCAAAGGCTTTCTCACAGCCCCTGCCCCCTCCGACCCCAAGCCTGCCTCTCTGCTCCAGCCCACCTGCCCCCTTGCTTCCTTCCGTTACCCCCGCTTGCAACAGGGCCCCTCTGCAGGCACTGCCCCCTCCCTGCAATGCCTTTTCCTCCCTCTTTAGCTACCAGACTCCTCCTCATCCTTTGGAACCCAGCCCCTGCATCACCTCCTCTAGAAAGCCCTCCTTGATTCCTGCGTGGGCCAAATTCTCTTCCTGTTGCCTCGGATCGGGCCATTGTTGACTTTGTCCCTGTGCTTCTTTAATGTCTGCCTCCCCCACTCTAGTGCAAGCCCCAGAGGGCAGGGACCATCTCCCCCCACCCTGCCCCCCTCCCCCCAACCCAGACCGCGGGCACAGGCCTGGGTAGATGGCAGGTGCTCAGGAGGCACCTCTCTTCATTTTCTCCTCTGCAGGCCAGTCTTTTTTCAGGTTGTTTTGGGTCATGAGCACAGCTAATGCGTATCGATCACTTGCAGTGTGCCAGGCGCTCATTGATCAGGTGATCAGGTCTGATGTCATCCGATAGAGTCATGGTTTACAGTCCCAGCTCTACCCCTTACTAGCTCCACAGCCTTGGGCAAATTACTCAGCCCCTCTGTGCCTCATCGTCTCACCCATAAAATGGGACTAAAAATAACACCTAATTTATTGAGTTGTTGTGAGGATTAAATCAATTGATTCATGTCAAATTTATTTTCTCCGTTTGGGAGGCTAGAAGTTCATGACCAAGGTGTCAGCTGGTTGGGTTCGTTCTGAGGTCTCTCTCCTTGGCTTGCCGATGGCTGCCTTCCGGTGTCCTCACGTGGCCTTTCCTCTGCGAGTGTGCCTCCCGGGAGACCAGATCTCTTCGTGTCCCGGCTCTGGTCAGACTGGATTAAGACCCACCCCACCGGTCTCACAGTAACTTCATTACCATTTTAAAGACCCTATCTCCCAATACAATCACATTCGGTGGTACTGGGGGTTAGGGCTTCAACCCATGAATTTGGGGGAGCACAGTTTAGCCCATAACACCTTCCAATTCAGTATTATGATTGTCCCCATTTTATGGCCGAGGAAACTGGGGCACAGAGAGGTTAGGTCACTAGCCCGAGGTCACACAGCTGGTAAGCACAGGTGCAGAAATGCAAAGCCAGGCGATGTGAGCCGCCAGCCCACTCATGCCGTAGATGGTCTGTTTCCCGGCTGTGCTCCTCCGGGGGACACCGGGGTCTTGCCTACTGGAGCCAGCCTGTGTCTCAGCAGCCAGAGTGGGGAGGATAGCAGGATCCAGGGGTCTCAGAGGTCTCTCACTTGGCCCGTTGTGCCCTTCCAGCCCATGGCTGCTGCCAAACCTATGCCGGCATGGGGACCTGCCCTCCTGTTCCCAGGCTAAGAGAGAGGTCAAGGCCATGAAGGGGTGGGAAGGAAGTGAGAGGGTCTCAGGAAGGGAGGGCGAGTATCAATCCCGGGGTTTTCTCCCTCTCCCTAGTTCATTGATCTGATTTTCCAGGAGCTCTCGGAAGCTCTTTGAAGATAGTCACGTTTTACTGGTGAAAGGGGAAAATCATCAGAGTCAACATAATAAGAGAATAACAACTGGAACGAAGGTATATTCCGTGGAAACCAACTCTCAGTCTTAACCCAGGCCCCTCACTTGGAGACCACCAGGTCACTAGCTTCTTGCCTCTCTGGAATTGTTCGCTAGGTGAATGGGCACGTGTGTGTACACAGCACCCTCCATCACGTGTCCCCGGGGGCGCTCCGTCCCTGGGGCTCTGCATCCCTCACTGCCTTGTCTTAGCTGGGTGGCTCTCAAAGCAGACCCTGGGCAAAGATTTGGGTGCAAATCATTTATGTATGAGGTTGGCCCCAGAAAGGGGAGTGGGCAGGGAGGGGAGGAGAGTCGATAAAAGATGTGCTGGGTAGCCCACCGATGGGGGCCACCGGGGACCCTCCCAGTGACTGTGGGAGCACACTTGCCATCATCCCAGCTAGCGGTCACCAACGTCTGTCTCTCATCGGTGGAGGGTTCCTCCTAGGACACCAGCTTCTGGAGACTTCCAGCCTGCCTTCAGGCCAAGAGATAGAAGGGGGTGCTTGAAGAGGGGCCGCCGGAGTGAACAGAACTGTTCCCTGAGCTGTAGAGAGTTTCCAGGCTGGACCATGGGCGTATGGGAGAGGCACGGGTCACGCGTCTGCCCTTTCCCTTGTCCCTCTGTGGTGGAGGCCTTCTATCCCACTGCACCAGTAGCCATGATGCTTTTGCCTGACTCCCCAGTGATGAACAGAAAGGGTCCTCTCACGCCCCCCCCTTTCCTGATGCCCCACCAAGTGGACAATCTGTGGGGACCACCTGTTGTGGCATGGCCAGCTGGGTCGATGGCCATCTCTTCTCCCCCATAGTTGCTTGGCCCTCTCTGGCCTCTTCCTGCCCCCGGCCCTCCCCCACTTGGTCCCCACAGATGTCATTGTGACGCTTTCCTCTCCCGGGGCCCAGGGGCCCAGGTTAGGTGGGGTCTGTGGAAGAGCCCTGGGCCCTTTGGGTAGGACCTGTGGGAGGGAGGCCAGCAGGTCTGACAGAGGGTGATTTCCACCTTCCCCCAGGGTTGGATGAGGCCATCCGTGGCAGATCAAAGGGCTTTTTGTTGTTGTTTTATTTTCTTTTCCAGCGGCTTCTTGCTGGGGAAGTGGGCTGAGGAGCCAAGGCAAAGAGAGAGACCTCTGAAGCCATTGCCTGCTCGCTTGCTCTGGGAGAGGCTGGATGAGCTGGAGGTCCCGCTGCAGAGGGGCTGGAGCTGGGGCGACAGGTGGGAGCTGCCCAGGGCTCTTCCCCCATCATCTGGCCCAGAGACCAGATGAGGACACTGGGGGCCGAGTTCAGAGCCTCATGCATCTCAGGAGACCTTGGAATGTGGTATTGCCATGAAAGGGGGGTGCAGGGTGGGGGCACCAGGAGCTCTGGACTGAAGAGACAGGGAGAGCACTGTACTGGGAGTCCAGAGTCAGAGCCTGAGGTCTAGTCCTGCTTTGGCTCCAACCAGCCCTCCGTCCCACCGTGGACTTCTGACATCTCATCCACATGCTGGGGAGTGGGTGCTGCTTTTTTCTGGGTCTTCCTCCGACTCGACACTCTCCTCTCAGAGTCTCCAGCGGGGAATATGACCCAAAAGCCTCAAATCCCCTGGAGAAAAGCACTCAGGAAGCCCAGGCGTGGTTGTTGATGGAAGTGGGGTGTTGTTTAAATAAATTAAGAGCGAAAGAGGAAAATCCATCAGCATTATTTTCAATAGCTGGGATGATATGCATAACATTCCCTTCCTTTCATTTGATAATTTTTCCTTCTCAAAGTAGTTTGAAGAAAGAAAGTGTCTGATGCTTTGCTACACAATGAGCTCAAATAAAAATATTCTTTTGAAAAAGTGGTTGCTATGTAATCGAATTTAAATAATGGGCAATTTTTGTTTCTAAGTAGCCCACCCGCTCACAAAGGTCTGCTCAAACCTATTTGAGAGGTACATGGGTGTGCAGAGAGAAAAAGAGCTCGCTGATAGAATCTTTTTGGCAAAACAATAATAATGCTAATAATATATTTGAAGTTGTGTGTATGAGTTCACGCACGTCTGCTGAGTCGGAATGTACGGGATTAAAATTAACCACTCTTTTGGAAGGAAGAGTTCCAAAGGCAGCCGTGGCGTCCAAGTGGCATTTGAACGGGGGCTGTCTGTGTGAGTGTATGGCATTCTGACTTCCAGGTCCCCTAGATCTGAGTTCAGATCCCGACCCTCAGCCGCTGCATGATCATTGGTAAGCTTTTTATCCTAACTGAGCCTCTGTTTTCTCATCTGGGAAAAAGGCCACGACACAGGCCCGATCAGGTGCCTCACCTGGCACTGGGTGTGGGGCGACCTGCCACGTGGGCCCTTTTCCCTTCCCTTTTCTCTCCAGGAGCGCAGCAGAATTTTTCCAGGTACACACCGGACCCACATACGTGATCCCATTTGATGCCCAGTCAATCCCAATGGGAGGAGATTTTTTTAATACCCATTTCATGGAAGAAGGGAAGCCCGAGGTGGGATTATGGAATTCCAGAGATGGCGCAGTCGATGGAGGGAATATGAGAGAAGGGAGGGATTGTCTGAGCCATCCCGCAAGGCCTGGCCTTTCCCATCCCAAGGGCAGTGTTGCTGTGAGGTCTGCAGAATGCAGAAAGGGGCTCCCAGTGTGGCTTGGAGTAGGTGTGCATTCCTTCCTTCTTTCTTTCCTTGTGTGTGCACTAGACTTTTCCTGAAGATTGGAGGCTGAGGGTAGCTAGCCACCCAGGCAGCGCTGTGCAACTGAGTCTCTTCTGGGTCTTCAAGCCCTGAGCCTTACCCACCCCGGGGAACTCTCTGGCTGGAGCTGGGCCCTCCCAAGCTCCTCCCCAGGCTCAGCCTCCCTCTGTCCCTCCTTCTGGGGACACAGGGTTTCTGCTAACTCTCTGTCACACCTGGAGGACCCCCTGCCCCTCGTGCGGGTGACTCAGGTGTGGTAGCCCCCTCTCCAGTGGCCAGCTCACCTCCTTTCCTGTCAGCCCTCTCTGAGGCCTTTTCTAACTGGCCCTGGCCATCCGGCCCTGACACTCCCGAGGCTGCCTAATTCCCAGGCACTGACCTAGGCCTTGGTCCATGGAGCATCCTTAGAAGGCATTGTTCTTAGAGCCCTCCTGTGGGGAGTGGCAGGTCATCTTCTTGGCTTACGTCTGTCTTCTTGTCCCTGCTGTTGGGTAACAGGAGGCTGTGAACAGGAGTAGCTCTCCTCCCCTCCCCCCCCCCCCGACCCAAAGAATTCAGGAGCCCATGATGTGTGTGCGCATACATGTATGTGCTTGTGTGGGCTCTGCAGGGCTTGCACCTACGCCTTATGGCATCACCAAGGGCTGAACAACGATCCCTCGGGATGAGGAGAAACAGGATTGAGTCAAGGCCTGTCCCCGCCGGTTCAGTGGGTAATGGAAAGAGAGCCGTGCGGAGCGGTGGTCAGAGCTGGGGGCCTGGGGTGCAGTCCTCCTGGGTGGATTCCGGCCCTGCCCCTTTCTGGTTTGTGTGACCTCAGGCTGGTTAATCTGATTCTTCCTTCCCGGTCCGTGGAAACTGGCTCCCAGTGGTGCGGTGGGTGGGCAGCTGAAGGAGGCGAGTGGACAGCCATGCTGAGCAGAGCATGGGAGAGCCTGCCTGGGGCTGCGTGCCCACCGCCAGCAGCCAGACCTCAGGAGTTTGGGGAGCGGTGAGCTAGACCTCCAAGAAAGGGGTGCGCCGGAGCTGGGAAGGGTCCCAGCACTGCGGCCATTTCTGGAGGCCTGCCTGGGATGGTGGACATGGGTGCGGGGGGCCGGCCTTCCTCTGCTCCCCCCACCCCCTGAAGGCCCACAGCTCCATAGAAGAGAAAGACTCGAGGTGAAGACAAAGCTGTTCCCGAGGGAGGAACTACTGCTGGACCCAGTTTCGGGCACATTTTGCTGAAAACGGCCTCAGAAGGCAGATTTGCAGATGTGAAGGGAATTTCGATATTTTTGAACCGCCCCCCCCCCCCCCCCCCCCCGGCCCTTTTTTTGAGTTTTAGCACGAGGGAAGGGGGAGGAACAAGAAGGAGCCATGTGGCCTGGTTGAGGGGAGAAAATGAGATTGCTTGGTTTCCATCTGCAGCCAGAGGCACCGTGAGTTTCTGTGCAAATGTTGATAAAGATGGCAGGCCGTAAGACAGCGGGGCCTCCTGCGCTGCCAGAGACGCGGCCACGTGGACGCCCCTCCCCGCTCCGTGTACGTTATCGCTTCCGAACAGGGCAGTTCTCTGCTATGTCGGATCACCACTCTCAGCTGCACTGGGGAAAGTCTCTTTCTTATAGCCCAGGGACCAGCAAGAGAACTCGCCTGGCCTGCTCTTGGCCGCGGCCCTTGTCTGTGCGCTGAGATCCCAGCCCACAGTCAGCCTGGGCGCTGTCCCCACTGTTTACTGCTTAGCGGGGAAGAAGCAAAACAGATGTGACGGGTTTAAGCTGAAAGAGGTTACCGTCATGTGTCTGCCTTTTTCTGCTGGTTCCTAATTGGTTGCGAAGGGCCCACTGGAGTAGAGAGAAAGAACCCCCAACTGGACATGGGGAGGTGGTTCAAATTCTAACATTGGTGCAGCCTCGCTCCCTGACCTTGGGCAAAGCACTAGCCCTCTCTGGGCTTGTTTGCCATCTATAAAACCCAGGGCAAAACCCAAACCCAACCAAGCAAAAACACACCAGTGCAGAGACAGATTACTGTCACAGCTAGCTTAGCAGCGTGGGTGTCGGGGGATCAGATGCAAATAAACCAAAGAATGAGGCTGGGCTTGGGTTTGGTCCTTTCTGTTTTTCTATAACCATCCTGAGTGTAAGAAGGCGGAGCCACGTAGAGTAGCAAGCGTTTCCTGGGCCAGTACTGGATAGCAGGAGCAGCGTGATGTGGTCCCTGGATGGCAAATAATTTTTATCCCGAATGCCAGCTCTGGTTGATCGGTAGGACCTGCTCGAGTCCAGCAGAAGGGTGGGACTGGATGTCTGTTGTGATGGGAGCAGAGTGGAGAGCTAGCACACCGGGGAGATTTGGGGAACCCTGGGGTGCTGGATAGAGCCTTTAGGGATTGGGGAACCTAGGTGCTCTACTGGAACTGGCTTGGCTGCTGAATGACCTAAGGTGATGGTTCTCAATTGAGCTCGATTTCAAAATAATTATTCCTGGGTGTGTCCATCCTCAGAAAGTCCGGTTGGTCCCAAGCGGTTGGACTAGCGCAGTGCTGGGCACGAGCATTTTGAAGAGACTGCTCAAGTGACTTTAATGTAATTTCCTCCCGATAGAAGAGCACTCGCTAAAGGACAGCCACATTTCATTCATCAGTATAGGGGGGATTAGAATTTTCCCCCCACTATTCCATTACTCTGTGAGGTGCCAGTATGCTCTCAAGGAAGATGGACTAAGAGGAACAAAGCACACAGACCAAAGGTGCAAAACGATGGCCTATAGGCCACAGCAAAGCTGCATGAAATTCGCCCAACATTTTTTTAGAAAGATTTTATTATTTATTTATTTATTTATTTGAGAGAGAGAGAGAGAGAATGAGAGAGAGAACACGAGTGGGGGCAGGGTCAGAGGGAGAAGCAGACTCCCCGCTGAGCAGGGAGCCCGATGCGGGACTCGATCCCCGGACTCCAGGATCATGACCTGAGCCGAAGGCAGTCGCTCAACCAACTGAGCCACCCAGGGGCCCCGAAATTCACCCAACATTGACATATTGGGAAATGTAACTAAAGGTGAGTATACACTGACCTTATGACCCGACAATTCCACCCTTAGGTATATATCCAACAGAAATGTATGCTTATGCATGCATTTTCCCAAAGGGCATGTGTAAGAATGTTCCTAGCGTCACTGTCCGAGACAGGCAATACCTGGAAATGATGCAAATGTCTACAGAAAGCAGAATGGAAATAGTCCCAGGGTGGAGTACTATGCAGCAGAGGATAAGTTCCTAATGCTGACAGTGCCTTGGAAGAGTCTCAGAATCCCAGTGCAGAATAAAAGACACCAGATGTGGAAGAGTCTACACAGTGCGATTTTATTTATATGAAGTTCAATCAAGGTCAGCCAAAGGAAGCTCTGGTGTTAGAAGTCACAATAGGGATAACCTTGGGGCGGAAGTTGGAGAGTGCCTGGAAGTGGCATGGGGGGCTCCCGGGGGCAGGTCTGTTTGTCCCCTTATTCTGGTTGGTACTTTCATGGGTACGCTCAGCTCATCGATGACGATGAACAGTCATCGCACTATTCACGTCAAATCTGTGTGATTTTCCGTGTAAATGTTATATTTCAATTTTAACATTCTGTCAACTCAACAGAAAACACAAAGCGGATTCTAACCCACTGAAATACTGAGAGATGTAGCCAACAACGCCAGATTTCCGCTTTCCTTGATAGATGGGATGCTCTGAGAGCCTGGGCCCCCATGTAGCAAGAGTGGGCTGAGGTGAGCAGGGTTTTTGTTGGGATTTGCATTTGGAACCCGTAAGAAAATGAGGCCCTCTGGGGCTCCCAACCTCTGTCAGAGAGAAGAGCTTTGCAAGTGATGGGTGAGTTAGAAAGGACCGAAGGTGTCCTGGTCATGCTGGGGTGCAATTCTGTGTCTAAATGTACCATCTTGGTCACTTTGGGTGTTATTTAGTCTCTCTAAATAGCCTCAGTTTACCCATTGGTAAAGTGGGAGGAGTCACACCCACATCCAAGGACTGTTCTGGGGTTAGGACAAGACCAGGGTTAGAGAATGCACCGCCTGCCTGGTGGCTCTGGATGCCTGCAGAGCCGCATCTGCCCACTCCCCCAGCCAGCCTGGTGCTGCTCCCCTCCTGCTGCTGGGAGGGGAGACGTGGTGGATACGAGGTGTGGCCACAGCGTTCCCTTTGCTAATGTTGGGGTGGGAGATGGGAAACCCGTTCTCTGGGGCCCCAGCAGTGCCCTCCTCCCTGGCCCAGCCTGTGCACCGGTGCCCCCCCCCCCCCCCCCCCCCCCGCTTGGGAGGGCAGGTGCCTTCCTCTGGCCGGTTAGGGCCAGGTGCGCAGGCGAGCTGAGGACCACAGCAAGTTCTGCGGTGTCTGGTGCTGGGCATTCCGGGACAGGCAGGCATCTGCTTTGCCTCGTGGGGCGGCTGGTGCCGGGGACGTGCTGTCTTCACTCCCTGCTCCTTCCTTCTCCGTCTGCTGGCAGCGGCTAGGGCGGCCCGGCCTTGGGGGGCATGGCTCTCTGGACGCAGTGTTTCCAGGGGCATCTCCCGGGGGGATCTCTGCTGCCTTCCAGAGGTCCCCAGGGCAGGGAGGTGTCCCAGAGGTCCCCGGGGCAGGCAGGTGTCCCAGAGGTCCCCGGGGCAGGGAGATGTATGGACCTAGGGACCTGTGCTCTCCCGGGTTCAGTAGCCCTATCTGGAAAATGGGGGTTAACCATACCTGGCTCATCCCTGGGGCTCAAGAATCCTGACTGTGGTTGTGCATCTTCTTGGGGCAGTTATTCCAGGCCATGAGAAAGCACCGAGTGGGCCATTGGGGTTGACGCTGGTGTAAAGGATGTGGTTTGAAACGGCCTCTTTGTCTCAGAACAATCTGTTTTGATTTATTCAACTGTGGGAATTTGAAAATGGCCCAAATGTTTTCCCTCTTGTCCTCTTTTCTCTGGCATGCCAATTTCCTTGTAGCCACGCCCCCCGCGTCCCTCTTGCTCACTCATCCACCCTCACACTCATTCACACTCATCTTTTCACACCCAGTTAAAGGGCAGGTGGGACTCAATATGGCCCGAATGTTTTCCCTCTACCTCAGAGGCTCCTGTTTTCTCAACTGTGCACGCTCATTCTCACACCCAGACCGCCCCCCCCCCCCCCCCCCGTGTTCCTCTCTCGCTCTCCCTCACCCCCTCACCCCCTCACCCCGAGCACCAGCAGAGCCACCAGGGCAGGAGACCTGGTTCTCGCTCCGCCTCTTTTGCCGACCGGTTTCATGGCTGTATGATGTGGGCCAAGTTGCTCAACCTCTCTGGGCCTGAGTTTCCTGCTTCCCTGCAGAGGCAAAGCTATCAGTTTATGCTTAGAGAGATCATCATTTTCTTATGCGTTATCTCAGATGTTCTGAGATAAGGTCCCTTCTGCATCTTAAATTCCCGGACTGCGCCGTTGAGTGGATTCAGTCTCATTCCACAGCCCGTGTGCTGACCTAAAATTACTCTGTAGCCTTTTCCTGGTACCGAAGAGACATCATTTTATTTTGAGCTAGGAATTCACACAAGGTCAGGAGAAAATAGAAAGTTCAAGAGGATGATTCACTCTTGACTTAAGGGAGACATAATGTCATGGCATCTCACTTGGACTTGTTCCTTTTACTTCCTCCAGATGTCCTCGGCAGAGGTGACGGGAAATGGGGGGGCGGTGGTCAGTTTGGCACTGCTAGTGGGGGAGGGGTTGTGGAATCAGGGCAGAGACCCTCTGTTTCTTGCACTCAACCCACCAGGAGGATCCACTTCATTCTGTGGCCCCCTGTCACCCTGCCCCAGGCTCCATGGACAAAGAGCTAGGATTCATTGAGAATACACACATGGCGTACACTGTCCTGTCGAATCCTTGCAACAGGCCTACAGGTCAAGCGCAAATATCGTTCCCATTTTAGGGATAGTGAAACTGGGGTACGATGAGGCAGGTGTCACAGGGTGTATCGGACAGACCCACAGACCCGGGTCTTCAACTGGACAGTGGTCTGCACTCGAGCTAAGCTTTGATCACCAAACTGTGCTGTCCTGAGTGGCCTAATGGTGCACTTCTTCTCGTGGGAAGACGAGATTTCAGGACAGAGTCTGTGTTTTAATCCTGCTCTGCCTCAGACTCATTCTTTGTACCTTGGGCAAGTCCCTTACCCTCTCTGGGCCTCAGTCACCCATTCTAAAATAGAAGCAAGGGACCAATTGGTCCCCAAGTCCCCATTCAGCATGGTATTCTGTGGCTTTCCGGGGCAGGATATTTCAGGCAGTGATTAGGAGTCAGGGTGCTGTGCTTAAATCCTGCCTTAGGAGCTTGTGGCCTTAGGTAGGTTATCCAACTTCTCTGATGCTCGGGTTCTCCATCTGCACAATGGAGAGAAGATCAACACCTATTACAAGAGGTCGCTGTGAGGGCGGAGGGGTAAAGCACCTGGGACAATGCCAGGGTCCCTGTTTATGCCAGCTCTTATTGTGGATTTAGGATCTGTCTTGGCAGACCCTCTGGCTTGGGATGGGGACTTGTTACCTGGCATGGAGAGTCCCCCATTCTGGAGTTGGAGACATTCTATCCCCAAATGATGTTGTCCATGGGTTGCCATGTTGCCTCTGGATAAAACACATTTGGCTACCAGAATGCCTTGGGGTTTCTTTTTTTTTTTTTTTTAAGATTTTATTTATTTATTTGAGAGAGAGAGAGAGAGAGAGAGAGAGAGAGAGAATGAGAGACAGACAGCATGAGAGGGAAGAGGGTCAGAGGGAGAAGCAGACTCCCTGCTGAGCAGGGAGCCCGATGTGGGACTCGATCCCAGGACTGCAGGATCATGACCTGAGCCGAAGGCAGTCGCTTAACCAACTGAGCCACCCAGGCGCCCTGCCTTGGGGTTTCTTGACCAAGGTACCATCTCGGGCATTACAGACACTTAAGTGAGAAGGACCTGGGATGATTTCGTCTAGTGGCATTTAACTTATTTGTAGCCATAGAACTCAAAGGAAGTTTGACACGGAGCCTCCAAGAGATCTCTCAAAATGGAGCTGCCCCGTTGGAGCGGCCACTGGGGGCTGTTCCACCCCCCTCACCTCCTCCCTCCAGTCTGAAAGCTTCCGAGGCCTTGGGAAACCCCATTTTGAGAATCACAGGCCATTAAGTGGTAGATAATGACACTGAAACCCCGAAAGGGGCAGTAACGCATCCAGGAATCAGAAGCATGCACATCTGCTAAATTATTTTCATTAGCGGGATCATTTTCTGTCTTTGTAAGAGAGCCCGCCTGTGTCTCTTTTGTCCATCCATCTTAATTAATCACCTAGACATGCATCTTTCAATATTGACACTGGCTAAGCGGCTGACATTTCTGAACTCTTCTGTCCCCACCCTTCCTCATAAGCCATAGTTAAAGACTGGACGGGTATTTATTGCTTAAATCAAGGAAAATGGGGCTTTTTATTTGGGAGCCTTTGAAACACAGTATTTACCCAAATAATCCTGCCTGAGTTGGCAGGTGTTTGGAAACCTAGGGAAATGTGTTTGACCTGAATAAATAAAGAAAGAGTGACCAGCACGAATCCATAGATGCGGTGGTCTGTAGGGCCTCTCAAGAGTCTTATTTAAATGAAGCATCTCTCCCCGCTCCCTACATACCCCCTTTTGCAGACCCCCCACCCCCAATTGGGTCTTCAGAGATCACATGGTATTCCTCCCTCAAAACCTAATTTCCGCACGGACTTAGCCAGCAGTGACCTGCCACGTGGAGAGCTTTAGTGAGCATCAACAGGCATGGGTTCCTGGTGTGGGCTTCACGCCTCCCAAATGTAAAACACCCTGGCAGCGAAAGCCAGATGGATGCTGGCCAAACATCTGGGGCATCGGAGCGCAGTGGGTCCCCCTGCCCATTTTCAAGGCGTGGTGACATGGCCCAGGGAGGCTTGGTGACTTGCCCAAGGTCATGCGGTGACTTAGAAGCAGAGTCCGTGGCCTCTAGGGCTCCTGGAGGTCCTTCCCAACACCCCGAGCCCCCTCTTTGCTGAAGCCTGGCTGCCCTTCACTTTATGATCTAGGTGATGAAGTCGTTCTGTAGTCCCTGCGTGGGTGAAGGGAGGGGTGGAAGGACCTGTTCATTAGCGGCGGCTGCCCGGGTGCAGAAACTGGTTTAGCTAGAGGTGATGCTATCAGAGCAGGTAGAGAGGCCCGGGGCCCATCGTGCCCCCTCCCAGGGTGATGGGAGGCCCAAGCACGGGGAAGACCAGTTCCCAGCCTGAAAGTGTGGGGGAGACACATGTGAATTCAATTCAAGGCTGGCGAGGCCTGCGCCTGGCTTCCCAGCACGCTGTGAGCTCTGGGAGTGGGCGGGAACACCGTTTTCTCCAGACCTGACCCCGGCCGCCTGGCAGATGTGTTTATTTCTTCCTTTTCCACTTGGGAGGCAGAAGTCTGGCAGGGTGGCTAAATGGGCAGCTCCTGGGGCCAGGCTGCCTGGGGTTTGGATCCAGCTCCGACAGCCTACACCTGGGACCTGAGGCTAACTTCTTGGGTTTCCACCTCCTTATCTGTAGAATGGGGTAGTAATAGTCCCTTTCTCCTAGGGTAGTGGGGAGGCCTTAGTGAGATAATCCACATAGAGTGCTTAGAGCCATGCCCAATAGATGGGATAGGCAAGCGATTTGCATTAGCTATTGATTGGGTAATCTTAGATGAATGTGTATGACTCCATTTTAAAAATGAGGTTTAGCACTTTTTTTGTGATTGTGAAACTCACTGGCATACCTATGCCCACTACCAAAAGATACCCATGGGTAACATTTTGCTATATTTCTTTCCATTTTCTCCCCTGTGCAGTGTGTGTGTGTGTGTGTGTGTGTGTGTGTGTGTGTGTAATCGTTCATGCTCTGCCAAAGTATAATTTTCTAAAAATTAGAAATCCTATAAGATCTCATCCAAATCTGCAATGAACATGGGTCAAAGATTGATTCGACTCAAGAATGAGGGAGCCAGTAAGATGGTGAAGCCGGTTCTCTGGAGAATCAGACAAATGGCAGTTACATAAATATTGGAGCAATAATACTGGAATAAGGTGGCGGGGTTGGATATAATCTGGCCAATGCCCTATAGAGCAATAAAATCATAACCTTTGTGGCTATTTTCTCTACCAGACCCAAAAAAATCTACTCCAAGTTCACAAGTAACTTCACATGAGTTGAAGTTACATTCCTCTAGAATATTCTACCGACGATAATTAAAGAATCCGTAGGTGAACCCCCTAAACAATATTCCATGATGATGTTGGAAAGACAGGCCTCTCCTTGCCTGGTTTCCAACTTTTGCATCATTTGTGTTAACAATATCTATATCTTCGTGCATCTTGCCTCCCGCACCTGCTACAACATCTCATCTACTTTCAAAGGAAAGTTTTGAGGAAGGACAGGAATTCCCCCAAGAGGTGTGACCTGCTCTTAGGCCCAGCTAGTGGAGGCCCCCTCCACCTCACGATCCCAGGACAGCTGCTCTTGCCCCCTCGTTCACCCTGTTTTCTTGGATTCATCCCCATTCCTCTCTCTCGCTCGCTCTCTCCATCTAGACTGAATTTCTTGAGAACAGGGAATTGCTGAGTTTACTGTCTTCCCGCTCCTTCTCCTCTGAGCACCTGCTAGGTGGGGCGTGGTGATTCTTTGGGGGATGCTTGCTGAATGCATGAATGTGGATGGTAAGAGGCCTGGCCCGTGTCACTGATGAGAGATAAATGTGCCCTTGGCACTCTTGTCAGGCTCGGCTGGGTCCTTCTGGAAGAACCCAGTGCCCAAGCATTGTCACAGTCTTTTCTCCGCCCTTATTCCTGATTCTGTCAAATAATTGTGTTTAGAAGGCCTTCCGCACGCAGTCTAGAAAACCATCTTGGCTTTTCTCTGTAGGACTCCCATGACTGAGTTCCTAGCTTTCTTTCCTCATCAGTCTTCCAGGGGTAAAATGTTCTTGGACACCTCAAGCTGGGGAGGGAGAGGTGTGCCTGGGATTAATCTCCACACTATGAATTTTAAACTGCTCTTGCTCCACGCGTTGGGAGAACCCATCAAAATGCTAATGGCTCCCCAGTCTTACCTCCCTAAGACCCTTCTCTGCATTAGAATATATTGACATGGACTTGAGTGGGGGAAGAATTGCAGAGACATGGGGTGCCCTTCCACCCCTCGAGCCTGGAGGGCTGTAGAGCCTGGATGACAAGCCCCAGAGCCCCAGGTTTTGGAGGGAAGCTGTGGTGGGTTGTGGGGTTGGCCCCTTCACTCAGCTCCGGTTACGAGTTCTCAGCGTCTGGCTTCCTTGCTAGCTGCAGGGTGGCCAGTTTGGAAACATCTCTATTACTGTCGCGTGGCTTTTTCAAACTGCTCCTCTCTGAGGCAGAACATCCTCGGACAGGCCCGCCTGGATGCGTAAGACCACACAGTGGGTCCACGTCGAGTTCAAGGTCTGAAACACATTGAGACACAACTCCCAGCAAAGTCAACTTCAGCCTTAAGACAGTCTGCCATTCTTGAACTGTGTGCTAGGAGCACTGGGCTGTTGTTGACATCTTTGAAAGCCCAGGTATCTTTGTTCAAGTAGCCGATGGCTTGAGAGCCTCTCAGATGCATCCTCTAGAGGACGGGCGTGATGGGGACAGCCCAGTGCAGGCTGGACTCAGCAAAGGGGCTCCGGGGACTTTGGGCACAGGCAAAATCGTGGGCTCTCGTCCTCTCTTGGCCCAGTTCGGCTCTGTGACTGTAGACAAGTGGCTGGACCTCTGTAAGTATCAGCTCCTCCCTTTGCTGGGGAGGAGGACACTGGCCCCTTGGTGGAAGAGTTAGAGAGTTCATATCTTGCCTTTTTTTGTTCATGCAGGTGGCGCCGTGGAGCCGAGTGGGGTGGTGGGCCAAGCTCTCCCATCAGAGATAGGTCCCTTAAACCGTCAGGTTTATCCAGGTCTGGGATACTGGGCCCTCACCTGGCAGGTGTTCTGGGCACCCCTCATGAGAATGAGTGAGCCTTCCCTGGCAGACGTGGTTGCTAGAATCACTTATGCTTTCTGTTTTTCTTTCTCCGTGAGCAGTGCCCCCATGTTTACTTACATAAAGCTGCTGTGGCTCAGGCTCACTTTCCTCATCTGAGAAATGGGAAGAGTGTAGGAGGAAGAGCAAAGATCAAAAGGAAAAAAGAGAGCTCCAGGGCACGGACAGCCCTTGTGCTTGGCTCCTTCCAGTGACGAGAAAATACTTCCAGACAGGACAAAGAGGGGGCAAGTGCAGGGCCAGGCCCACTGGAGACAAGGGGTCTCAGGCTCCCAGAGGCCACGCATTCTTCACGCTCAGCTGAGCATCGTGGAGGCGCCTGTCTCCCGCAGGGGCTACAGGGGAGGGCACGGGAGACCCTGGCTCGCCCGTCTTCAGGAACCCCCAGACGTGATGGGAACACGGGGACGGGAAATGGTGATTACTAGTGACGGCTTCATGGAGAAATGAGCAGCTTCACGTGTTAGTTATGTCCTTTTCCCGGGCCCTACCACCACCCCCAAAGCTACCCAGAGCTAATGGGCTCTGACTGACTCAGGTTCCTTACCAGCTGGGTGGACCCTCCGGAGACCCTGCTCGCGGTGCCAAGCACCTTCTGCGCTGTGCCTGGTTCCATGGAGGGAGTGGTCCTCTACGCCCCAAGCTAGCTAAATAAATAAATAAAGAAATAATAAATTAAAAAAAAAATAAATCCAACCCCGGTCTTTCTGAGGATGTCAGGGCTCCCACCTCAGCCCCACTGTGACCCTGAGCACATTTAGCGGGCCCGTTCTGGGACTCATTATGGGAACAGAGGGTGATGGGGCTGAATGACAGGGCGGGCAGCGCGGAGAAACGCTCTCCCTCCCGCTGCAAGTCAAGGGCAGATGGAGGGGAGGTAGAGACCTAGGCAAAGCCTGCTGGGGCTGGCTGCTTCAGTAAGGGCTGCAGGTCCGTGGGGGGTGGGGGTGATTGTTGTTGAGTCACAGAACCCAGCAGCGACTCATCCCGAACATGTCTTGGCTCCTCTTCCTCCCCCCACCCCCACACCACCACCCTGCATGGCCAGCTTAAAATACAGCCAAACAAAGCCCTGGCTTTGCTTCGGGGACATAAACTGCAGCACTTTTATCTGTCAACAGGCGATGCATCTGGCTGGCAGTGGCCCAGCCTGGCATCGTGTGGGGAGAGGGGCCAAGGCTGAGCTGGCCTCCAGGCTCCTGCTGAGGATGCTGCCCCTTCTTGGGGCACATGACCAAGAGTCCTTGTGGTCACGGGGCCCAGAAGGATGGCTGTTCCACCTAGGAGCCAGGTAGAGAGTGGCTAACATGGGGGGGGGGGCAGGCAGAGAGAGGCGGAGTCTGGGGAAGGAGCGGGGAGAGAGAGAGAGAGAGAGGCAGAGAGACAGCGACTGAGGGGAGCATACAGCTCAGGAGAGAGACATTGAGGGCAGGAGGTAACTAGAAAAAGACTTATCACTGGGCTGATCACCTTCCTCCCTCCCTCCCTTCTGTCCTTGCTGCCTCTTCCAGGAAGACATCCCTTTCACCTCCCCTAGAATCCTACTGACTTGGGGTTCTAGGTCATCAACTCTAAATCAGTGCTCTTCAACATCGTGTGGGAACGTGATGTATAAAATACGAGCAAGTCCGGCTGTCGTGAGCTAAGTGTTAGGGTGTGTATGATGTGTAGACTCCGTCTGTTCTTTGTGCGGACCCCCGAGGGAGAGAGGGAAGGGCTTGGAGAGTATAACTTGGAACCACCGATCATGGCCACTACCCCGCTCACGGAAAGTGGCAGCAGATTCTGTTCTATGTAATGCCTGTGTCCTCTACTGATCAAGTGCTTGCTAGTGCTGGGCCCCATGCGAATCCCTCATAGCCCGTGAGCACCTCTGACCCCCAGCTCAGGCCAGTGGGGTGGGACTCTGATTGTCCACACTTCGCAGGTGAATAACCTGAGGTTTGGAGAGATGAGGAGCTTTGCCAAGGTCACACAGGTGGCAAGTGGCATAGCTGAGATGCAAACCCAGGCCTGTGGGCCATGAAAACCTGGTCTGTGGCCCACCCTTCAGTGCCGAGGGCTCCCCACCTACTGCCTGCCCCGCCCCACGCTGCAGACAGACAGCAGGCTCTAGAGGCGGATTTGTTCTCCCAGAAGCCCTCTCACAGGTAACCATCCAAAGGGTGCCCTGCTGTCCACGTAGCCTGGCCCTTCGGCCATTTTAGGGTCTCCCAAATGGTATCTTTGCAAGGGAGCATGGCACCCCATCAGCCATCGTCTGCTCCAGACCAAGCAGTGGGCCTGTCGCAGACCTGTCCCAAGGCTGGCAAACCACCTGCCCTACAGGCTGGGGCTGGACTCAGACACAGGGAAACTTCGATCTCCGTGTAGCACTGGTCTTTACCACCTGGATCAAGACCAAGGCAAGACATAACTCTGACCGCTCCTTCCTGAGGTCTCGTCTTGTGGGTCCACAGCTAGAGCAGCGAGGTGAGATGGGGCAGAACTGGGGGCTGCCGACGTTCGGACAAGTGGTCTCTGTGCAGATCCATAAACTCTAGAGGGAGAAAGCAAGGCACCGCCTATAGCTGCAAGAAACTCAGCCCCCTGGGGTCCAGAGAAAATTATACAAGTGGTTGAGTCATTTGTTCCCTCTCTCCTGCCATTAACCTAGTTCTGTCTTCCCACTGTTCATTTCACCCATCCTCTTGGAGATCGGTTCCCCTTCCACCTGGCCGTCTGTCCATCCCGGCCTTCATCTGTCCCTGCTATCATCCATCCCTGCATGCACGCATGCGTCCGTCCATGCATGTATCCATCTATCCATCCATGCTGCATCCATGCATTCCCACATCCATTCATTTCTGCATGCATGCATCTTTGCGTGCATATATCCATCCATCCATCCATTCATTCATCCTTCCATTGCTTCTATTATCCATCCCTGCAACCAACTATATAACCCATTTCCTCCCTCCCACCATTCAGGCTCTTTTATAGATCCATCCTCTCCTCCTCCATCCATCCATCTATCCTAGCAGCTATCCATCCATCCAGCTTTATTTGCCGAGTCAGGAACCGAGACCACAGAGGAAGTAAAAGATCATCCCTATCCTAGAGGAACTCATAGTCTGGTAGATGAGAAAAATCATACGGAACAGAACACATACTGTGCCGTGATGTTGACTTGACTACCTATACACACAAATTGTTATCGGAGCCCAGAGAACAGTGACTAATTGTGCCTGTGGAGGTCTGGGGAGGTTTCTCAGAGGAGATATTGAAGGAAGGTTTTGGAGGCTGAGTAGGAGGGGGTGTTTTGGAGTGTTTTGCCGGGTGTTTTGGAGAGTGGGAGGGGAGGTAGACTTCAGGGTTAGGAAAGGAAGAAGGGACTGCCAGGCAGAGTGAGCAGCACAGTGGGGCGTGTGGGCCTCGGTTTGTTCAGTCTGACAGTGGGGTCTGTGCATATTGTGAGGACCCGAAAGGCCTGGAAAAGACAAGTGGAGCTCAGATGATCAAAAGCCTGTGTATAGGCAAAGGGAAGCCAGGGGACCCACTGAAGCAAGAGAGAGGCACATGTATGGGCTCAGTGTGACAGCAAACAGGAGGGCAGTTTGGAGGGAACAAGGCCGCAGGCTAGCGGACCAGCCAGGAGCCTGTTTGCAGCAAGCTGACAGGCAATGGTAAGGCTCAGCCCAGGCAGGGAGAGGCAGGGGCCACGGAAGAGGAGGGTCACGGGTGACTTGGGACGTCTAGGATGGTGGAGAAACGATGGCTGGGAAACCAGAGAGGAGTCTGTGATCTGGGTGCATCACGTAGGGTGCTGTGTTTGTAAAGACTCGGGAGGCTGTGTCCTCATGGTGTGCGCACCGCTGCGTACATGTGATCCATTTTGGCTTAAAAGTAGAGCGGCAAACATCAACCTGGAGATTCAAGTCTCTCGGCTGGGTCTCATCCAGGACACTGAAGGACCTCTCAGGAGTTTTCCTGGTTGAGGACTGGTTCCCCACACACAGAGCAGCTTTGCTTTGTTCGGAAAGAAGAAGAAGGAGAAGGAGAAGATCCAAGTTTTGGGCTAGACCTTAGACAACAGGACAACGTGGCTCCTAGTCATCATGCTCCCTGCCCTTGATTGAGCGCTTCCTCTATTTCATGGATTTTAAGGCACCCCTTATTTTATTTCTTCTATTTTAAGGCCTCTGAAACCAGGATGCATCATACACAAAGTGTCGTGTCATTATTAACTAAGCAAGGCAGTCAAATAATGGTGCTGTTATAATCCCAGGAGTCTTCATTCAAGAAACAGGGCGGTGTGTGTCGGGCTCCCCAAGGACCCGTTTGTCCCTTTTCCATGTGATCCTGACAACATCGTATGAGCTATCGGCTGTTAGCGGTTTCCCAGATGAGGAGTTGAGGCCTGAAGCAGGGAGGTCACATGCTCACAGTGACAGAGCTACTCAGAGGCGGACTCAGGATCTCAAGGCATCTTTGTTCAAGGCAAGAGCAAGCCTGGGGCTGGGAGGGTGGTGGCTTTTCCTTCCCGCAGCCGGAGACAACCGGGACAATGGTGAGCACCATCTCCCAGCCCACCATCTTCCGAGGCAGCCTCTTGTTTCCCCAGACCTTTCCCCCTCTTGGCCCTAAACCCTGTGATTCTCTTCCCACTCCCAGGAGGACTCCCACTCTGACATCTGTGGTGACCCCCCTCTCCTCCTCCCCAGAGAGGAGAAGGATGGAATGAGATCTCAAAGGAAGGGGGAAGAAATTCTGATCCCAGCTGGTTTCCCTCACATAATGCAGATTTGCTTAAATGGGAATTAGGATTAGTGCTGGATTTTGCCTTTCCTGGCAGACTGGTAATAAACTAATCTCCTCTTGGGCTGCAGCAAGGCAGAATTCCATCGAAGATGGGAGACAGCTTCAGGCTCAGGAGTGCAAAGCCTGGAAAGTAATTTTATTATTGACAGGCCCGGCCCACACCGCCTGACACACAGCCTACAGCTCCTTCCCACCTTTAATTTCGTTAATGTGTGACATTCACCCAGGCTGCGTGGCTGATGGGCACACTTGACATTAATACGTGGTCCTTGTGGTCCCCAGAGCTCGTAAAAGCTCATTATCAGTTCCAAGCCCGTAAATGTAGTTCCTGGCTCAGGTGGGCCCGAGTTCCTCAGACATGTCCCCAGGCAGTGGAGCGGTGGCCGTCTTGCAGGAGCCAAGAAATAAATGCCTCCCTTTGTCCGGGGGACTTGGCCTTCCAGGATACTGGAAGGTGACCAGAAAGACAGCTCGGCAGGCAGAAGCCTGCCCAGAGCCCTGGGCACAAATTTACATCCAAGAAAATGGGGCTCCTTGTGTCCTGCTCTTTGGGGAGGAATTGCTCCACTATTTGAGGAAAGGGGTTTGTCAGAAGCTAGCCAAATGTGGAATGTGCAGAGCCCCTGGCCCGCAATCCCACTTCCAGGCATCCGGGCTGTGGACTTGCTCGAACATTCCCACACGGCGATGTAAGCGGGAAAGGGATGGTGGCAACAAGGTTGGAACAGCGGGGAAGGGAAATATCCCACATATCTAAGGTGAGATAGCTAAATAAATGATGATCCACACCTATGAGGAGGCAGAAGACTTAGGAAGATCTATATAGTCTCAGATCCCTGGGTAGACATGATAGCAGCTGGGGAGACAGAACGTGTGTGGTAAGATCCCATTGTGTAAAGAGTTGCACCATCTCCATGGGGACCCACACAGGCGCATGCTCACACACACACACACACACACACACACACACACACACACAAGTGGTTACCTAGAATAAAGCCTAGAGGGTCATGTTACAAAGATTTTGCAATGGTTCTATGAAATGTGATGAATGGATAAGGAAGAACGTTCACTTTTGTAGTTACAACCAAAGTTATATACGTATACCTCCATACCCCTATCCACAGGTGTGTGTCTTTGTCTACAGATGGATATGAATGTGTGTGTGTGTGTATGTGTGTGTGTGTGTGTGTGTGTGTATAGAATTCCTTTGATTGTAGCCTTGGTCTGCTCCATGATACGTGAGCTTCCTTGGGTCGACTCTGCCTGGGTGAACTTTGGAGGCAAAGATAGCCAACTGGGGTCACGTCCTCTGGCCAAGCCCTGGTCCCATCGGTTTGCAGGGAGTCCTGAGAAACTTTTCTATGCACAGCGTGCATTGAGCTAGGATCCGCAGAGCAGACCTGGAGCTCATCGCTCTCCTGCCCTGTGGACATGGTACCGGCGCCAGGTTTGACTTCCCACGGACCTGACTTCTAGTCCCGGCTCTGCCCCATTTCGGCATGACGACCTTGGGCCAGTTATTTAATTCCTCTGGGTTTGTGGCCCTCATCCCCACAGCGGGGCTACCGTCTCATGGGATTGTCGGCATCATCATCTGAGACAATGTGCAACTCGACCGGGGCTTCTACTGTGCGGCTGGTCCTGGAGGGCGGGAGTCCGGGAGATTTGGGGGTCAGGGGACTCGGCTATCCCATCTGTGCTGTCAGCTTCGCTCTTTTGTTCCTCAGCTGTGCATGTGAACAAGCCGGTCCCCCAGGGCTGGCCTCAGCCTCGGCTGGCAGGTATGTGGCCTGGACGTGGCGAATTTGATCCTTCTGTGACCCGGGGGCTCTCCGTCAAACTGACAGAGAGGAAGTTGGGGGGAGAGGTTGGACTTCTGGCCCCTGCACTCTGGGGCTGAGTTGCTTCTTTCACTACCAAAGACCTAGCCTCTTCTTATTTATCTCTTCATGAATACCAGATCTGGAAAGTGTTGGTCTGCCCCCAAAGCCTGCATTCATTAAGCAATGATTAATTCTCCTTCACGGTTTCACCATTACTCAGAAAGCCTTTTTTCCACCTGAGGAGAATGGAGTTTCTGCGACGAGTTGGTAATATTCTAGCCAGAAGCAAAGATATGTGATGTGATATTGCGATTAGCATGCGTGCGGTCACCACGCACACACCCGACAGGCTCCTGGGTATTTTGGAGGACTGAAAGTATGTGCCAGTCCGTAGGCTCTGGGGACGCCATCCCGGAATGGGATGTGGGGCTGGATGCTTAGTTCTTTCTGTCTTTCTGGCCGAGGCTGCCCCATCGGGCTTCTGCGCCTGCAGAGACGGAAGGAGAGAGAAGGAACCTAGGGGGTCTGAACTGAGGTGGCCCCCAGCAGCCACATGCCCCACTAGCTGTTGCCTTTTTAAAATTTACGCCTCTCTCTTCTCCTTCTAGAGTTGATCCTGAAGCCATCAGAAAGCCACCTCAAGAGAATCCTCACTCTCCTGGAAGGAACAGACGCCAGTTGAAAGAGGTATGATTTGGCCACAGGGCAACATGGTGGCATCTTATTCAAATAAGAGTCTGATCTTCTCTCCTCTTCTCTTCCCACTCAACAAACCCTCCGCTGCCAAGTGAGAGAGCTCTCAGCTGGTGCCGGAGTGCAGGGCAAGCAGAGGGCGGGTTCCCTCTTGTCCCCACCCCAGACATTTGTTCAGGGTTGGAGAGCACAGCTGAGACATGAGGAGAGAGAGGCTGGTGCCAAGGTAGCGTCTCACTGGGGCTGGCAGCTGCCCCCTGAGCAGGCCGCCCGTCATGGTTGCTCCTCAGGGTCGGTCCAGGAAGTGAGGGCTGAAGCGCAGGAGGCAGTGAGCCCTCCCAGGGAAGGCAAAGCTCTTCCCCACTCCCCCCTCCCACACCCTCCGTAGTCTTGGGATTGTGAGAAGAAAAGACCCTTCTAGAATGATACCCCCACCCTCTACCTCAGGACTCTCTTTTGGATACAGTTCACATTCCAGGACGGAAATGAGAATGGAAAAGTCTTGGTTTGCTTCTTGGGTTCCAGAAGCTTCTCGGGCTGCCCACAATCCCAGGACTGGTGATGGGCTGTGTGGCTTTGAGTGCCAGTCTTGGCCAAAGGATGCCTGAGAGCCTTGGTGGAAAGACCACAGAGTCTGAGAGGTAGATGGACTGAATTTGAGGCCTGGCTGATGGGAAGCATCGGATCAACCAACACCGAGGGCCTCTGCATACCAGGCGCTGTTCTAGGCCCAAGCCCTACACCATCCATTCAGTCCTCTTTTTTTTTTTTTTTTTTTAAGATTTTATTTATTTATTCAGAAGAGACAGAGACAGGCAGAGGGAGAAGCAGGCTCCCCGCTGAGCAGGGAGCCTGATGCGGGACTCGATCCCAGGTCCCTGGGATCATGACCTGAGCCGAAGGCAGACGCTTAACGACTGAGCCACCCAGGTGCCCCCATTCAGTCCTCTTAATGGCCCTGTGGTCTTGGCACAAAAATCACCTCCATCTTAGAGAGGAGAGAACCAGGCCTCGGGGAAGTTAAGTGACTTGCTCAAGGTCATACAGCTGTGAGTGAGGTATGGTGGAGATTTGAAGCCCTGTCTGAACGACCCTACAAATCTTGTGTATTTTCCTTTGAGTGACTCTGTGACTTAAATCTTAAGGTGAACAAAATCCTGTAAGCCAGATCACTTCTTAAAATCACATTCTTTGAAAGGACATAGAAATGATTTGTTTCCTTATCCTAGATTTTTGGCTTTGAACCTTTGGGCTCATTGTGACATCTCTGCAGGTCTTGGTTTTCTGATCTCTAAAATGGGAGCATAGCGCTACCCCTGGGGTTGTTTCTGGGAGAAGATGAGATGAGGGTGGTACAGACACCCCCCCCACCTTCCCACCCCAAGACTGCTGCTAGAGCGTGGATGGATGGGGTGTGCGCACTGTGGGGTGCTGCCCCCAGCCGTGTGATGGCATTTGCGGTCACAGTTGCTTCTGGTGCCGTGGTTGGGAAGCACTGGGTCAGTTTCCCAGTCACTGATCTGATACCCCCCTGGCCTCTGGGCTCATCCTTTTACTTTTGGAGGGTGCCGCCAGCCAGCTGGGATGTTTCAGGCCAGAATCCAAGGCACGGTGGCTGGCTCCCAGACGCAGATAACGCAGGGCCAGGCTGGGCCCCGGGTCCCCTGTGTCATGTGGCTCACCCTGCCCTGCCGGCTGCCTGGGCCAGAGTCTCAACCGTCAGCCTCCTGGCAGCCCGCCCTGCTGCCCCGAGGAAGCCACTGCCTTATCACAGAGCCAGGATCCCGCACGCATTTCTTCATCAGGACAAGGCGCTGAAGCGAGTCGGGAAAAGTTTAACTTCCCCAGGACTTTCCTGCTAGGGATATTTCTCCATCAGGGGAAGCCATGGGCCTCGGTATACGAGAGGCAGGAATCTCTTTAAGTACAGAGAAAAGCAGCAAGGGTGCTTTTGTTCTCGGTACCTTCAGGAAGGTTGCAGGGGAGCAAAGCGAGTCCGCCTTGCCCCCCTTGTTAGTTAGGAAACAGATCAATGTAGAGTCCCTGGGCAGAATACGAAGAGGCCCATCAGCAGGAGGCAGACGGTGTGTGCCGCTGTGGGAAATGTTGGCTGGGGCCTGGGGGCCGGGCTGGCCGAGGCTGGGCCCCGGCTCTGCTCTTCGGTAGCTCTTTGACTGCGGGTGAGCGGTTTGGTGCCCAGAGTCTTAGTTTCCTCATCTGTCAAATGGGCAGATAGCATGCACCTCACTGGGTGACTGTGAGGGGGAGCACCCTCTTGCTTGCTCTGAATGACAGACGTCCCCTGGGATAATGTGGCTTCCCAAGGTGACCCCCTCGAAGAGGCTCGGGCTCTTGGGACGGATGAGCCGGGTGTTTGTGACCAAACAGGGAGGTTACTGTGGAGACACATACCTCTTTCCACGCATGGTCTAAAAAAGGGCCAACGGTGGGGCCTGGGTTGTGTCAGCTCTCTGCTCTGACACCCTGGGGCGTGGGGCCACCTTGGGTGTGAACAGTTCTTCCTGAGCCTTTATCCCATGGTTTACACTTGACTCCCGACGACATTTACTGGACCCTTTCTGTAGATAATCGCTGAGCGTCCCCATGCCCCAAGAGGCAGGTATTAGTAAACTCTTTATAGGTGAGGACAGCTTGGATTCAGAGAAGTTGTAAATTATTCCAGGTTTCAGGTCCAAAAAGCGGTCAGATTGGGACCTCAACACAGGGGTCCTGTCCCAAGGACGGTGTGTTGGCCACAGCACCCCACAGCACCCCGGTGGCTTCCCACATTGTCAATGACAGCACCCGTACAACCTCTGCGACTCCCCAGAGCACCCACAGAGGTACCCACAGCGTCCAGGAGGCCCCCTGCAGGACTCACAGCATCACCCCGTGACATTCATGGTAGCCCTCCTCCTGCGTTCTCCACCCAGGCTTGCACGGAATTCAGAGCTCAGGGAGAAAGGGAAGTCCCCTGATGTTTTTAATCTCCCTAGCCTGCCCTCTGCAGCAGGCTGAGCGAGCCAGTGAAGGCAGTTTCTAGGAAGCAGGGGGATCTTCCTCCTCCTGAGATCTGACAGCGGGAGGCAGGTGGCAGGGAGGGGGTGACAGAAGCCTGGCTGCCCCAGGAGAACCTGTCCCCAGGTTCGAGTTTATCTACTTTTTCTCTCGTTGCTCATGCTTTGGGTGCCATAGCTAAAAATCTATTACCAAATCCAAGGTCATAAAGATTTACCCCTTTGTTTTCTTCTAGGAGTTTTATGGTTTTAGCTCTTATATGTAGGTGACTGGTCCATTTTGACTTAATTTTTGTATATGGCGTGAGGTAGGGGCCCAACTCCGTTCTTTGGCATGTGGTTGTCCAGTTCTCCCAGCACCGTTTTTTGAAAGGACTATTCTTTTCCCATTGAATAGTCTTGGCACTCTTACTGAAAATCAGTTTGCCATAGGGGTGTAGGTTTGTTTCTGGACTCTCAGTTCTATTCCATTGGTCTATGTGTCTGTCCTTAAGCCTATACCATGCTGTTTTGATTACTATAGCTTTGTGTGTAACTTTTGGAGGAGCCCTAGTATATTTTAAAGCTCCCTGGTGATTCTAATGTACCTCCCAATGTCCCTGGCTTTTAAGAGGAAGGTGAGGGCAGTTGGGAGGCTTCCAGAATGATCCAGGGCAGTGCAGCATGGAGAGAACGTAGCCCTGAAGCAAAGCCACAGTTATTGGGGTAAAAAGATCATGATGGAATTGAGAGAAGTTAGTAAGGGTGATGTTCTGATCCTCCCCCTTCCTGGGAAGACCTCGGATGTGCCAAAGGTGAGAGTGGAAGCCAGTGGTCCAGCTGAGCTTAATTCACCTCCTACCCACCCCCAGTATGATTTGGAGGAAGACCTGGGTCCTAGTCACAGCTCTGCTCCACTCTGTGACCTTGGGCAGTTTACTTGACCTCTCTAAGCGCCTCATTGCCTCTGGGAGGTAGGTCAGTACCCTCTGCTGCTCGTGCAGGTCAACAGGTCGGCTCTACAAAGGCTGGCAGGGGCTTAAAGGCAACTGAGTGCTTGGCAGAATGTCCAGCCCACGGGACCTGCCAGATGGTTGTCAGTCTCCTGCCCACCTGTCTCAGCGGACCTGGGGCACATGGCCTCCATTGCAGCGTATGCTGTCTTAGGCTGTCCTGGGCGGGCTGTGACAGGTTAAAGTGTCTTACTCTGCTGCGTTGAAATGCATTTTCTTGTACCCTCGGTCTGCTTGCCCCGAATCTGCTTTGTGGGCCCGCAGAGAAGAAGCATCAGCCCCTTCCCTCCAGGCTGCACATACTTTACCCTTTGCTGCTGAAAGGTTGTCATTACCTCTACCTCCCTGCAGGTCTCGGTGCACTCCTGACTTCCCGTTCTCTTGACCCTCCCCTGGGGGAGAACTCCAGCCTGAACTGGGCGTTTTCATAGTTCAGCCCTCAGAGCCAAGGCCAGAGCTCCGGCGGCCGTGTTCTGACCCCAGCCAAGGTGGGTGGGACCAGCACCTCCCTCGGTCCAGACCTTTAACTTCTGTTCATGCAGCCGACGTGGCATGGGGTCCAATGATTCCCGAATCCCCGTTGGATTCAAGCTCCCATCTTTTCATTGGCCACGTAGAAAAGGGATTCACTCTTGCTCTGTACATCATTTTCCATCTAGTATTTATAAATCAGGGGGCAGTTTCTTGCAGGAGGGAGAGCATAGCTTTGGGACTAGATGAACTTCGGGGCTATTGTTTAGCTACTTATTAGCTTGGGCAAATGAACTCCATTTACTCTCCTGTTACATGAAGACAAGTCATTGCAATTGCAGGCTTCGTGGTCAGTAAGTGAGATGATGAATATCAGGTGTGTAGCCCACCACCCAGGAAGGAGGCAACATTCCGGAAAGGGTGGGTATCGTTACCTGTCTGAACCCCACCGTTCATTTTTCTGCAGTTCTGACAGATGGGGTCCAAGCCCCGAGTTTCAGCCCAGGATGGGGCACCAGCCCCGGGCCTCCTCTCCCTCCTGGCTTCCCCATCACTCTCTGGCTGGGGCACGTGTGTGAGGGGGCAGGATGACAGGTTCTCACCACCCAGTTTCCTGCTCACTCAGCCCAACGTCTGCCAGAACGTTCTGGCCTCAGGCCAGCCCTGTGTCCATATGTAACTCATGACAGCAACCTGGTCTTTTTCTGCCCTCTTGGATACTTTCCATCCCAAAACTTTTCCTTCCTTTCTTTTCCAAGCGTTTTAAATTTACACAAGAAAGTTCATGCTGGGGCCGGACACAACCTTGTCCCTGGTAGGAGACAAAACCAGTGGAACTTTTCCCTGGGAGATGCTCCATTTCCCTGACATGGTTGGCTGTGAGAGCGAGGCCAGACAGACCCGTTCGTTCTGTGGAGTGACTACTCCTTGACATCATGGAGAGGTACTAATAAGTCTTCATTTTCCTCATCTAAAGATGGAGCAAATCATTGCTTTCCTGCTCCTGCCGCAAAACTGAGCAGAACGTGCTCTTAAGAGGCTTTATTATTATTATTATCATTATTGTTTTTTTCATAGTGACCTATATTCACATTGTGACTCACAGCTGAAGCATTTTCAAATGGCTAAGTGTAGCAAAGAGGGAGGAAGTAGAACACCATTATCAGATGCATGTCAGCAACAGAGAGGGGAAGTGACTTGCCCAAGGTCACACAGCTATTAGGTATGTCAGGGCTGGGCCTAGTCTGTCATTCTTCTCCCCGGGTCTGGTGATCATTCTGCTGTGCCCAGCTGCCTCTTTTATTAGTTAAAGAGTGTGAAATAATATATTGTCATTAACAGCCTAAAAATAAAGGGAAAACCCAAATCAGCCGGCAGTGCTGTTCCGGTCGCTGGGGTGGTTTAATGACCTGTCCAGAGCGGCTGATAGGAGAAGAAATGAATGATGTCATCCCCTGGGCCTTGGGGGGTCGCCAGGGTGTCTCCCTCCGTGGGGTACGGGCAGAGTTCTGTTAGGATGGAAAGGCACTGTGGGATGGAGGAAGGAGATGAAGCTCTGCACCCTGAAGCCTTTTTTTCTTTTTTTAATAGACTTTATTTTCTAGAGCAGTTTGAGGTTCAAAATTGAGGGAAAGTGCAGAAGGTTCTCACATTCTGCCTGTCTTCACTCACCTAGCGCCTCCACGTTATGGACAACGCACACCACAGTGGTGCCTATGTTACATCAGTGACACATTATTATCACCCAAAGCCCATAGTTTGCATTCCGGTTCACTGCTGGTGGCGGGCCTTCCTTCTGTGGGTTTGGACAAATGTATAATGACACGTATCCACCACGATCGTGTCCTACAGAGTGGTTTCACTGCCCTACAAATCCTCCGTGCCCTGCCAATTCATCCCTCCCTCCCCGCTAAGCGACTGATCTTTTTACTGTCTCCATAGTTTTGCCTTTCCCAGAATGTCCTATAGTTGGAATTATACAGTATGTAGCCTTTTCAGAATGGCTTTTTTCACTTAGAAATATGCATTTAAGGGGCGCCTGGGTGGCTCAGTCAGTTAAGTGTCCAACTCTTGATTTTGGCTCATTTCATGATTTCAGAGTCCCGAGATGGAGCCCTGCATCAGGCTCTGGGCTCAGAGGGGAGTCTACTTGAGGCTTCTGTCCCCCCCCCCCCCCCCCCCCCCCTGGAAGTTTCCCCCTTTTACGTGTGCGCTCTCTTTTTCAAAAAAAAAAAAAAAACTTAAAAAAAAAAAAAAGAAATATGCTTTTAAGCTCCCCCCATGCCTTCTCATGACTCCATCACTCATTTTCCCCCCAATTTGTTTATTTTGGTAAAATATACATAACATAAAATTTACTGCTTTAACCATTTTGAAGCGTACAGTTGAGTGGTGTTAAATACATTCACACTGTTGTGCGGCCATCCCCACCATCCATCCCCTTGACTCTTCTCATCGTGTAAAACTGAAACTCTATACCCATTAACATTAACTCCCTCTTCTCCTTTCCTCCCAGCCCCTGGAAATCCCCCTTCTTCTTCCTGTCTCTATGATTTTGACTACTCTGAGTACCTTATATAAATGGAATCATACAGTGTTTTGTGTTGTGTGTGTGTGTGTGTGTGTGTGTACACATGTGTGCGTCACTGGCTTATTTCACTTCGCATAATGTCCTTGATATTCGTCCATGCTGCAGCAGGTGTCAGAATTTTCTTTTCACCCGGAATAATATTTCAATATCTAGATGTACCACAGCTTATTTATCCATTCACCTACTGAAGGACATCTTAGTTGCTTCCAAGTTTTGACAGTGAAGAATAAAGCTGCCCTGAACATCTGTATGTAGGTTTGGGTCCATAGGTTTCTTTTCTTTTCCTGGATTTGGTATTAGGTTATTGCTGGCTTCATAGATTGAGTTAGAAGGCATTCCCTCTGCTTGTCTCTCCTGGAAGAGATTTTTGAGAATTGGTACACATTCTTGCTTACACGTTTGGTAGAATTCACCAGTGAATCTGGCCTGTGTTCTGTTTTGAAAGGTTATTCATTATTGATTCAATTTGTTTAATAGATGCAGGCCTATTTAGGTTGTCTGTTCTTGTATGAATTTGGGCAGGTTGTGTCTTTCCAGGACTTGGTCTATTTCATCTAAGTTATCAAATTCATGGACCTAGAATTAGTAATTGTGTTCTTTTCTTATCCCTCTCATGTTCGTGGGAACTATGGCGATGTCCCCTCTTTCATTTTTGATATTAGTAATTTGTGTCTTCTCTCTTTTTTCCTTAGTCAGCCTGGGTAAAGGCCTGTCGATTTTATCAGTCTTCTCAAAGAACCAGCTCTTGGTTTTGTTGATTTTTCTCTATTGATTTCCTGTTCTGTGGCGCCCATGTTTTGATTGTAGGTCTGTCACCGTCCGAGGGATCGTGAGGGTAAATCCTTTCTGTTCTCTGATTCTGAGCCTCCATATCTGCAGAATGGGCGTGGTGACAACAATACCTGGCCCAGAGTTAGTTTGAAGGCAAATATCAAATGTGAGCCCACATTCATTGATTCAACAAATACATGTTCAGCCCCTATTATGTACCTGGCACTGCTCTACATGCTGAGAAGAACGTGGTGAACAAAACAGCAAAGTCTCCGCCCCCGTGGTGCTTGTCTTCTATTTGGGGAGAGAGAGACCTAACAAATTAACTGAACGTCCAGCAGTACGAGATGCAGGAAGGAACAGGGAGTGGCCAGGGGTTTGCTGTTTTGGGTAAGGGGCACTGGGAAGGCCTTCCTGATCAGATGTCATTTGAGCAGAGACCTGAACGCAGTGGAGCCTTGATTTTCGTCTGGGGCAGAAGCCTTCCTGGGGAAGGGAGAAGCAAGAGTCAGAGCCATTAGGCAGGTGGGTGGCTGACGTGCTGGATATCAGTGAGGAGGCCAGCGTGCGAGAGTGAGGATGGCGTGGAAGCAGAGGATCTGCCAGTCAGGGTGGGGGCTTTGCATTTTGATTCTACGTGTGATGGGGAGCCAGTAAGCACCGAAGAGATGGGATGAAATTGACATGTTACCACGATCACCCTGGCTGCCGGGTGGAGAACAGGCTGTAGGGGACAGGGAGGCCAGAGTGGAGGCTGGTGTTAGAATCCAGGCATGAGAGGAAGTGGTCTGGAAAGGCAAAATGGTGGCGGAGGTGCTGAGAAGCCCAAACGTTCAGGATCCATTTTGAAAGTAGAGCTGACAGAGCCACTGATGGGTTGGATGGGGTGGGGGAGGAGTCAAGGATGACCACAGAGTTTGTGCCTGTAGCTGGGAGCCTTGAGTGGGCTAGACTTTGGTTGGAGGGGGAAGAGAACATACCAAGTTCTGTTTGGGGGCATTTTAAGTTGAAGGATTTATTAGCCATCCAAATGGAGGTGGCAAGAATGTGGATGGAGGTATAAACCTGGAGGTCAGGGGTGAGGTCAGGGCTGGAGAGACAAATTTGGAAGCCATAGTTTCTTATAGAGAGTATTTCAAACTCCAGGCCTTAATGAGATCATCTAGGGAGTGAGTGTAGATGGAGAAGGTGATGGGGATGCAGGGTCTTTGGAGACCTGGGGAAGGTGCCCACTGGTGGCTTTCTGGAGCTGCCCAGTGGGTGACCCATCCCAGATACCAGGACAGATGGATCTTATTTTCGCAGTGTCCTGGGAGCTGTTGAGTGGCATGGAATGAGGAGGAGATGCCAACCCCAAGAGCAAGTCCTGGGCATAGTGCCTGCTCTGAAGGAGAATACTGTAAAGCTGTCGGTGCCTGATATAAAATAGAACAGGTACAGCTGGGCATTTGACACGCAAGGAGGATGACTTTTTTGGTACCTGCCTCCTGTATGCAACAAAATTATTTTTGGCAATAACGATGAAATAAAATTAATTCTCATAATGGCCAGGAAAGAAACACAGAGAGTGAAACCTTCCTTTTGGCGAACTTCACATATATAACCAGGCCAGCTGACAAACAAACATTACAGCACAAAAAAGGAAAAAAGTAATGGCTTCACAATTTTTAATTACATTAATGGATATTTTGAAAAAAGAAAGAAATACTCAAGGAAGGTTCCAAAAGAGTGAACTTCACACAGTTTGGAGAATGACCTGTGCAGAAATGGCAATGCTGGTGATGATCCAATTTCTTTGTTTTCCTCCTCTCGATCACTGTGCTATCATTGCTTAGTTCAAACCTACTGTTTATGTGGGAGACTATCTAGTGGCATAGGGGCTGGAGGTGAAAACTCCAGAGATTCTGAATCCTTTTTCTTGAAATGAACGTGCTTACCTGCATTGGCTTGCATTGGGCCTGGCTCTATAAGTGGTGTTCTTTGAACTAACTTCCATGTAAACCCAGTGTCTATTAAACTCTAAGTAATAAAACTGTGCTCATTTGAAGCTTACATACATATTGTTAAAACTTACCTAAGACATTGATGAAAGATAGTGAAGGTGACACAAACAAATGGAAAGATATACCATGCTCATGGATTGGTAGAATTAATATTGTTAAAATGTCCGTACTACCCAAGGCAGTCTACAGATTTAGTGCATTCCCTATCAAAATACCAATAGTATTTTTCACAGAACTAGAACAAATAATCCTAAAATTTGTATGGAACCACAAAAGACCCTGAATGGCCACAGCAATCTTTATTTTTTTTTAAGATTTTATTTATTTATTTGACAGAGAGAGACACAGCGAGGGAGGGAACACAAGCAGGGCTGGTAGTGGGAGAGGGAGAAGCAGGCTTCCTACGGAGCAGGGAGCCCGATGCGGGGCTCGATCCCAGGACCCTGGGACCATGACCTGAGCCGAAGGCCGACACTTAATGACTGAGCCACCCAGGCGCCCCTGGCCAAAGCAATCTTAAGGAAGAACAAACCTGGAGTTATTACAATTGCAGATTTCAAGATATACTTCGAAGCTGTAATGAAAAAAGTATGCTACTGGCACAAAAGTAGACAAATAGATCAATGGAACAGAGTTGAGAGCCCAAAGTATCCAAAATCTACAAAGAACTTTTCAAACTCAACACCCAAAGAATAAGTAATCCAGTCAAGAAATGGGCAGAAGACATGGGCAGACATTTCTCCAAGGAAGATGTACAAATGGCCAACAGACACATGAAAAAATGCTCACGATCACTCAGCATCAGGGAAATACAAATCAAAACCACAATGAGATACCAATTCACACCAGTCAGAATGGCTAAAATTAACAAGTCAGGAAATGACAGAAGTTGGAGAGGATGCACCCTCCTACACTGTTGCTGGGAATGCAAGCTGGTGCAGCCACTCTGGGAAACAGTATGGAGGTTCCTCAAAACGTTGAAAATAGAGCTACCATACAATCCAGCAGTTGCACTACTGGATCTACTATTTACCCCAAAATACTGCATATTTACCACAAAAATGTAGGGATCTGAAGGGGCACCTGCACCCCAATGTTTATAGCAGCAATGTCCACAATAACCAAACTATGGAAAGAACCCAGATGTCCATCAACAGATGAATGGATAAAGAAGATGTGATACACACACACACACACACACACACACACACACACACACACTGGAATATTAGTAATCAAAAAATGAAATCTTGCCATTTGCAATGATGTGGATGAAACTAGAGGGTATTATGCTAAGCAAAATAAGTCAATCAGAGAAAGATAATTATTATATGATTTCACTCATATGTGGAATTTAAAAACCAAACAGAGGAACATAGGGGAAGGGAGGGAAAAATAAAAACAAGAGGAAACCAGAGAGGGAGACAAACCATAAAAGACTCTTCATCACAGGAAACAAACTGAGGGTTGCTGGAGGGAAGGGGAGTGGGGGATGGGGTAACTGGGTGATGGGCATGTGATGTAATGAGCACTGGGTGTTATATACAACTGATAAATCACTGAACTCTACCTCCGAAACTAATAATACACTATATGTTAATTAATTGAATTTAAATAAAAATTTAAAAAAGAATAGAGAGCCTCAAAATAAACCCACACTCATACGGTCAATTAATCTATGACAAAGGAGACAAGACTATACAATGGGGAAAAGACAGTGTCTTCCACAATGGTGTTGCAAAAAATGGACAAGCTACATGCAAATGAATGAAACTGGACCACTTTCTTATGCCACACACAAAAATAAATTCAAAATGGATTAAAGACCTAAATGTGAGAGCTGAAACCATAAAGCTCAAAGAAAACATAGGCAGTAATCTCTCTGATACTGGCCTTAGCAACTTTTTTTATGGATCTGTCTCCTCAGGCAGGGAAAACAAAAACAAAAATAAACTATCAGGACTACAGAAAAATAAAGCTTTTGCACGGCAAAGAAAACCATCAATAAAACAACAAGACAACCTACTGAATGAGAAGAGATATTTACAAATAATATATTTGATAAGGGATTAATATCAAAAATACATAAAGAATTTATAAAAGTGAACACCAGAAAAACAAGTATTCTGATTTAAAAAAAATGGGCAGAGAAACTGAAGAGGCATTTTTCCAAAGAAGACATGCAGATGGCCAATGGGTACATGAAAAGATGCTCGACATCTGACTCATCATCAGGGAAATGCAAATCCCAATCACAGTGAGATATCACCTCACAACCAGTTAAAATGGCTAGTATCAGACAGACAAGAAACAACCAGTGTTGTGAAGATGCGGAGAAAAAAGACCCCTCAGGCACTGTTGGGGGAGAATGCAGGCTGGTGCAGCCACTGTGGAAACCAGTATGGAGGTTCCTCAGAAAATTATTACTAGAAATACCATATGATCCAGTAATTGCACTACTGGGTATTGACCCAAAGAATACAAAAACACTAATATGAAAAGATAACTGCATCCCTATGTTCACAGAAGCATTGTTTACAATAGCCAAGCTATGGAATCAACTTAAGTGTCTCCTGACAGATGAATGGATATAGATGTGATGTGATGTGTGTGTGTGTGTGTGTGTGCGTGTAATGGAATATCACCCAGCCATAAAAAAGAATGAGCTCTTGCCTTCTGCAACAACATGAATGGACCTAGAGGGTATTATGCTACGTGCAGTAAGTCAGAGAAAAGGGAACACCCCATGATCTCTCTTACACGTGGAATCTAAAAACAAATGAACGAACAAATAAACAAAACCAGCAACAGACTCATGAATCTGGAGAACAAAGTTAGGGGCTGCCAGAGGGGAGGGGCTGGGGCTGGGCAAAATAGGTGAAGGGGATTAACAAGAAGTTTGTACCTCACTAAGAGGTACAAACTTCTTGTTCGGAGTAAATAAGGTAGAGGGATGAAAAGTAGTCAGATTTCTTAGGAAAGAAGGAAACTCAGCAGCGACTACAGTTCAAAGACTTTTTTTCAAGGCGGAGTGATTTCTCACTGACATTGTTTAGAATTGTCAGCTTTTGGTCAGTTTTATGTTTGTGTTTAAATATCCTACAGACAATTCATCCCCTAGTACCTACACCTTGTCCCATCCGCCCCCCCCGCCCGGCCCTAGGGAGCTGGTTTCCGAGAGGGTGTTGCTGGGAGGGGATGCGAAGGGACAGAACATTCTCAGAAGATCCTGCGGAGGAGATGCTGTGGCGGGGCCTGCTGTATGACCCGGTGGTATCCAGGCGGGATGGGGAGCAGACAGGCCTTCCAGGTGTCCAGTGTACGCTAAGGCAGGAGGCGGGGCAGAGCCTGAGCCCGTAGGTATTTGGCTCATCGGGTTCCGAGAACCAGCTGTGTACGGTGTCTAGCATTCTGGAAAGCTCCAGCCTTGCGGTGGTGGTTTGCCCTGGTGGCTGTGAGGCTGCATCCCTCCTGGGGACGCGTCCAGCCCTGCTCAGTGGGGTCCCTGCCCTCCCTTCCTCCCTCTGTCTCCTTCTGTTTCTCTTCCACAGAGCAATCTGTGGAGGCAGCCGTTCTAATGAAAAATCTCATAAATACTGAGAGATAAAAATCCAGGGCTTTTGGTTTTTATTTCTGCCGAGACTCCCCGGAGAGCCTTTTAGGTAGGAAATGTCCCTTTGGAGCTGAGATTTTCTCCCAGACTTCAAAGAAAGGGCTTCTTAGGAACACAACATCTGTTTAAACTGAACTTGAACCAAGAGGCAAGTGTGTCCCATGAGAGAGGGCCAGGGCAGAGCAGAGGGTGCAGAATCTGCTTTCTGTCCCTGCAGGGAGTTCCCCGGGTCTGTCCCTCTGTGCTATAGTGGGTCCCCATGCTGGGTACATGCAGGGGGCTGGGGAGCAGGGGGCCTCAGACCCGAGGCTGGGCTTTGTGCTGCGTGCTGTCCAAACAGCACCCAGCCCTGCAGGCCCCCCTCACCCAGCAGAGGTAGCGAGGAGCCCTGGGGCAGTAGAGCCGGCTCCCCCAGCCTGGGAGGTCCTGTGGCCCTCAGAAGTCCTCTACCACTCTCCTTCCCTCCCCTCTTCACCTCCCTTTCTCCCTCCCTCGGTCATTCACTAAGCATCCTCTTGGATACAGAGATGAAAAATTCTCATTCCCACCCACCCACCCCCCAGCTTCCCTGAACTTGAAATCTGATGAACCACCTGATTACTTCCAAAGATAAGAAAAGCCCTCGGGTGTGCATGCGCACACTGTTATTGTTAAGACAATAAAGCAATGTTAAGAGCTCGGGAAACGAGGGAAGAGAAACCATTCAGTCCCCCGCTCAGGACAAGAGGCCCATTTGTTTCCTGCTTTTGTTCCCACTCAGGCGCATGGTCAGTAGAGGTGCCCTCAGAAAGCCGGTCGGTTGGGCTTCCTGCTTTTCTTCGCTCCCGTTGCCCCGCTGCAGGACAGCCCTGTGGACTCCTCCCTGAGCAGCCCTGGCCTAGGGGCCCCTCGCTGGCTTCCACTGCCCACTGTCAGAGGCATGCCTCCTGGAAGGGGTTGCTATAGGGCCAGCAAATAAAGCCATAGGCTGCCCAGTTAATGGGAACCTCGTATAGACAACGAAGAATTTCTTTGGTTTAAGTATGTCCCATCAATATTAATCCCATGTAATATCTGGGACATAGGCTAAAAAATTACTTGTTTATGTGAAATTCCAACTTAAGTGAGCATCCTGTGCTTTATCCGATAACTCTCTACCTGGAGTATCTTTATGTGTATGAGGTCAGTGCTGCTTTATTTAATATAGAGAAAACTATCTGGTTGATAGGTTTTCTTTCCCATTTCATGGAAAAGAAACTTGCATCCATCCCTTCTCCTGATCGGGCCTGCCGGACAACTCTGGGCTCCACTGCTCTGTGGCTTAGCTCGCTGGGAGCTCAAGGAATCCAGCCCCTGTGATTCATGCTAAGAACGTTCCTTCTCCAGCCTCTTTCTGGAAGCTTCCAGTGACTGCAGATGTTGGGTTTGCTCTCTGTCAGGGGGAGGGTGGGAGGTGTGAATTAGCCCTCCCTCTGGGGCCCATGGAGCTGCTTCTGAGGGAGTCCACCACCAGCGTCTTCAGCAGTGAGGAATCTAAGCAATTCCTTCTTGCCTTGTCTGAGGAGGTAACAGGTTGGAGGGTGTTGATCTAGGGCTCAGACCCACAGAGGTTGCTGACATCTTCTCTCCATCAGTGAGCTTATTTTTTATTCCAAGGCGGCTTAAGGGTGATAAAATATACATCTAAATGGCAGACAGTAAGATACAAAGTGATTGACTGTAGAGTGGGAAGACAGTGTTGTCTTGTGGTTAAATGGATTTTTCTGTTTAACTGAGGGTTAAGTAGAAAACTCGTTTGGATTCAACCTCTGTTGTTGCAAATCTTTCTAAAATGTATTAGCCTGCTCCCTGGTTTTCCTAAGTGCACCATAATGGCCATAATTGAATCTTTTTGCTGGCAGAGCATCCTGTGGGGCGTCGGGACGCACTGTTGTAAATGTCAGCCCTCTCTTGGCAGCCGGGACTTGGGCCTGAGAGCCTGAGGTGGAGGTTGTGTGCTTCGCAGTGGCCCTTCACATCGGCTGCCATCTCTCTTTCTTCCCAGCCACCTGGGCTGGGTGGGGCTCAGGAAGGCACCATTTTATGGATGTGGAAATTGAGGTCCACCAGGTGAAGGATCTGGTCCCAGTCACTCCAGCAAGTGGAGAAACTGGGCTTTAAGCCATCAGAAGTGGCTGTTTTTGATGAGTTGGCCCAGATTCGAATCCCGGCCTGCGAGAAGACCATTAAGCTTCATGAGGCTCCGTTTCTCGATCTGTGAATTGGGCATAATAACCTTTCCTTCCAGAGCTTCTGTTGAGATGAAGTGAGGTAATGATGCGGGTGGGCTGCACACCAGCGCCCTCATATATATTTTTTTAAATGGCACACACAGGGGTGCCTGGGTGGCTAAGTCAGTTGGTGTCTGACTCTTGATTTCGGCTTGGGTTGTGGTCTCGGGGCCGTGGGATCAAGCCCCACATCAGGCTCTGCGCTCAGGGGGGAGTCTGCTTGTCCCTCTCTGTTCCCCTCCCCGCTGGCTCGTGCTCTCTCACTCTCTCTCAAATAAAAAAATAAATAAAATCTTTAAAAAAATGGCACACACAACCCCCTTCCTTCCAAAATATCAAACACACCCTGATCCCGAGCCCCTGCCCCCAGCTTCTTTCTACTTTGCTGACCTGTCTCCTCTGAGCACCAGTTGTTTGGTGGCTACACCCCAGGGCCAGAATGTCTGGTGTGACTCCTGACTCCACTCCCATTCCCTGCGAGACTATATTTCTGGGCCTCAGTTTTCCCATCTGTAAAATGGGGATGATAATAGTCAGCTGCTTCCTCGGGCTGCCATGAAGATTAAAAGCAAATGAGCTTATCCGCAGGCAAGTGCTATGCAGAGGTTTGCTGTTGTCATTCTGGGAGCTGGTTAAGTAAGTCCAGGCTAACCACCGCTTTCCTGGATTTGGTTCATATCCTGAGCCTGTCAGCACGATTGGGCTTTGGGCCCAAGCTCGCTGTTGGTGCTGCAGGAGTTTGTACTGTCAGCTGAGGAAGGAGAGCCCCCCACACACCTTGAGCCTGCTTCCTGCCACTGTCTGGCTGTTTACCCTGCCCTGCGTGTTCGGAGAAGACGCTGAGAGGGAGTTGTGGGTAATTTAGGACGGGCCCTGGTTGCCGAATGGATGACTCCTACCCTGACAGGGACTGCTGCCCCGGGGACGCTGTCCCTTGTCTAGCCTGTCTATCTGGGACTTTCTCTGTCCCTCTCCATAGGTCATACATCTCTAGCATTTCCAGGAGCCATTTGTTTTCTCCTTTGCGAGGGATCCACTGGGAGCACAGAGGGCTCTCTGTGTGTGACCCCTGGACCCACCACGGGCATTCGGGCGTTCGGGTGGGGGGCTGGGGAGCACACCTGGTCAAGCCCAAGCCTGGCGAATGAGGCCACCTGTTCTGGCCTCCCCAGGTCTTGTAGGCAAACCTACTTCCGCTCTGGAGTGACCAGCACCACCTCCTGCTGAGCGTGGTGCTTGCTCTCCCGGTCACCCACTTCTGGACACCCTCTGGGACTGTTGTGTGTTGTGGGGGGAGGTGCAACTAAATAGTCACCCTGCTATTCGAGGACAGGAACAACAGCCTGTGTGCAGAGCCCCTGGGGAGACTGGTTTATTTATGCATTTATCTTTAATGGGAAGGCTAAGAGAACTTGCGTGGTTTGTGAATATTTACAGGCACATTACCTACAGGGAGGAAATGAATTCATTCTTTCTCCTCCCCCACTGTTAACAGATCACTCTGAACTCATGTTCCCCGCCGCCTGCCTCCCACATCCCTCCCCTTTCTTTCTTGCCCCTCCTTCTAATCCTTACGCCAGCTCCAGAATAGGTGTAATTCAGGTGTCAGCATAATTCACCGTGCATTTATCGAGCACCTACTGTATTTCAGCCCCGGTTCAGGTGCTGGGGGTGAACACCATGTCTCCCCATGGAGGGGGCATGTGGACAAAGAATGGTGGAGCTCTGCTGGAGGAACCCGTGGCTTGGTGACCTGCAGGGGGCTGGGGAGTGGAACACAATGGGCTGTCGGTAGGACTCTGGGGAAGGCTGGGCAGAGGGGCAGCCAGTAGTCCTGAGCCTTGAAGGACTTTTTTTCCCCCTGCAGAAAGGGTAGCCCAGGCAGGGAGGCACACAAAGCCGAAGAGGTGTGAACCAGGGAACTTCCTGGGGGCAGGGCGTCTTCTGGGGGGTTAGGGCATAGCTCTATGGAAGGAGGAGAAGGAAGAGTTAGAAATGTGGGTTGGACCATATCATTTCTCTTTTTGAGGGTGGGAGGCAAGGAGGGTACCAAAGACGGAAGAGATGGCCCAGGGCTGCCCCATTTCCATAGCTAGCTGGGCTGACAAGCCTCCCGTTGTGAGGGACTGAGTTGGCAGATAATGGCCTCTTACAGAGAGAGGGGACTTTCTCCCCCATCTCCCCTTCACTCGAGGCCGGGAGGAGAAAATATGAGGCAGATGCAGTCTCCCTTCTATCCCTTTTTCATGGCGGGCATCACCTTCATTGGACCCCAGAACCAAAAGGGAGGTGTGCACTAACGAATGCTCAGTGTAAACCAGCCCTCGGAAGGGAAGTGGGGGCCTTGCACGGATGGCCGGACCTCGTGGTAGCGTCGGCCGTGGGTTTGTGATGAAGAAGTCACATCTTCTCTCCAGGCCTCGGTTTTCTCACCTGTGAAATGGGGAGAGGGCTGGCCTTCTTGATCTCTGAGGAAGTTTTCAGTGCCAGCCACCCAGCATTTGTCAATCTACTCCTTTGCTCATTCTCCCCACAAAGCATCATTGTGCTCCTCCTCTGAATCCACTAGGAATATATTCCTAGGAATACACTGGCGAGCCAGGCGGCCAAGACTGTCCCTCGGTCCTGGTCTGAGCTGACGGTCCCTGTGGTCTGTGGTTCTCAGAATCTTGACTGTAGAGGTCAGTTTGACCGAGGGCAGGGCTGGCCTTGACCGTCCCAAACAGATGGCAGTGTCTGCCTGTCCAGGGGCCAGAGGGCATGGGAGACCCTTAGGACATTGGTCTTGGTCCCTGGTCGCACACACCAGGCATCCTCGCAGAGGTCAGCCAGATGCTATCAGGTCCAGTCTGTGCAGTGAGAGGCTCGGCCCAGGCTCCGGGCCCTGCTGAGCCAAGGGAGGGCCTGGTCTGGCCCCCGTGGGGCCTTGTGATGGCCGCAGGCTGCCTGTGTCTGTCCTGGAAGCCTGGCCCAAGATTGACCCCTGGGGCTCTTCTTAGCAGAGAGAAGCCTCCTTTGTGCTCACTTTGCTTCTAGCTTTGCGTGCTCCTCAACCCTCCTCCTCCCTACCTGAGTTTCCCTGTTGGTTCTGTCCTCAGTTTACCCCCGCTCATGTGAAGTCAGCCCAGTCCTTTACCACCAGGATTCTGCAGTGGGGCCAGCGAGAGAGTGGAAATTTCAGAACCGTCTAGACCCTCCTCAGGCCTTGCTGTCCTCAGATGATAGGAAAAGCACTGTGCCCTTTTTGTATTCGGTGAGGGCTCTTCTTTGACCCGCTGTGGGCAGGAGGGAGTGGACAGGCCAGCTGGGTCAGATCCTGAGGAGGGTTAATAGGGGAGCAGTGACCTCCCTAGGCTGGGAGCCTTCAGGATCAGGGCTGTGGCTAAAATTAGTCCCCCCGGGGAGCGAATGGAACACACCGCTGTGGCCTTGTTAAGACCCAGACTGCCTCCAGCTGCTTCCAAGGGTGCACACACCCACTTACTGCACACTGTGGCTTCCCACTCACCTTTCCGTGCACCTGCCTACCCACATACCTGCTCACCCTCTTGCTCACACCCACAGACTCCTGCACGCAGCCATCCATGCAACACTTTCACACAACACATACCTCTCCCGCACACCCACCCCGGTTCCTGCTTAGCACCCACACGTCCTTGCCTATGCATACTCCTTCCTTCCTGCAGATCCCCTTACTCCAAACGTGTCCTCCCTGGCCCTCCCCACCACAGACACACGCGTGCACCCAGAGGTGCTGCAACCAGACTTCTGGATGGTCTTGCTTGTTCCTCAGCTCCAGGCCTACAGAACTCTGGATCAGTTGGGACCCCTTTACCTAGAGGCTGAACCCAACAAGGGCTCCAGGGAGAGTGGGGAGGTTGAGTCAGGGAATAATCTTGGGCCCTGTACAAATGCCCTCTGAAGCTGGGTGCATTTCCTGACTCCTCCTGTTCCCTCCATTCATTCATTCATTCATTCACTCATTCATTCATTCCAGTACATATTGGTAGCAGCAAACCAGGCATTTCTTTCATGATTCTGAGGTTTGTTAAGGAGAAAATGACATGACTTGATATGACTTCCTTTTGGAACCAGAAGCTCTGGAATCCAGTTTCTGCAGAGTGGCAAGCTGTGTGGCCTTGGTCATGTCATGTCATCTCTGAGCTTCAGTTTCCCCACTTATAAAATGGGGATCCCGATGCTTCACTCTCAGGAAGGGCCCTTGGCCCTGCGGATGGCGGCCACAAGCACAGACCTGGGGACTTCTGCGACCCTTATCAAAACCCTCCTTCCAACAGGGGCGGGATGGGGTGAAGTAGATCCCTGCAACGTGCTAGCATCCTGGGGCTGGAGTGACAAGTGGGGACATGGGTGAAGAGTTTCGAAGTTCTGGAGGGTCTTTGAGCCTTGTTTGTGGAACGCCTACTTTTTAGGTATGGTTGGTCAGTGCCTTTCTTCTGTCCGTTTAAGAGAAAGCAACTGAGATAGGACTGGCTTATCACACACATTAAGGAAGTCGGCTGCTCTAGGGGTTTGTGCAAAGGACAATGAGAGCAGCCAGAAACCGGCGGCTTAGTCATCGGGGGGCTGCGCTGGAGGCCCCAGCCAGCCACACTGTCTATAGAAAAGAGGCAGAGGGGCCTGGTGAGGGCTTGGGAAACCTTGCTGGCATCTGCATGTTGGGCCTTGCTGGAGGCCGGCACAGTCCCCAGAGCCCACTTAGAGACCCTGCCACCGCCTCACCTGATGCAGGTCCAGATGTTGGGGTTGCCAAGGGCCGGAGGCGGGGAGAACCAAGAGGTGGCTGAGTGGCTGTTTTTTTTTTTTTTAATACTATTACATTTTTTGTTGGTCATTGGAAAAGATGAAGCTAACTTCTAGAGAAGTGCGACACACACATGCACGTACATGCACGCACACACGCTCACATAAACACACACACACTGACTGTTGGCTCCTTGATGGATGGGACACTATCTTATCCGCCTTTGTTGCTCAGAGGCTGTAATAGCACACAGTAGGGGTCGACACATCCTTGTTGGATGACGAATGAATGGAACCTTCCAGCAGCCTGTGCGTGCCTCTCTCACTCCTCGCACGTCCCTGGCATGTTTGGTGACCACGCCAGACTGCAGAGCTTTTTAAAAATGGGAGACTAGAAGAGATGTCATTTAAGGGTACAGACTTGCAACTGGGAGACAAATAAATCCTGGTGATCAAATGCACCGACTCATGAATATAGGCACCAAGATTGCATTATAGTCAACAAACCAGCTAAGTGACTAGAGCATAACTGTTCCCACCACGAAAAAGAAGGGATGACTATGTGAGCTGCGAAAAGCGCTATTGCTATCCGAACACTGATATTACAGTATATAAATGTATCACATCTGGGGCGCCTGGGGGGCTCAGTCGGTTAAATGTCTGCCTTCGGCTCAGGTCATGTTCTCAGGGTCCTGGGATGGAGCCCCGCATCAGGCTCCCTGCTCAGTAGGGAGTCTCCTTCTCCCCCTCCCTCTGCCTGATGCCCCCCCTGCTTGTGCTCTTTCTCTCAAATAAATAAATAAAATCTTTAAGAAAACTTAAAAAATTAAAAAATAAATGTATGACGTCAACACGTTGTGCACCTTACCTTTACACCATGTTGTATGTCAAATATATTTCGGTACAAATAAATAAATAAACAGCAACAGGTCTTAAAAATTTTTTTAAAAATAGTCAACATACTTTTCTTTTTTTTTAAAGTTTCTCTTTTAATTCCAGTTAGTAAACATCCAGTGTTATTACATTTGTTGCAGGTGTGTGAGACAGTGATTCAACCCTTCCGTCCATCACCTGGGTCGATGTACTCTCCCTGTACATACACCCAGCAACTTTTTTTCTTTCCCCCCCCTGCAAAGAACTACAACTTCATTGAGGCCCAATTGACATCCAGATCGAAAGCGTCCACTCCATTTTGACCATGTATATTCCCATGTAATCCACATTCCCAGCAAGATAGCACTCCCTCAGGCTCCTGCCCAGGCAACCACGGATCTGCTTTTTCTCACTATAGATCAGCTCTGCCTATTCCAGAACTTCCTAGACATGGCCTACTTCTGCAGTTTGCACTCTTGTGTCGGACTTCCTTCACTCGGCTTAATGTTTCTGAGCTTCACCCATGTTGTTGCCTATGTGAGTAGCTCATTCCTTTTTACTGCTGCATGGTGTTCGATCATAGAGTGTCTGTGTGTGTACCTACAATGATTTGTTTATCCATTCATCCTTGGATGGCATTTGGATGTTCCCAGGCTTGGGCTGCTATATAATCATGTTACTATGAACGTTTGAGTACAAGCCTTTGTGTGGACATATGCTTTTTTCTTCCTCTTGGATGATGACTTTGGAGTGGAAAGATTGCATCACAGGGTAGGTATGCGTTTAATTTATTAAGGAACTGCCACGCTGTTTTCTAAAACGGTCATCCCGGGGTCCACCTCCACCAGCCAGGTGTGAGAGTCTGGGGTCCTCTGCAGCCTGGTCAGGATGTACGGCGGTCGCGGTCAGCTTTTGAATTTTAGCCCCTCTGTAGTTGTGTGGTGTTATCTCATTGTGATTTTAATTTGCACTTGCTTAATTGGTGATGAAGTTGAGCACCTGATTGCCGTTTGAATATCTTCTTTTGTGAGATATACATTCAAGTCTTTGGCCCAGGTTGGATTGGATTGTTTCTTTTTATTATTGAGTGAAGGGAATTCTTTAATTTTTAGAAGAGAACATCGGGGAATATCTTCGTGGCCTTGTGATAGGAAAAGATTTCTTAGACGGGACATTAACAATAGTAACCCTAAAAGGACAATTTGATAAACTGGATTTCACCAAGTTGTAAAATTCTGCTCATCGAAAGACACTGTGAAGAAAATGAAGAGGATGGGGCGCCGGGGGGGCTCCGTCGGTTAAGCGTCTGCCTTCGGCTCAGGTCAGGATCCCAGGCTCCTGGGATGGAGCCCCACATCGGGCTCCCTGCTCGGTGTGGAGTCTGCTTCTCCCTCTCCCTCTGCCCCTACCCGCTACCCCCCTCCCCCCTGCTTGTGCGCTCTCTCTCTCTCAAGTAAAAAAAAAAAATCTTAAAAAAAAAAAAAAAAAGAAAATGAACAGGAAAGCCACAGACGAAGAAGAGAGTGACAGCACATGTGTATCTGGGATGCGGCACAACCGTTCCTGGGGACTCGCTTACACCAGGCACTCCCCCCATCCTCCGAGGCCCCACAGATGCCGCTCCTGTCTCAGCCAGAGTGCTCTCCGGGGCTTGCACATCTGGTCGTGGCTCGCCCCTGGTTCACTTCCAGCACTCCCAGGATGGATCCCAGTGTCTTCCATGTGGCCTCAAGGCTCTGCCACCTCCCACTGGCTGCCTGGGCCAGTGCTGTGTGTCCAAACCTCTTTCCCCTGGAGCTGCCTTCCCATAGGCTGTTGCTTGAGAACACACTTCTCCTGGCTGTTCATGCAGGTACGGCGTCTTCCCCTTCCTTGTGCCTTCATCAGGGAAACTTCCGCGGACCCCAGAGCCACAGCCTGGCTCTTGGGTGGGGAAGGAGGGCTCAGGGCACAGCCTGTGCTGGTGGCTTGTGGGGAGAGATTGGGGTGCAGTTTTGAACCCCACCCTTTGACTCAGGGGCACAAAGCAAACAGTTTAAGGACCCGTGGGTGCCAGCCCTGACCAGCTGGAGTGGACACTGGTCATCACGCTGGTCCAGATGTCCCCCCACCCTTTAGGGGCCTGGGGTGGGAAGACCGGAGCCCAGAGCAACAGCTAACTGCCAACCAGTGCCGACGTAGGGCAGGGTTTTGTCCCGTGTGCACTGGGCGGCTCCTGGCCCTGGCTTCTGGTCTCCGTTTTACCCCATGTTCTCTAAAGCCTTTTCATTCCTGGCTTTACAACAATCCTGTTGACCCATTACCTTTCTGGCAAGACCACAGATTATGAGAATGTGTTCAGGCACTAATACCCCCCAGTGCTGCCCCTCCAAAGTGTTGAGGCTCCTGAGTTCTCTCGGGGGCCCTGTGCTGTCACTTCTCTTATCTCTCTCCATGGAAGGGGGTACCGCTGTCATAGGCCTTGTCCACCGTCTGTCCCCGGACAGCAGAGCCCAGAAGGCAGCTGCTCCTTCCGTCATGTCCTCTGCTGTGTCCCCAGCTCTCGGGACTGCGCCTGGCACACAGCCGTGGCCCAACGAATGCTTGGCTGATCAGCGAGGATTAACGAGCCACCGCCTGACAAGATGGTCCACCCAAGTATATTCTCCCATTTTCCCAGTTGGGAAACCAAGGCTCTGGGAAGTTCAGTGGCTTATTCGGGGTCTCGCAGCTGGAAAGAGGCAGAGTGGTGAGTGAAGGGCAGATCTTCTGGTTTCTAGCATTTTCTGCCCTAGGACGGCTGCACCCCTTACTTCGAAGTTTAAACCCATTGATGCGAGTAGTGAATGCTGTCAACGTGTGGAGCGCTACATAGATAAAATATCTATGGTGATTTGAATCATCACCATGGTAATGAGACAACGCACGATCCTAACCATGGGCAAGGCGAGGGTACAAATCCAGATGTTTCCTAGGGGCTCCATATAGTTCATGTTGTGAATGTTTCTGTGAAACCCTGATGAGATGCTGAAGGATATGTAGCCAGTAATTGCAGGGAATTCGTGATAACAGTGCGTCCTACAGCTGAGCACCCACCGCTGAGACCCAGAGCCACCCAAGACCCAGTGCCCTGCCTGAGCCCACCTCTTCCCGCTCCGGACTTTGCGTTTATTGTATTGTCCCCTTGTCTTTTTTTTTTTTTTCTTTTACGGCTTTCCCACGTCCGTTCCTTTCGTACGTTCTCTTCGTGTGTATATTCATTCAGCAAATGCTTGTAGGCCCCGCCACGGGTGCTACTCCAGACCTTCCCGCTCCTGCAGCCCCACGGCTGTTCCAGGGAAGAGAGACAGGTGATGTTATATTGTCCCCCGACATAAAAATTCTCCCGGTGGTGTGTGCACCCCGCCGCCCCACTCTCTGGAGCCAGCTTTTCCCCTCTAGTGCCTCATTTGCGTTTTGGCCCACGCTGCAGCCCACTGTGGGTTTTTGCCACAAAATATCTGTGGTTTTGGCAAGGTAGCTCGTACCATTAGTAGTGTTCCCTTTGTCTGGAGGCCCTCCCGCACTCCTGCCCCACCCCACCTCTGTTTCACACTGTTTGCATCCGGTCATTGACTAGACCTGGCAAAGCAGAGCTCGGGGCCCTGGGGCCTCTCACCCTTGCAGGCTGCTGAGCAGTGGTACCAGCACAGCTGCAGTGCTGGGACGCTCACGGTCAGAGGGCAGGGCTGTGAGGCGCCCGCGGCTGGCGGAGGACTTGCGGCAGAGGGTTATGAGTATCTGCATGACCTTAGGCAAGTCACTTAACTCCTCTTATTCTCACCCTTGTGGAGAGTGAGGAAAGGCACGGGGAGGAGGGCAGCCAGCTTAGCGGTTAAGAGCCACACTGAATGGCCTTCTTAGCTTCCCGGGGCCTCAGCTTTCCCATCCGCAAAATGGAAATAAATTTCTGATCTCATAGGGTCATTATGAGGGTTCATAGATATAAAACATTTAGCCTCTGGCCAGCTTCAGAGCAAACACTGCCTAGAGATTGGCAGGTGTGAATACTGTTTGTGTCCAGGAAAAATCGGGGGTCGGGCTGGGCTGTCGGCCAACTCGTTTGGGACGCTTCTGAAGTGATCGGTAATAGGCTGAGGCTGCTCTCTGCCGCTCTCGGAAGCCGTCGGTGTCCCTGCTCACCTCACTTGCTGTTCCCAGGCTGCGTGTCTGCCCTAGAGCCCCTGATGACAGCCCAGGGCAGGCAGTCACCCTGGGGGCCAGCAGAGAGCCTGGCCCATGCCCGGGTGTGTTCCACTCTCGCTGGTATCACACCCCCATTTTGCAGATGGAGACAAGACAGAGAATGCAGACTATGGGAATGGGAGTCGGCTGGGTATACTTTTTTTCATGTCTCTTCTTCCATGAGGCATGCAGGAGCCCAGAGACCCTCTGTAAACAGGTGGTAGGTCAAGGCTCTCAGAGAGCAGGGTCGCCAGGGAGCAGCTTGCATCCCGGGGCCCTTGCTCCCCAGACGGACGTGATCAATGGCAGAGCGCGGACCCACAGCGCCAGCCACTCTGGCAGCCGTGCTGTCCCGTGGAACATTCTATGAGGATGGAAATGTCCTGTATGTGCGCTGTCCCATATGAGAGCCACTGGCCCCCTTGAACACTTCGAGTGTGACTAGTACGGCAGAGGGGGACTGGCATTTTAATTTAATTGATTTCATTGACTTAAACCCACCCGTGGGCTAGGGGCTGCCATTTTGGAGAGCTGGTGGCACCTCGATGGTGGCTTTGTTTCTCCTGCCCCTGAAGAAGCTGGCCAGGGTTAAGGAGGTCATGCGTCAGAGTTGATTTTACACGCGTGCCCTCCGCACTGCCCGGAGGCAAGAGAGGGGCCAAGTCAAAGGCAGGACCCATGCGTCTGGCCTGCCTCCGCCTTTCTGCAGACAGGGCTGTGCGGGGGGCATGGCGTGCAGGGCAGACCACAGGAGCCACGAAATCATGGGGGGTGGAGGGCTTTTCTCCTCGGCTTTCTGTGCGAGCCACGTGGGGCATCCAGAGAGGAGGGGAAGCAGCAAAGGAGGAAGATGTGCAGATTCTCCCCTCGAGGCAACCTCACCGAAACGTCGGCTCGTCTGTCGCTGCATTTCATGCACCCGCGGAGAAGAGAGTATTGCATGAATTCATCAATGAATTCTTTTCACAGCTTATGAATGTTTACACGAGGCAGAGCTGAGATCATCAGAGAAGCTGAGGTTCTCACTTCCCAACAGAAATAAGTCATGGGCAGGGGAGTACAACAACCACCCAGCGTCAGAACTTATAGGGCGCTTCCCATCCTTAGCCAGCACTGGGGTTACATTGTCCGAATTGGGGCTTTCTGGTAGGAAAATAGCTCTTTTAGCATTTATGTCTGCTGAGGAAAAAGCTCTCTGTGATTTATCTGTTCCTTTGTGAACTTGCTGTGTGGCATACGACAAGTTACTTAACCTCTCTGAGCCCCAGTTTCCTTGTCTCACAAAGGCTGGCAGTGATACCATGCAGGGGGCTTGTAGAAATTCTGTGAGACAAAAGTGGGGCTGGCCTTGGCAAGCAGCGAAGCCCTGTCAGTCCTTCAGAGTGGCTGGCAGAGAAAGATGTGCTCTCGAGGAGGCTTCAAGATTAGTTATGCTGCTCCAGGAGCAAGGCAGGGGCGAATTGTGTGCCATAAACCCAGAACTGTGGTATTTGTGGAATGAGGAGGGAAAAACAAGACCCCAGATCGGTAGGAAATGAGTCTTTATTTTCATAGTCAGTCGGCAGGACACCGTGAGCATTGGAAAAGGAAAAACAATTATAGTCCGTGTTCGGAACGTAGCCCTGCCCACCTCCTCCCAACCCTGGTCTGTGTGGGACTGTGCAGGGTGCATGGGGCTGAAAGACTCCTTCCAGAGCCCTTGCTTCATGTCGTTGTCCCCTTTCCGAGTGGTGTAGGGGGCCAAGGGATGCTGGCTGGTACACCAGGGAGCAGGGTCTTTCTGAGGGTGTTCTCATTCTGTCCCTGAGTCCAAGACCTCAGAATCATGGACTCACAGCCTTTAGTCCGTCACTGAGGCAGCAACTTTGCTGCTGGGCTCGGAGGGGCCAGAGAAGGTGTCTGTCTGTGGTGCGTATCTGCTTGTGCCGGTGCGTGCACGCCCACTTGCTCTGAGCTCTAGGAGAGCAGGAAAGGAGATAGGACGGCAGACGTCCAAGGAACCTGATCAAGCAGAGTGAGGTACCCCAAAAGAGGACACCATGGGGTTTAGAATTCCGTGTTCTCTCTCTGAACCTCAACTTGCTTGTCTGTAAAGTGGGGCTGCGACCAGCGAATTCACAGCAGGAGAGACCCTTCTCCAGGCTCTCAGAAAATGAAGTCTACTTCAATCACAAGCCTGGTGGGAGGGGTGGCCTCTGAGACACTCCTGCCCGGGTCTAGACTCTGAGCAATGCAATTAATCACAATTTGCCCCCTGCTCTTCCCACTTTTTGGAAGAAAGAGGGAGGTTTGCCTGAAACACGTCATAATGATTTCCATTCACACTTTTGCACTAATTGGCTCATCTGTTTAATCAGTAACGGACATGTCGGGTCCCCAAAGAGGTTGGAGAGCTTCCACCTGGACCCCGGTGTGGGGAGGCTGGAGGCCTTGGCAGTAATCAAGGGGCTGGTGGGGGAGTCTGTGTCCGTTCTGAATCTTTACCACCCAGGCTGCCACCAGCCTCACCTCCTTCTCATAGGTACCGAGGGGTGCTCAGAGGCAGCCCAGTCACCCCTTCTGTGGACTGTCGCCTCTCCCTAGTCCCCAGTGCATCCCAGCCACAGGGGAGCCCAGTCACCAAGGTTCAGGCATCTGCTTCAGAAAGATGGGACGGGCTCCAGAGCGGCCTGCAGGGTGTGGCATTGCTGGAGAAGGTTCAAGGTCAAGGCCGGAGGTCAGGCCCCAGGGCTGTGGCCCTCAGGGTGGTGCCCTTGGTTCTTGGCTGTGCAGCCTTGGACAAATCCTTTCTCCCAGTGAGCTTTGTAATAGTGAGTTTGTAATAGCACTTACGTCAAAGTACTGTTTCTCAGCAGTCCCTGAGGGGCTAGCATTTTACGCATTCATTCAGAAATATTCATCCAGTGCTTACAATGTGCTGTAGACACTGTTCTGGGTACTGGGGCTACAGCCGTAGACAAAGGTCCCTCCCTGGGGACCGCACACTCCGGGGGCGGGGGAGGAACAGAAAACTAAGCACATAGTCAAAGTAAATTGGTTTCTATGTTATATAAATATTCTATATCGAATCATATGCATATAACTAAATATATATATATTTATTATTGGCTCATATAGTAATTATATATAAATAAATATATACTTAAGGTGGGAAAATCAACGTGCGATGGTGGAGGCAGCTGACAGAGAGGTCAGGGAGACCTCTGTGAGGGGAGCATTTAAGCAGAGACCCGAGGAAGGGAGGGAGCATGCTCAGAGCCTCTTTGGGAAAGAGCTGTAGGCAGAGGGGACTGTGGGCACGGAAGGCTCAGCCCCGGGACTGGAGGGGACTCAGTGCGGGTGCAGAGGCAGTCAGGGGGACTGGGTAGGGCCCTGAGGGTAAGTCCTGACGACTGCTTGGCACGAAGCAGGTACTACCTCAGTGTGCTTTCCTTCCCTCATTTGGTGTCTGTTAGCACCTCGTGACAGGCCCTGAGTGGGTCGTGGGGGCATGGAGATGGAAGCAGGGGGCCTGCCTGGGGGCTCACGGCCGGCTCCGGGACACCAGGCACATCCTCTCCAGAGCGGGCCTTTGGTGGAGCCTTGTGTGGGAGTGATGTAGATGCAGTGAAGTCCCTGGGCCCCGTGGAGCCCCTTCTGGTGGCGACACCTTGGCCAGCTCTTGAGGGACAAGTGGACCTCTGCTCGGGGGGAGCAGCCTGGGAAGGAGGTGTCGAGCAGAACGCGGACAGATAGCATGTGCCAAGGCCCAGGGGTTGCAGCGGACATGGTTGTGGGGAAAGGGGGTCTTTCAGTGTGGCTGGCAGTCCAGGATTGGTGGGGGGTGTGGAAGTGAGGGGAGCCCAGCACGGCCTATGGTATGACCTGAGGTCAGCCTCTGGGGCTGGGGAGTTTGCAGGAGCAGACCCTGCAAGGAGGGTTCTATGCAAGTGATGTGTTAAGGATCTGCTCCCAGGGTTGCCGCTAAGGGAGGGAAGGATACCAAGGCAGGCGGTCCCAGGAAAAGTCCCATAGATGGTGGCTTCAGCTCGACTCCACAGGGGGGCTCAGAGCTTGTCTCCAATCAAGGCAGGGGAACCGGCCTCTCCTGCTCCCACACCTGCCAGCCGCTGGCTCAGGGCCACCTCTGGCCCAGAACACGTCCAACTCTCGGCTGGCGGGCAGAGCAGCTCTAGGGGCCCAGGGGCCATCTGCTGAAGAGAAATCACAGGTGCAGGCATTCAAGCCCCCAGGGGCAGGGGGATGCACACCGTGTCTGCAGGGAGAAGAGATGGGGAAGTGGGTGAAGGTAAGGGGACCCACCCTCCCAGTTGGCCAGGGTCTAAGGGGTTTCGTGGGATGGGAGACTTTAAGTGCTAAAACTGGGATGCGGGGTCACCTGGAACACCAGTAGTGCCCACTGCAGTGACCTTACCTCCTTGAGCCTCAGTTTTTTCTTCTGTAAAATGGAGGTCATCGTCATGCCAACTTTGTGGGGGGATGCTGGTGTGATTCATCACAAAAATCCCAAGCAGAGCCCACTGCCCAGCCCAGAAGCCACTTGAAGAATATTTGTTCCCTAAGCCCTCCCAGTCACTTGCCAGGCACCAGCTGATCTCAAGCCCTAGAAGGATGTGAGCTGACAGTCCCAAAGCCAGGGGTCCTCCTAGTTGTTCGCCTCCTGCCCCCTGCCCAAGCATCTGACAACCTGCGGGGGGACTGAGGCCCCGGAGGGGAGGAGGAGGCTGTGTCTTTAAGTGTTCCGAACAGCCCTGAAATGTTATGACAGTGCATCTCACGAGGGATGCCGTTTCCACGGCAACCCCACACTAAGATAAGCAAGCCGCCTGTGTTTTTTCCTGCAAGGTTCAGGAATGGGGTTGGGGGGAGGAATTAGGCGATCTGTCAGCGGGAGGGGGGGACTTGGAAGCAGGAGCCACGTCCATTAATCCTTGAGCTCTGATTGTGTTATTCGGGAATGAACGTTAGCCGTTAGAGGGGGAAGAAGAGGCTCCCCCTTCCCCTGGCGCCCCATCTTGTGGGCTGGAGCAGGGGCTGCCTCTGGATGCACAGCAAGAGGAAGAAAGAGAAAGAACCACAGTCAAGTTTTGTTTGGGAAATTGCAGGCCTCTCCAGCTTCACCCCCACTGAGTGTTTCCTAGAGTTAAAGCCCAAATAGCCGGAGGCTGTGTGTGTGTGTGTGTGTGTGTGTGTGTGTGTGTGTGTGTGTGTAGAGCTCAGGGTGGGGGTTAGCATTAAAGACTCAGGTGCTACACTTAGACTCAGATAGACATAGGGTTCAAATTCTGGCTCTGCCAGTGGCTGAAATATGGAGCTACCTAACCTGATGGAGCCTCAGTTTCTTTATCCGTAGAATGGGATAATAATGAACAAGGAGCAAACAGTCTGGAGTCCGCCCTCCTTGGAAAGTTGTAGCTGAGACTACAGAGCACGCCAGGTGCTGTACTAGGCACTTTCACATGCGGGAGGTAACTTTTAAACCCTTCACATCAACCCTGAGAAGTAGGTTTCACCCCCTAATTATAGCTAAGGTCACACAGTCAGTCTGTAAAACAGCAGACCCCTAACAGGTGGTCCCCTACAAACCAGCCCACCACAGGAGGCTGTGAGGTATGAGTGAATGCGTGAATGAATGAATGGACTTTTCCAGGCTGTCACAATGGGGAGGGAGACCATGGTGGCTGTGGTGACCCCAGCAAGGCCTCTCTCCTTCTCATTCCTCCTCCCCACGTGCCCAGCCCCCCAGCATCTCGGCTCCTGTTCCCCAGCCCCCACCCCCCAGCCCCCCAGCAGGGTCCGGTGGGGCTCCGATGTCCAGAGTCTGGTTTGTGAACTCACTGACCATGTGCCTTTGGAGAAGTCAACTTCTTGGAGCCTGTGGTTTCTTGTCTGGAAGATGGACAAAGTGAGCCTTGCTTTGTCTGCCTTCCTGGGGTGCTGTGGGAGATGGGACGCGTGACAGTGCTGTGCGCTCAGCAGACATGAGGGTTGTGACTGTGGACGTCCTCCCCAGTATCCGTGCTGGGAGGAGCCCCGAGGGCAATGCTTAGCCCCAGAGGAAGGTTCGGCAGGGCTAGAATTGCAGGTCCGGGGATACCAGAAGCGAGATAAGGATGCTACTTGGGGGCAGGGGGAGATTCTTGGCGCCCTCAGAGCTGGTAATATAAGAAACCCAGCAGCCGCGGCCCTGATAAATGCCAGTGTCCCATGAATGACCGTGTGCTTGCAGGCTCAGGCCTGGGGTCCGGAAATATGCGTGTTAACAAATACCGTGGTGTTGCTTTAATCCAGCGGCTGGCGCAGGAGTGGGGGGCGGGTGCAGAGGAGGGATTGGTGGGCTTGCGCCAGCCTGGGAGCAGCAGGTCCGCAGATTGCATGTTGCTGTGTGACTGAGGACACCCCTGTCCTTTTCTGGTCACTGTCTCCCTCGTGTGCACCACGAGGGGGCAAGACCAGCCATCGCCGCCCTCCCGCTCCCCTGACATTCAGGGATCCGCTGTGGGCGCTGTGAGCAGGCCATGCCCCAGAGAGGGTGGCAGCGAAATCCAGGGAGGCACAGCCCAGCCAGGAACAGGGACGGCGGCTTAGCCAGCCCACGTGACCCCGAGCGCTGGGTTCTCATTTTCTGTCTCCATGGTGGGAAAATAGGATAATTCTTCCGTGATGGTGGGGGAGCCCCCGGGGGGTAGGGGTGGGGGCGCGGGCAGAGGACCCTGACATCCATTTCCCACGAGGCAGCGAAAACCCATAAAAGCTGAACACAAGTCTCTTATTCCGTGCCTCCTCCACTGTACAAAACACACACCTCTGGTCATCTGCTAGTGAACTCTGAAGGCTGAGCATAAATAATTAAAATGAAATTACGGTTGTCAAAATCAATTAGCAAAGACTTGGAGCCTCCATTCTTTGCTCACCTTTGGCATCCTGTGAGTTCTCAGTCGGCTGTCCTGGAGGAGCTGATGATGGACAAGGGTGTCCTGGACACAGACAAATGAGTGACATGCGGCGTGGTGCGGAAGGGCCAAGGGAGGGGCACCGGAAGCGGTTGGAGGGCACAGAAAGGACTTACAGGTGCTTAGACAGCCATGGCCCGCTCCTGTGGTCTGGGGTGGGCAGTGCCGGTGACAGGCTATGGCTCTGGTCCGTCCCAGATCTCTGCAGAGCCACAGAAAGCCCTTGGAGCAAGTCTGCCGTGGGCTCAGGGCATGGAGATGGCCCCGTGTGTCCCCACCAAGAAAATACGTGCATCCCATAGCTGCACATCCTAACCAGGTCCCAAAGCACCTGGGAACTGATCAGATTCCAAGAAGTAAAACTGATTCTTCCAGGGGGCTTGGGGAGAGAGAGTCCACCTTTCTCCCAGCTCCTAGAGCATGAAATGGGTTCTCAGGCCCTGGGGACTTAGACAACCAGAGGCAGCAGGAGCAAGGAGGTGGCATTTACTCCATGTGAACTTACTGGGAGTTTGGTAGATGTCTGATCTTCACCACCATCGCTTGCTTGGATTCGCACAGGAGTCTCCTACCTAGTGTCTTGCTGCCGCCACTGCCCTGCTGTTTGGCAGAATGAATGAACGAGGGGAGGCAGGGCTTTCATTGTGCCTATTTTACAGAGGAGGAAGCTGAGGTTTCAAGAAATCATCTGCGTGTGGGCAATGGGACATTGGATTGGAGCTCAGGCAGAATGGTTTCAGGGCAGGCATCGTCAGCATCATCTTGTGCCAACTTTAGGCCTGGGGGACTGGGAGTGGCATCTGCTGGATGCTGTTGAGCTCTTCTTGCTGCAGTGGGTGAGCGAGAAAAGAGGGGTCCCAGCACGGCAGGAGCTGCTATGAGGACAGGGACTGGCTCTGAGTGCTGAGCCTAGGGAAGCCAGTATGGCTGGAGCCCTGGAAGCAGGGGGTACGTGGTGCGGATGCGGTGGCCGGAGCCTGCCCGTGGTGAGGAGTTCAGATCTGATCTTAAGTGTGACAGGCCTGGGGCTGAGGGGTGTGGAAGTATTTTCCTAGTCGGGCCAGTATGAGGGAACTCGGTGATGCCACAGCTCAGTGACTGTCCCCACCACTCTCTACTGAATATTCTCCTTCATTCATCCTTTCAGCAACTATTTCGGGAAGCCCTTCTGTGGATAGGCATTATTCTAGGTACTGAGCCTAGAACAATACATAAGACGATGGCCCTGTCCTCAAGGAGCTTCTTACTGCCCAGTGTGAGGAGACAGAACATAAATGAGGAAACAGATTACATACAAAACTTTTAAACGGAGATAGAGCTATGAAGGAAACAGGCAGGGAAATGTGATAGCACCTGGTGGGGATGGGAGGAGCTACTTTGGGTGGGGTGGTCAGGGAAGGCCTCGCTGAGATGGACCTGTGGGGAAAGTTCCAGGGCAAGAGTACTGCAGGCAGAGAGACCAGCAAGTGCAAAGGCCCTGGGGTGAGATCTGAAGGAGAACCAGCATGGCTGGAGGATCACGAGTAGCAGAGTGGATTGTGTGCAAGTTGGTGAGCGAGGGAGGCGTTAGAAGACGGAGCAAGAAACTTGGTTTTGGTTTAGTGAGAGGAAGCTGTTAGATAGTGTTAAGCTGGGGAGTAGCATGTCTGATTATATTTAGCTCCCTGGAGAAGAGACTCTGGTGGGGCAAGAGTGGAAGCTGGGAGGTCATTGAGGAGGCCCCCATAGTATCCAGGCAAGAGATGATGGAGACTGGGACCAGTACAGTAGCAGTTAGAAAAGTTGAGCAGTACTTGGATTTGGGACATGCCTTGGGGTAGACCTGGATGTGAGGGATGACGGACAAGAGGGACAGTGACTAGTAGATTTTGAATCTGAGCATCTGAGAGAAATGAAAGTGGAGGAGGGACACCTGCAGTGCCTCCCTGACGGAACTGAGGACTCTTAAGGACTGTTTCTGTGCCAGATTCATCACTTTACCACTCTGTGCCTCGTTCGGGGCCTGACAGAATGAAGTTCTTGTGGAGTGCAATGTGAATGAAGGAGGGGAAAGGGTTCAGAAAGACAGGAGAGTGTAGTTAAGTAAGTAAGTGAGTAACACTCCCATGCCTAGGGTGGAATAGCATCGGCCTTTCCCTAAGCGGCGGACACAGAACAATAACCCTTGACTCTAAACAGTTGTTCAGCAGAATGGTTTAGGGACCAGTGTAAATGTTGCCTCCCTTTCTGGAGAGTCAAGATGCACATTGGGTCAAATAAAGGCTCTGAAAAGGCCGGCACAAAAGATCCCGTTTAACTTGGGGTAAGCCAGCATTTCCCAGACTTCACCAGCAGAGCTTATTTTGCTGGCTTATTAACATCTGAACACAGTTCAGGAAAGGCTTTTCAGGCCAGCCTCCCTTATATGCACTCAGTTGCTGGCCGTCACTGAAGAGGGTCAGAGGGGCATCTAGCCATCCCATACTGAGCTCTTAGGAAATCACTCCCCGGTTGAGGATTTCTCCAAATATGGTGCCATCATTAGCATCATAATAATGGCTATCCCTGACTCAGTCCTGAGCGGGGTCAGCCACCGTTCTAAGCAGTTTCCACGCTTCTTCCATTTAAAGCTCAAACCAGCCCTTTGACACGGGTGCGATCATCACCATCCCCCCCTCACAGATGGGGAAAGCAACACTTGGAAAGATTAGGTGGCTTGCCCGGGGTCACACAGCCGGAAAATAGCAGAACAAGGATATAGTCTCAGGAAAGTTCCAGAACCTCCCCTGCCCCCAGCCTGACCACTACGGTATCCCGCTAGGGGGGGCCCCTGGCCAAGCCACACTGGGGGCCCTCCATTTGTTGTCTGCCTTCCTAGCTTGAGTCTGGACTCCCTTGGGCAGCCCGCCCTCTGCCCTGCCCCCAGCCATCCCGGAGCTGATGCTGAGCATCTCAGAAGCCCATGGAATTGGAGAATTTTAAACAGGAAACTGGTATAATTTTGGTCAGGAGCTCAGGCAAGAGGGAGAAGCTCTGCCAGGCCCAGCCACATCCAAAAGAAATAAAGAGGGAGGGTTTAGGGTTTCAAGTTTGTGCGTTTAAGGGCTGTGAAGACAAATAAAGGATTTTTATTCAGCCCTGTCCAGGCTTGGCTGCTTTCTGCTTTTCCCCATCTCTCCCCTGTCCCTCCTTATTGAACTGAGGAGGGGGCCCATGCAGTGAAGCCCACCTCCCACCCAGGCCTTTGTGACTTGGCATGTCTGGCCCTCCCCCCGCCACCCCCACTCTCAGACTGTCTCAGCCAGTGCCTGCCCCTCCTCACCCTTCCCCTCCCTTGGTTTTTGTTCTTGCAGGGGCTCCCCAGGGCCTGGGCCACTGGGGGGGGCTGCCGGTGTGGGGAGGATACAATGGAAGTCTTGTGAGGCTGTAGTCCCCTCCGGCCCCCTCCCCAGGGGCCCGGCCCCAGACCTCTCTGAACCCTTGTCCCCTTGGAAAACCAGACTAAACCTAACCTGGCTGGTTGGGGAGAAGGATTTTCGCAGCCCCGAGGACCTGTCTCCTGACACCCCCACCCCCCCTGCCCATCGCACACCCGTGGTCCAAACAGCACAACCACAACACAGCGCCAACCTCAGCTTTAGCAGTTTTATTCGATCAGCCAGTTCATTCTTCCCTTAGGGGCCCCCAGCCCCCACTCTATTTCATTTCCATCCCACAGACATCCCCTCTGTGCCTGGGAGAACGACAATGAACAGGCCACGGCTCCTGGGTGGGCCAGGGGCCCTGCGGTGCGGAACCACGCAAATAACCATTGCTGGCATGTCACCAGGAGGAGCATTTATTGAGTTTTTATCATATGCCAGTGATGATCTATGCAGCCGCCACAACCCCGTGAGGTAGCTCCTGCTATTAGTTCCTTCCTGCAGAAGAGGAAACCGAGGCAGGGAGAAGGACTAGCCTTGCCCAAGGTCATAGTCAGCAGGTGGCAGGGTCAGGATTCGAAACCAAGCAGGCTGCTTTCAGAGCTGCTCTTAGCTGCCAATGCCTGTGTCAGGATGCTTAGCAGTGTTTGTGAGACAGGCACTCTTCCCACCAGGGTGGTCTCCCCACCCCCGCCACCCCCCTGGGGCGCGTGCTTTAAGATTCAGGACGCACTTTTGGATCACGATCTTCAGGATGACCATGCGGGGTAGTACAATGTTGGCCCCTTGTGATGAAGGTGACCCTAAGGTTCAAAGAGGTAAAAGGAATTGTCAGGGGCCCCCAGAGCTCGTGGATCTGGCAGATCTGGGATTGGAGCGGCTTCTGGCTTAGCTGAATTTCATCTAAGCTGAGCATTAACACTCGATACGTACGCTGTGAATGAAAGCCCATCCAATGCAAGGGACTGGGCGCCGGGCCCCGGAGTAGATGAGCCCCTCTCTTTGGGAGAAGAAGCCACCTGTCCAGGGCTTTTCCTGACTGAGCTAAATCCCCTTCCAATGGGCTCATATTTGTGCCACGGTGGGAAGCTTTGCTCAAAGCGCATTCGCGTCCAATCTCCCCAAGGAGCCTCCTCCTGGGTTTCCAGCAGATTCTAGGTGACACCTGTTTGCAGGTTTCTGGTCTGCCCACCTGGGCCGGATATCCCGCAGGCTCCTGGTGGCCTCTCCCTGAGAGGGGCAATTCCCAGGGTTGGGACTTTTCAGGCCTTCGGTCAGATCATAAATCCAGGGTAACTGCAGAGCTCCCCCCCAAGGAGACTTCCCGAAGGCCACCATGGCTCTCTGCCCTGCGGGCACCCCACCTGGGCTGCAGGGGCCTGACCACAGCCCAGGGTCACACCACCAGTCAAGGGTGGCACCACGACCAAACCTCAGGTCTTCTGACCCCCAGCCTGACACTTTTTATTTTTTTGAATTTTTTATTGTTATGTTAATCACCATATATTACATAATTTGTTTTGGTGTAGGGTTCCATGATTCATTGTTTGTTCATAACACCCAGTGCTCCATGCAGAACGTGCCCTCCTTAATACCCATCACCAGGCTAACCCATCCCCCTACCCTCCTCCCCTCTAGAACCCTCAGTTTGTTTTTCAGAGTCCATCATCTCTCCTGGTTCATCTCCCCCTCCGACTTACTCCCCTTCATTCTTTCTCTCCTGCTATCTTCTTCTTTTTCTTTTTTCTTAAAATATGTTGCATTATTTGTTTCAGAAGTACAGATCTGTGATTCAACAGTCTTGCACAATTCACAGCACTCACCGTAGCACATACCGTCCCCAATGTCTATCACCCAGCCACCCCATCCCTCCCACCCCCCATCACTCCAGTAACACTCAGTTTGTTCCTGAGATTAAGAATTCCTCATATCAGTGAGGTCATATGATACATGTCTTTCTCTGATTGACTTATTGCACTCAGCATAACACCCTCCAGTTCCATCCACGTCGTTGCAAATGGCAAGATCTCATTCCTTTTGATGGCTGCATAATATTCCATTGTGTATATATACCACAGCTTCTTTATCCATTCATCTGTCGATGGACATCTTCCCAGCCTGACACTTTTTAAACCACACGTGCTTATTTATTTATTTTAAACTAGCATCAGAATAAGAATGGCAGATTATTTAAGCTGAGGGATTGGTACCCGGAGGTTCATTGTAGTGTTCTCTCTCTGTTTGACAACTTCCACATTATCAGTTAAAACAATAAGCCGAATGTCACCTCCTCAGAAACCCTTCTCTGAATGAAAATATTAGATTGCTGTTCTTCTCAATAGCCCCTTGTTTGCTTCCTCCGCAGACCTTAGGATAACTCACAGGCCGTTTATTATTCATCTGTTTACGTCTGTCTCTCAGGGGAGTGTGAGCTCCTGCGTGGGCTCTGTGGGCTGGGGTGTGTGTGTGTGTGTGTGTGTGTGTGTGTGTGTGTGTGTATGTGTGTGTCTGCTAGCACAGAGCGGACATACAGAAAGCATCCAATAACTACCTGGGGAGTAAAGGAGTATACATGTGGCATCTAGAGAAAGCACAGTGGCTTCAGGTGCGGGCACGGCAGAAAGTGAACAGTGTCTCCATGAGTCGGGGGGTTCAGGGCAGCAGTCGAGTGCAGGGGACAGAAGGAAGCTGTCTGGTTTGAAGCCCAGCTCCAGTTTCCCCGTGACCTTGGGGGAGTCTCTGACCTGCTCAAAGCCCCCCGTTCTCTACCTGTAGAGTGGCCTTCCCGATGGTTCTAGTGTCAGAACGAGGCAGTGACACAGAGACACCTGGTACATACCAAGTGCTGCCTCCAGGCAGATGGTTCATCTCATTGTCCCAAGTTCCGCCCCTCCCCCCCGACTGCCCTCTGAGTGGCCTTGGGAGTGTCATTTAACCTCCCTGGACCTTTTTGGCTGCCTTCAGGAAGCAGGGCTGTTGGTGCCTTCTTTGTCTGAAGGAAGGAGCTGGGCCACAGCACCTTGAGGGGTCCCAAGCTTTGGAGAGAACTGCTTTCCTCTCCACAGAAAGTTTTTATTGCTGGGTGGCTCTAGCTGGAAAGGGCCCCCTCCCCCCTTCGTGATAAAGGAGAAGTCCCTGGCTGGGGAGGGAGAGAGGCCTGTGGCGTCTGAGCTGGGTTTGGCACAGGTGGGACAGCTCTCAAACATGTGTTCCAGGGGACCACCCGTGCCTGGGGTGGAGGATGAAGCAGGAGGCCAGCAGGTCCAGACTGGAGGCTGGCTTGGTCTCTTCCTGCCACGCGACTTGGGGCCAGAGTCCTGCAAAACCCCATCCCCATTCCAGTTGTGAGAGCCTGTTTGTACCTCTGCAGGCCTGAGGGGCCCATCACAGACTCTGGTGTGGCTGTGAGAGAAGGAAGTTTCATGGGGGAAAGGGCCAGCTCTGTGTCGGAGGGATGCGGTCTGTGGAGTGTTCTGGGCACCCTGTAGACCTATGCTCTTTCTAAGCAAGGCTGAGGGCATGGCAAGCTCCCTAGAAGTTCTCCAGTGGCCCCAGTACTTGTTGAGTGTGCCCCAGGCCCTTCATGGGCCCTGTCTCATTTGTGGGGTCATCTTAATGCCCCTCCAAACATGAGTGCCCATCTTCATTTCCGTTGTATACACGAGGAAACCGAGGCACAGAAAGATGGAGCAGCTTCCCCAGATTACACAGCTAGTAGGAGGTGAAACTGGGATTTGAACCCAGGTCCAGGAGCCAGCTTTAGACTCAAAAACCCTAATGGTAATTCATTCTTGGTACCCAGTCAAGTGTTGAACAAAGACAGATGTCCCCACTCCTCTCCTTTTCTACTCAAACTCCCCTTTAGGTCCTGGAGCTGTCTCATGAGGAAGGGGAAAGGTCCCTCATGCATGGAAGAGGCAATAGAGGGAGTGTCTGGAAGCACTGGTGTTGGAAAGGCCCCCCCCCCCCCCCGCCCCGGGGGACTTCAATGGGTCTCGAACCTTCCAGGAGAGGGAACAGAAAACACAAAGCTCTGAGCTGTGCTCACGGACGGACCCGGACAGCAATGCTAGATGTGGCTGGGTGGCGAGGGAGAGAACACTTGGGGGATAAACAGCACTGGGGGGTGGGGGTGGGGGCTTCAAGCCTTTGAAGAGTCCGGATTTTATTCTAAGTGCAATGAGAAACGTTCAGAGGGCTTTAAGCAGAGGAGCTCCAGGTTCTAATTTGCATTTTAAATAAGTCTCTCTAGCTGCCGCATGGAGAATGGATTACAGGGGTGAAAGGGGGAGCCAGGAGACAGAAGTCAGGACTGCTCCCCAGGAAGGACCTGCTTGGCATTGCTCACACACACACACACACACACACACACACACACACACACACACACGTCTTGTTTCTATCAGGGTAGACTCAGGAACTTGGGAGAGAGGTGGCTGGGGGGGCGGTCTACTGGTGGGGGGACCCTAGGGCATCCCCTTGGGAGGTACGAAACCTCAGTTTGTCCATACTGGTCCCCATAATAGTGGGAAAGAAGAGGAAATGTTGAAGGAGGACTTTGTATATTGAGGGCTTTGCTAGGAGAATCCCTCCCGAGACTGCTCGAACCCCATTGATGCTATTAGTGTTGTTGTTCATGTTATTTTTAATGTTATTATTTAACATGAATATAAAACATTATTATAAACAGTGGTGGTATTTTAACACAGAGCTGCTATGGTAAATGGGCACACCAGGCCCTTGATGGTAGGGGACATTGTGGGGACAGATTCGGGGAGAGAAACAAGAGATTTTACTTACCACCCAGTAAATGGAGTGCCTGCTGTTTTCTGGCCCTGCTAGGCATTAATGGTGATTCACTGGTCTCTAAGACCACACTTCTGCCCCCTAGGGATTTGGCCTCCTAAGAAAATAAAGGGAGTGAATACTGACTGTAGCACAAAGTAGGGTGTGAATGGTGTGAGAAGCAAAATCCACAAGGGTAGGCTTTTAGGGGATAAGAGTGGGAGGGGGTGGAGAAATCCTTGATGAGGTGGAGTTAAGGACTGGGGGTGGGAGGGAGGTATTCCAGCTTGCGGGCAGCATCTTCCAGCGCCTGGCCGTGAGAAAGCGTGGGGTGTTTCTTTTCAGCAAAGAAGGAATGATCCCCCTTGGTGGTAACCCTGGGAACATGTAGAGGAGTAGCGAAATATTAAATTGGAGAGATGGACTGGGGCCAGGTGATGGAAGTCCTCGAATGCTGAACTTGGATTTAATTGTTCAGCTTTCGGGAGCCTTTGAAGGCTTTGAATCAGGCCAGTGGTCTAGGGCTCTTGCTCAGATAGAGTGCAGGGGATGGACTGAAGAGGCGAGAGGAGATGGACTGGAATGACTTGCCTACTGCAGGAGTCCAAGTAATAGAAGATACAGGCCTCAAGTGGGGCAGGGACACTGGGGTAGAGGGAGACAAGGGGCAGATACAGGAGGCAATGGAAGGTTCTACAGGACTCTGGAAGGAACTGGGTGGGGCAAGAACAGAAATGGTGATGTGTCTGAGTCTTTGAGCTGAGGTCCCTATGAGATTGTTGGGGCTGCCAAGAAAAATGAAGGGAAATCAGAGGTTGGGGAAACAGCTAGTTTGGAGAAGCCAGAGAGATAATGAACTCAGCTTTGGAAAAAGAAGTTAGGATTCTCACTCCATCACCCTTCCTACATCAGAATCCCTTTCCAACAGTATCCTCTCCGCACTTAGATGGAAGTTTACCTGCATTTATTAAGCCCTGACAATAAGAATAGAATGTTGCCAACCCAGAGCCTGTCTGTTTGGTCTTTATCAGATTACAGTGTTATTCATCTTCACTCTCCCCCTTGCCTCTTTTTGCTTCTAGATGTCAAATTCACTTAGGGCCACAGGCCAGGGCCAAGTTGGTTCTTTTGTGTTTTGTTTTGTTTTTGTTTTTGTTTTATTCCTTTGGACCCAGAATACATCATAGTCCCTGGCAATAGAAGAGCTCAACAAATATCTGTGGATGGAAGGGAGGGAGGAAGGCAGGGCTGCCTTACTCACTTCAGTTCAGCACTGAGCCTAGCCCTTAGCAGCCGCTGAACTAGTTTCTGTGGACCAGTGTGCGTCTGAGGTTTCTGAGCTCCCCCCTGGTAGCTGCTATGCTAGCAGTGTGGTGTGTTTATCTTTATGGTGTGGATCGCAATTTTTCTTTCAAGTCCAAAGGCATTGACAAACCCCAGCCTAAAACAATAAAGTAGACTGCATTTCTGCGGAAGGCGGGGAGTGGTGGGGGGGGGAGGGAAGAGGAAGAGGAGAAAGCAAGAGAAGCTCTTCACTCCCCTCCCCTGGTGATTGCTGGGAGGAAGGTTAGAGCTAGCGGGGTGTTTAAGGGCGGGGCTGGGGAGGGCAACAAGCCCAGCCTCTGAGCGATGGAAAAATAATAGAGCTCCTCCTGGCTGGCTGGGTTAGCAGCAACCCCGTGCCGCCCAGGGGGTGTCATCAGCAGTGCCTGTCTGGCGTCTTGGGAGTGAGAGCAGGTCCCCTCGGCCACGGACTGGAGCAGCCCGGCATTGTCCACACCAGACAGACCTTGCTGGCTATTGCTTTTTGTAAGGGTTGGGTCTGATGGATGCCTGGGTGGGGGTCCTCGAAATGGGAGCCGCGGATGTGTGCGTCTGTCCGTCTGGAAAGCCGGTGAGAATGTACCGAGAGACTTGGCTAATGACAGGTGGCCTCTCTGGCCACTTTCAACAGCTCTTTGTGATGCAGAAGTTAAAGAAAAAAGAAGTTGCTTCCACCGAGGCAAATTCCCAGTGTTAAATTAGGGAAGGTTTAGGGGAGGGATCTTGATGCCTACCTGGTGTTATGGTTGCTGTTTCTGGGAAGCTACTGTTCCCCTCAAGATAAGATCAAGCCCCCCCCCGCTGGGAGGCTGGGGTTCTAGTCCCAGTCCTGAGATGAACTCAACTGTGGGACCTCAGCTCAGCCGCCTGGCTTCTCTGGACCTCCATGCTCACCTTCTGTATTAGTTTCCTGGGCTGCTGTAACAAATCACCCACAAACCGAGTGCCTTAGAACAACAGAAATGTAATCTCCCACATTTCTGGAGGCCAGGAGGCTGAAATCAAGGTGCCTGCTGGGCCCCACCCCGTCAGGGCTCTAGGGAAGGATGCTTCCTGCCTCTTCCCGCTTGCTTCTGACAGTTGGTGGCCATCCTGGATGTCCCGCCAGTCCTACCCCACTGTCTTCACATGGCCGTCTTCCTCCTGTGTCTACTTCCCTGTGTGTTCTCTTGGATCGTTGCAGGTAGGGTCCTCCCTCAGCAAGTATGACCTCATCCTAACAAACTGCATCTGCAAAGACCCTTTTTCCAAATAAGGCCACACACAGTCAGAGGTTCCGATGAAAAGCATGAATTTTGAGGGGACAGTACTCAACCCAATACACCTTCCCCCCCTTTTTTTTTAAAGATTTATTTATTTATTTGAGAGAGCGAGAATGAGAGAGAGAGAGAGAGAGTACATGAGAGGGGGGAGGGTCAGAGGGAGAAGCAGGCTCCTCGCTGAGCAGGGAGCCCGATGTGGGACTCGATCCCGGGACTCCAGGATCATGACCTGAGCCGAAGGCAGTCGCTTAACCGACTGAGCCACCCAGGTGCCCACACCTTCCCCCTTTAAGGGGTTGTACTTTATGAAGTTCAACTTATGTTGTTCATAAAAAAATTATGAAGTGCCTGTTGGTTGTAGTGCTTATCTTATTTTAAGACAAGTAAGACACCGTTTTGGATTTGCCTGCCTCCTTCATAACAAGCCCACAACCGTTGAACTTGCACTAGGCCTGTTGCGGGGTGGGGGTGGGGTTTCTAAGAATCCAGAGCTTTCCCCAAGATATGTGGCTGCTTAAATACACCTGTGCTGCTCGCATTAGACAACCTCCAACTTGCTTGGATGACGACAGAAGCTTGTCCAAGCTTTCCTTTTAATGCCACTTGTCCCATGATAAAAATCTATCTAACTTGTCTTGGGGCTGGAAGAACACTTTCTGATTCCACAAACTCTCAATCCAGCAGTTTTTGGAACATTGGCCACAACATTGGCAGATCTAAGTCAAACATAACTTTGGGAGGCCGGTTCCTTCCACGTTTCCAGAGGGAGAGGAAGTGCATCCGCCGTTGGCAGCATGTGACAGACCAGATGATTTTAGGTGGAACTTACATGAACTAGGATGCTTTTTATTTTAATGGTTTTATAGTAATTAAATGAGTATTTGATCAAATAGATTTAACCCATCGACCCCAGGGTTTCCTAGTTAGTATTACTTAAGACAAGGTTAGGTTTAAAAAAAATGAGTTGGTTTTAAGTCCTTTGAAAAAGCAAGATGCGGTAACAAATAGTACAGGTGGGGTAAGGATATCGTGAAACCGGCGATGGTTGTGTGCAGGGGGATATCGCCAATACTGTGAGGGAGTTATGGGAATGGCTTGTGTTTGGGGAATACCGGTTGAGTGGATTAGGGTGTTTAGCATTCCTACCTGTGTTTGGATCTCAACTACACCGCCTACCAGCCTGGTGGCCATAGGCAAGTCACTCAGTGCCTTGGAGGATCAGTTTCGCCATCTGTAAGTTGAGGGTAGTGGGACCCCTGGGGCACAGAGGGGGGCGTTCCTGTGGAGTGTGGAGCCCTGGGCACCCAGGGAGAGCCGTGTGGGCTGGATGCCGCTCAAATCTGACTGCTTCCAGTGGGATCCAGATGGGAAGACCCAGAGTCCACCTGTCTGAGAGAGGGGGCAATGCGGCGCTGGTCGGGTTCCAGCACTTTGAGCTGGAGGGGTCCCCTAGATGCTTGACCCTGGGGTGTGGTCCTGGCAGGCAACCTCCTGCAGGTTCGAAGCTGGAATGGGGCCAAGAGAACTGTTTTGTATGTTTCGTTTTAGCAATTCAGGAAGCTTTGTTTTGATTTTTGTTTCTGTTTTTAAGCTCCCACTATGTACCCGCTGCTTCATGCTTCGCTTGAAATTTTATTGCTCCTGTAAAAAAATCCCATGAGAAAAGTGGCATTATTTCCATTTTACAGATGAGGGCCCTGAGGCTCAGAGAGGTGAAGTAACTTGACCAAGGTCATACGGTTGGAAGAGATAGAAGGAGGACTGGAAACCTCCACCGTCCTGCTAGGCACCCCCTGCTCCTCCTGCCCCAGCGGTGGGCGTTCCTGAGAGAACCACCGTGAGGATGGGCAGGCCGGGATAGGAGACACGGAAATCGACCGGAAAAATCCTACACCTTTTTATACATAAGGGTCCCCTAGGTAACGGCATCCCACAGGCTTAGGCTCTTCATTTCACTTGTCTTTCTAGAAGGGGGACGCTGGGGATCATTTCTTCCTCTGTGGCTTTCGCATTTCTCTGCAGCATCAAAGCAGGTGAAATTGTCCAGATGTATCCTCTGGAGACCATGGGGGGTGGGGGATGCAATCTCATGGGATTAAAAAGCAATTTGAACATGAAATTACTCCCTGGGGCCTGGCAGTGATGCAGGGAGGGGGATATAACATTTCTTGGAAATTGATATTCTCACTTCCCAGCGGGTCTGGGTTTGTGGACAGTCTTCTGGGTTCTGTCTTCCTCGCCATGGTTTGTGATAACTCTAATTGTCCTTATTCATACAAGACTTGCATTTCCACGTGGATTTGCACTTGAAAACAGGCCTGAGTTAGTCTGGCACTTGGAGCTCTTGTGGTGTGCGGGGTGTCCTTCTTGAACTTCATGCCTTCACCGCTTCCCAGGCCAACACCATCTACAGGCAGAGACCGTGGTAATAAGAGCTAGCGCTAATTATGAAGCAGTTGCCATGTGTCGGGCCTTGTTCTCAGCACTTCACATGTTAATTTATCCTCAGTTATTTAATCCTCAGCACAGCGCTCTAAGCCAGGTACACTTGGCCTCATTTTACAAACGAGGCACAGAGAGGTTAGGTGACTTGCCCAACATCACACAGCTCAGCTATGATACAAGCAGGATTTGAACCAGACCTACCTCCTTGACACTGTGCCACGCTGAGTTTCCTGTGAGTTCCTTTGACATACACCCAGCACACCCTGAGCAGACATCTGTCCCTGAGCTTAGAATATTGAGAATACTTGTTTATTTTCTCATGTACCTTCCTTGCGAGTTCTTTGAAACTAGAGCAAACGCCTATTTAGTTCCGTAGTCCCCAGAGCCCAGGATGGCAATTGGCACATGAAGAACGTCTGATAATGTTGTTGAAACGAAAGGATTTGAATTTGAAGTTCACCTTCAAGGAAATTCGTATCAGTGGATCCCAAGAAATAAGAAAGACGCCATCTGAGAAGCAGAGAGCCACGGGTGCGATGTGGGGCAGAGTGACCCAGCTCCTTTGCTCAGGACTGAACATTGGTGTGTAGCTGAGGTGCATTGGTGCATCTGGGGCGGGTTGGTGCTCGGTGTTTATCTCTTTATACGCCAAGCACAGCACCCACCAGCTCTCCTGAACAATGGTAAAGAGTATGCTTTGGGGGAAGACAGTGTGATATGATATTGTGATGAGAGTAGCCTGGGCTTGAAATCTGGCTGTACTTCTGATTTTCTTTAAACCTCAGGTTCCTCTTCTGTAAAATGGGCTCATTATGAGGATTAAATGAGATGAACAGCCAGCATAGTAACTGGCCTGTGAATCCTCAGTAAATGTTAGCTTAATACTGTTACATTTTCAGAATCACTGTCCCTCCTAGCACCTGCTGGGCCTCACACAGCCTGCCCAGGCCCCGTTCTATAGAGGGGGGCTCTCCACTGAGGCTGAGAGCACACAAAAGTGATCGCCTTAAGTCCCAGGATTAGAAGAGAGAGAAGATCCAGGCTCCTGACTCGTAAACCGGTGCTTTGTCCTGTATCATGCTGCTGCCTTCTATCACTGGGAAAGCTTGGGCTCTCCTTAAAAAAATCTGTGAAGTACTACCAAAAGAATTTAAGTAATTTATTGAGGTGAAATTCACATAACATAAAATGAAGCATTTTTGAAATGAAGGCTTTGGTGGCATTCCGTTCATTCCCAGTGTGGTACACCACCTATCGAGTGTTCAAAATGTCCATCATTCCAAAGTCAGTCCCCTTACCCAGGAAAGCGGTTTCCCTCCCTTCTCCTCTCCCCTAGGTCAATCAATTTTCTCTCTCCAAGCATTGGCCTCATAGGGATATTTCTTATAAATGAGATCATGCGGTATGGAACCTTTTGTGTGCTGCTTCTTTCTCAGAGCACAAAATTTTAGAGGTTCATCCACATTGTAAGGCATGTCTGTGCTCCGTTCCTTTTTAATGGCTGGATAATAGTCCACTGTATGGATCTGGTCCAACTTGCTTATCCATTTATCTGTTGTGGGACATCTGGGTGGTTTCTGCCTTTCAGGTATTTGTGAATAGTGCTGCTCGGAGCACGCATGTACATATATTTGTTTGAGTACCTATTTTCAAATCTTTGGGGTATATACCACTTTCCCTACATTTTAAAGGATGAGGCAGACGCATGCTGCATTGTCACTTCGGAATATTAATAAACCAGCAGGCATTGATAATTTAAAGTTTGGTTCATATCTGGGGATGCCTGGCTGGCTCGATCGGTAGCGCACGTGATTCTTGATTTCGGGGTCATCAGTTTAAGCCCCACATTCGACATGGAGCCTACTTAAAAAATAAAAAATAAAATAAATAAAAGGTGGGGAAAAATGTGGTTGATCTCTATCTCATCCCTAAAAATTAACAAACTTCCTGTTCCACAAATGCGGTTTAAATACCTCCACTTTCCTGGCCAGTAGAGTTTTATCTACACACACAAGTGTGCACACGTGGGCCTGCGCCTTCTCACACGGTCGCTATTGCTTTTCCATGGGTTGCTGTCCCACTGGGAGATTGTGTCTCTTTTGATGTTTATTGACATAATCTGATGTTTTGTTTTTTTAACTGCCTCCGTTAGGCACTCAACACCATTCAAAGGATGTGGGGGGGGGGGGAGAGAGAGAGAGAGAGAGAGAGAGAGAGAGAGAGGCATGCGCCACAGTTAGCCTTGGAAATAGAATTAGAAATACAAGCATTATTAGTCTTCTAGTGATAAACTCCTTGATGGCTTGTACCGTAGTTTATGCTTTTTTAAAACACATGTCCTTTGGCTCCGAGTATAAAGTTGGGAATCTGCAAAGGTTTGCTCAGCAAGGGAATCACAGTACTATTCTGATGTGCCAACAAGCTCTTCAGCGAAGCTGGCTGTCAGCGGTGAAATGAGGAAGCCCCGGAAGGAGGATAGAAGAAGGGTCAGCTCCCTTCCTGGGATGACAGCTGTCACAGTGAACCCTGTGAACCGGCAGGACCATCCACACCATGTGTCGCCATCGGCCTATTGCTCCAGGCTGCACCTGGAGATGAATCATGCCACTCTCCACGATGACTCAAAACAAGCATCCCAGGTCTGCACCAGGACGGCCTCCAGGCTGGGACATCTTCTGTCCTCCATGGCCTGGCAGGCCTAACCAGCATGTCCCTTCCAGATCAGCAGGCTTGCGTTCAGATCTGGCCACCTCCTGGCTGGATGACCTTAGACAAATGACTTAGCCTCTCTGGGCCTCAATTCCTTCAGAAGGTTACGTACGGTAACTGTGGAATGAGCTCCCGTTTGTACTGTGCTTCGCCAGGTGCCTGACTCCTATCAGGGACTTGGTTCTGTAATTATTGTTACTATGCCCTTTCCTTCCTTGCTAGACATTTTCTGTTCCTTCCTTTCTTTCTTTCTTTCTTTCTTTCTCTCTCTCTTTCTTTCTTTCTTTCTTTCTTTCTTTCTTTCTTTCTTTCTTTCTTTCTTTCTT